>NW_026067901.1:14883749-14916132 GCF_014885135.2 Alexandromys fortis | reverse complement strand
CAGCATGCCCCCTGTAGGAGCGCTGCGATTGCAGGAATTCTTGCTGCACAGCGGACTTTTGTGTGCCTTCTGGTGACTAACCCAAGCCTTCACACGGATGCAACAGATGCTTGACCACTGGGCTATCTCTCAGCTGGCACGCTCAGCTGTTGATGTGGGTGCTTGGACTCACACTTAGGTCCTGATGCTTGCCAGGCAAGCACTTGCAGATGGAACTATTTCCCCAGCTGAAGACATAGGTAGGTACATAAATATAAATGACTTTAAGCAGCTCTAGCGGTGCTCTCTTTACATCAGTGCAGTCGAAGCATGCACATTCGGAGGCAATGCACTGCTCACCTAGACAGAATAGGTGGTGGGCACAGCCCCCATTATGCTGCCTGGATGACAACGTCCCCAGCCTTGCCCTTGTTCAAAGACTGGCACTGCAAACTGCTACTTCAACCTCCTAGCACACGACCAGTCCTTAAAAGCCACCATTATCATATAACTATTATTATTATTATTTTTTTTTTGGTTTTTCGAGACAGGGTTTCTCTGTGGCTTTGGAGCCTGTCCTGGAACTAGCTCTTGTAGACCAGGCTGGCCTCGAACTCACAGAGATCCTCCTGCCTCTGCCTCCCTAGTGCTGGGATTAAAGGCATGTGCCACCATCACCCGGCTATAACTATTATTATTGTTATTATTATTATTATTATTATTATTGGCTTTTTGAGACAAGGTTTCTCTGTATAGCCTTGGAGCCTATCCTGGTACTCACTCTGTAGCCCAGACTAGCCTCGAACTCACAGAGATCCACCTGTGTCTGCCTCCCGAGTATGTGTGCAACCACTATCTGGCTCTGACTATTACTATTGTGTGTATGTGTATGTATGAGTGTTCCTGTGGGGGACACACATATGCTATGGTACATGAGAAGGTCAGAGGACCACCTCAGGGGTTGGTCCTCACTTCTGCCTTATTTGAGACGGGCTCTCTTGTTCACAGCAGCTGTGTGTCAGGCGGCACAGACACAAGCGGCCGGGCTTGATTGGCAAGCTCTTTACTCGTGGAGCCATCTCTCCAGCCCCAACTATTATTTTTCTGAAGATTTATTCTATTGCTGGGCAGTGGTAATGTACGCCTTTAATCCCTGCACTTAGGAGGCAGAGGCAGGTGGATCTCCGAGTTTGAGACCAGCCTTGTGTACAGAATGAGTTCCAGGACAGCCAGGGTTACACAGAGAACCCTTGCTTCAAAATACAGTGACAGATACCCCAGCCCCGCCTCTGTCTTTCCATCTCTCTAGCCCCCCCAATTGCTAACCTTTTTAATGGAGGAAGGGTCCCATAAAGTCAGAAAGGGGCAGGGTCTTTGCTCTGAGCATGGCTTCCTCAGACTTGGCGTTGGCACTATTTTGGGGTGCTGCTGCATCCACCAGGTCAGGGTGGGGGGACGACAGCAATGGCTCCTGCAGGCTGATAACCTGTGCCCTGACCATGCCCATTCTGAGGAACAAACATTGAATCTTGTACATTGTTTCCACCGGTGTCCTCTGTAGCCCCAGGGAGGGTTGTTTGTTCTCCTAGCCCTGGTGCTGCTGCTGGGCCCCGGAGTCTGCAGCATCCCTGCTCACGCTTTTCATAGCTTTGCTGAAATGTTACCAGTCAGCTGCCATGTCCCATGTCAGCAGAGGACAAAGCCCTCCTTCGTATTGTTTGGCCAAAGGCCCTAGGGTCACATTGCTCTTCTGTTTCTCTCAAGCCTTCTAACTACTGTCATTAAAGCCATTGCTCTCCCTTAACCCCACTCTTTCCCACCAGACTGTCACGGCCATTACTGCTCCCGATTCACTGTAATGACCCTTTTATAGGTCTCTGGCCCTGGCTCCATAGCCTGCGTGTTCTCCAGTGTCAGCTCCCACCAGGCAGCCAGAATGATCTCTGCCAAGAGGAGCCATCAGCCCCAGTTCCATTCAGAACTCCAGAGCAAGCTGGGTGTGGCAGCACACACCTGTAATCCCAGCTCTTGGGAGGCTGACGCAGGAGGACTGGGAGTCTGGGCTACACAGTAAAACACAAAACAATAGCAACAAAAAAAAACCTTCAAACAGCCTCCTCACCCTGCTGGGTGGCATCCTCCCCATCCAGCCATGGGGCATCCTCCCCATCCAGCCACGGGGCATCCTCCCCATCCAGCTGTGTGGCAGCCAAGTCCTTCCCAAGCCAGCAGCCTCCTGCCCCCCCCCCCCCCCCCCCCCCCCCCCCCCCCCCCCGCCCAGCTCCCTTGCTTCCTCTACCATAGCTCCATGTTGAGAATGAGGAGAAGCCCCGCTTCAATCCTCCTTCATCCACTGCCCCACATCCATCCACATAACCCCCCTCAGGTCTGGGCTCCAGTCCTGCCTTCTAGTCCAGAGTACATCCCAACCCAGAACATTCCCTGATGCTCTGTTTAAAATCGCAACCTAAACCCTCTCTACCCGGATGCCCAGTCCCTTGACCCCAGCAGGTGTCAGCATCTGCCACACTGCCTGGGGCTGTTCTGGGCACTTTCTCAGCACTGGGCACTTTGCAAAAGGCCTAGGTTGGGGGAAATGACCGCAATTACAATGGAGACTTTAACACAACCAGCTAAAAGGTTTCAGAGGGCACGCGTCTCTGCAGGACGGACCCTGTGGTCAGGCAGCATCGTCTTTTCAAATTAAGGAAGAAATGACTCCCAGAAGGCATCCGCCAGCTGTGCAGGTGGGTGGAGACCGATAGTTCCAGGAGGAAAACTCAGCCGTGAACACGCCGCAGA
Source organism: Alexandromys fortis (assembly GCF_014885135.2). Lineage (NCBI taxonomy): Eukaryota > Metazoa > Chordata > Mammalia > Rodentia > Cricetidae > Alexandromys > Alexandromys fortis. Next base: position 14,913,351 of record NW_026067901.1, on the reverse strand, counting down.
AAAACTACATGCTTGAGCCAAGCCAGGTATTTGGAGGCGTAAGATGGGAACTGGGGGGAGTTGTTTGTGTTTGAGGAGCTTGTGCTCACGGTGGACCAGGGCTGAGAGTACATGGAGAATCACTGCTGCCTGTGCCTGCCTGTCATCCCCCACCACCTGGGCGGCTGAAACAGAAAGATTACTGTGAGTTCCAGACTAATCTAAGAACACAGTGAGACTGTCTTATGTTCCCTGCCCCACACCCCGGCCCCGGTGAAGAAGATTGTTGCTATGGCTTGCAGAAGGCTTCTCTTTCCAGGGTTCCCATCTTCGCACACACAGCTGATCTCTAGATGCCCACTGCAGGAAGAGCTCAGCCTGGATCCCTCAGTGCAGCCCCTTCACAGATCCGTCCCTTCAGCTCAGCCTCTCCTCCCTCAGCCACCAGGAAGGGGTGAGTGACACACCCCAGCAGCATCTTTCAGCCCCCACCCTGCAGGTGTTTTGGGAACCTTGGGCTCAGTGCTCAGGTCCTCTGTCTTAGAGAAATGGATTAAGACAGAGTTCTACTATGGACTAGGGAGTCAGTGAAACCATTATGGGTCAGCATTGGAGTGGACAGTGAAAGACAAGCGTGTCTAAAAGCACCGCAAGGTGCTGAGGAAGAGCCGTGGGCAGGGTTCAGACAGATCCTGGGCAGTGCCCAAATTTTCAGAAGCAAGGACTGGTAGCAATATATGTATTTGTTAGAAACAGTGGTGGGCTTTCTGGAATTGGCAGGACCAGTCCTGACGAGTGGGACACAGACACACAGACACACACACACAGATACACACACACACACATGACAACTGTTTCCCTTCTGTGTTAGCCAGACTTCATCGCTCTGACAAAGGCCTGAGAGAGACGCTTTATGGAGGGAAGACTTATTTGCATTTCCAGGTTCAAAGTTTCCAGTCCGTGGTTCACCTGTGACATTGCCTTGGGCTCGTGATGACAGAGCATATCACGATGGCAAGAACACATCCGGTACAAGGCTGCTCATCTCAAGACAGGTAGAAGGCAGGGAGATGAAGGGCCCCACGGCAAGCTGACCCCTTCAGAGACAAGCTCCCACTGGCCCACTTCTTCCAGCCAGGTCCCGTCACCTCCCAACTGTCTATTCAGTTTTTAACTCACCAATGGAAGGAACCATGGATTACTTCAGAGTCTGTCTTTGGAAACATTGTCCCAGACACATTCAGGGCTGTGCCTTACACGCCTCCTCGGTGTCTCCAGCCAATCAACTTGAGTGGATCAAGATCAACTACCAGGGCTTGTATTATGGCTCAGTGCGCACTTGCCACCAGCCTAAAGATCCGAGTCCAGTCCCCAGGACTTACATGGTGACCTCACAGCTGTCCTCTGACTTCCACATGCATATCATGGTGTGCATACACACACGCATGAGCGGTGCACAAATACACACATGCACGCATTCATGAGTGTGCTCTCTCTCTCTCTCTCTCCTCTCTCTCTCTCTCTCTCTCTCTCTCTCTCCCACACACACACACACACACACACACACACACACGCACATAGAGGAAAAGGTCAACCGTCACACCTTTTGTGTCCAGACTCTGGCTGAGCACAGGCCACATGGGATAGACAAGAGCATGAACTCCCTGCTGTCACAGAGCTGCCATCTGAATAGGTATGAGGTACTGAAGAGGTTCACATTAGGACAGGGGCGATGGCCAAGTACTTGCCATCCATGAGGACCCAAGTCTGAATTGTCATGGACCACACAAAATCCAATCATGGCAGCATGCATTCGTAATCCCGGTTCTGGGGAGGCAGAGATGGGAGGATTCTTAGGGCTCAGACATCCAGTCTATCAGAATTAGTAAGTTTCAGATTCACTGAGTAGTCCTATCTCAAAAAAAAAAAAAAAAAACCAAGGTGGACAAGCTGGAGGGATGGCTCAGAAGTTAAGAAGAGTTGTTACTGTTCCAGAGAGTGTAGATTTGGTTCTCAGAACCCATGCAGCAGCTTATAACTGTCTGTAATTTTAATTTCAAGGGATCTGATGCCCTCTTCTGGCCTCCATGGGCACTGCGCGCGCGCGCGCGCGCGCACACACACACACACACACACACACACACACAGTGTATACATGCACATGCAGGCAAATACTCATAAACAAAAAATAAACAAAAGTAAGATAAAGTGCCATTGAAGAAGACTCAGGACCCTGGTCTCTGGCTTCCACAAGCATGTGTACCTCTGCACACACACAAATGGGAACACAGACAAATACACAAAAGAATGCTCACATTAGTACAGAAACACCAGATGGCCAGGAGGGGTGAGCACCATAAAGCTGAAGCTGTTTCCTTGGTGGCCTTACAGCGACCATCCCTTCTCCAAGCTGGCTCCTCCTGGTCTTCTCTTGGCTGTGATCCATTCTGAATGTCTGACTTCAAGGAAAGACGAATGTACCCAAGACAGCCAACTCTGACTTCACTGCCTCATAATCTGGGGAACAAAGAGATAATGAGGCTGGCTGGCTGCCCGTGGGGCCTGCCAGGCTACCTGCTGTTCATTCGCTCCCTTGATGGGATCCAGAGCCTCAGCTGAGCTGACCCCCACCTGCTCTAGGACCCTGGGTGAGAGGCTCACCCTCTCCCTGTGCTTTCCTGCCTGGAGCTGGGGGTAGAAGGACCTCACAGCTGAGGCTGCTATGTGGAGTAAGTGCAGTCTGGGACGTGTGCCTGGCTCCTGTACTCAAACCTGTGCCTTGTGTCCCTGTCCTGCGTGGAGGCTGGACTCACTGCCTCCCTCCACTCCAGAGCACAGTGCCTGAGGGGGAGGAGCCGACCTCTGAGGGTGCAAAGGGAGACTTGCTGGGGGCTCTTCATTTTCCCTCCTCCTTCTTTCCCTCTTTCCTCCTCCTTTCTTCTGCCCCTCCCTTTCCTCTAAGTAGCTTAGTTTTCTTTTCGAAACAGCGTCTCATGTAGCCCAGGCTGGCCTCAAACTTGCTATGTAAATGAAGAAAACCTTAAACTTCAGCTCTTCCTGCCTACACCTCCTGGGTGCTGGGATTCTAGGTGTACATGACCACACTCAGTCTTTGTAGCGCTAGATGGAACCAAGGGCTTGGGGCGTGCTAGGCCCATACTCCACCAACTGAGCTACAGCCCAGCCCTCGGTTGCTTACTTTGATGCTATATTGTGAGCTAGCTTATGGAGAGACAACCACAAGAAATCAGAGACCACGGGCAACATAAAGTTCACTGTGGAAGTGAGACATGACAACAGCTCTACCCAAGGTGACAGGAGATGAGAGGCCCACATCAGAGGACCTGCTGAGCTGCACCAGGCTCCTGGCACACGGATGCTGAGGTCCTATGTATGTGGTTTAAAGCTAAGACTCAGTGAAATCCATTGCACAGCAATAGACAGTATGTCCAACATTCAATGCAGCACCCGGCTTATGGCCAGCACTCAGTTAATGGCCCACGACGACCCCTGCGTGTACATAAGGGACATTCACAATGCCCAGGAAGTTGCAGCGTGTAAACCTGTTCTCTGGGCACTTGACCCTGTGCCCGCACCTTCTGCCACTTTTATAAAGTCATACTCAGGAGTGAGTGGCACCAATGTAACCGGAAGGGAAATACCTGCCCTGTGTGGTCTTGTTTAACTAAGATGTGGGGGATGTCCATGAATAGAAACGCGTCTACTTCTATTAAACAACGACAATCTAAAGTTGCATGATGAACAAGCAAGGACAGGGCAGAGAGGGGCGAATGGAGCTAGCCTTCTCTAAATACTCCTTGCTTATCCGTTCTTTTGTATTCATGTGGCTGTTCATGTACAAATGTAACCCAAAGCGGGCTGTAGCTCCTGGACCTCCTTAGCATGTGACTCTGGTTTCGATCCTCATCACTGCGGGGAAGATTATAAACCCAAATGGAACTGAAATGAAAACTATAATCCTCTTTTTAAAAAAGAGACAAATGAAGCACACAGGTGTAACTATATACTGTATGTACATACATATGTGTATATATATATATATATATAATGTATACAACTGGTGGCTCCATTTCTTTGAGAGGAACTGTTTTGAGGAAATAGTAATTTAACCCAAGAAATGTTCAACATGGCTGGGGGAGTCTTCAGTTGTCATCAGCAAGCACGCTGGCACCATTCTGAAATGTAGGATGTAGATTAAACACGCTCACTATGTTATATAATACGGTGCATACTGTGTGATTCACCACATATAAATGTGTATAGATACAGTGAATAAGTAATGATGTTAGGATTTTAGGAAACACCTATGTGGGGAGCAGATGAAGTCCTGAGTGGATGGTGTATTATTGACACGTGCACGGCCATGTCAGGGACCCCGGTGCTTCAGCTCCATGGGAATGGTAAAGCCTTCCTCTGGTCCAGGTGCACACGTGTGCAGAAATTATCAATTGCAGCTTCCACCTGACTGCTACCTGAGAGCCCCCGCTCCCTGCAGAGACCTCCCATAGATCAGCTAATGGCCTCCATCCTTCTTGGTGTTGTACATTATAAACCAGCTGGGTTCCTGGCTGCTGGTGGCCCCCATCAGAGTGCACAGCCCACACAGTCCTTGCTTTTCTGTAAGTGTGTGCATCTGTCTTTCCTAATTCCCCATCGTCCCAGCCAGGTCAGTCCCAAAGCCATGGAGGTCTTGGCACAAATGTAAAATCAAAGAGAATATGTATAAACCCTGTCATCCTAAATTTAAGCTGGAAAATAAACATAAACTCACGTGTTCTCTCTCTCTCTGTGCATGCACGCATGTGCGAACACACATGCATGTGTGCACCTGCCTGTCTGCCTGTCCTTTTTTTTAAACAGGTAGTCTATCTAGACTGGCCTCAAACTCACTATATATACAAAGATAACTTTGAACTTAAAAAAATGTATTTTCATTATTTTTAATTATAAGCAGGGACGTGTGTCTGCATGTGGGTATGTGCACATGCATTGTCAGGTAAGGGCCTCTACCCACTGAGCCATCTCACTGGCTCAAAAGATGTCTCCTAATAACTGTCGGAGGGCACGGCATCCACACGCAGATCTGAGGTTACTGTCGGTTTTATCTGGAATAGACCCCAACTTTGCCACCTTTCTATATGTCCTGTACTAAGAACCAAAGGGGGGGGGAGTAAATCATTTCAGATGTGAGACCGGATCAAAACTCAAATTCAGAAGCATATGGACCATGCAGGTCACCTCATCCTCCGCCGTGACATGAGTTCAAGGTCAACCGAGGCTACCGGAGCATTTGTCTTAACAGACACACAGAGGTAAGCAGACAACTGAAGCCAGACCTGTCATGTCTGCTGCTGCTCTGAGCCTGACCTCACTGCTGAAGATCACTGCCAGAAAATTCCTGGGACGGCATTTACCCCGTACTGTGACAGGCACAGGATGCCTGAGCTTTTCTTTGCCAGTGACTCTTTGTTTCATTATGGTCGCACGTGCAGAAGTGTGTGCGGTCATCCCAAACTGCCCCTCTGTGCCAAAGACGAAAAAGCAAGCCACATACTCTACACGACTTTTTTATATTCATGGGGTGGGGGAGGAGGAGGGGGAGAGGGAGGACAGAGTTAGGAGAGGGGATAGAGAGGGGGTAGAGAGGAAGCGGGGAAGATTCTGTGAAGTCCAAAAAAACTTCCAGGAATCAATTTTCTCCTTCCGTCATGAGTGAGGGATCAAATGTAGTCCACAGGCTAGGCAGCGAGAGCCTTTGCCCACTGAGCCATCTCCCCAACCCCCTAGACCACTGATGCTTCCCTCCCATGCTGGCCTCCTGTTCCTTTTTTAAAAAAAAAACCACTCCACTTAAATATCAAATAGAAATTTAGTTGTATTTTGTAAAGGGACCCATCTTCTCTTTCAAGCCAAATGAGGGTGCCCCCCTTTTTTCTCCCCTGCCCCTTCTCTCATCTCAGGCTCTTGCTCTGGGGCTCCAGGAAGCCGGATCTGTTCAGCAGCTCTGATTGATAACACAAATCACCCCCGAGGCTCTGAGGAAGGAACTTGGATGTCAGCTGGAGGTGCCGTGGGAGCCGCGGCCCTGCCCCCACCTCGTTTATTCATTCACCGCATGGCAAGCTCCGAAGGGCCAGAGCAATTTCATCAGCTCTCGGAATTGGCACACTGCGAGCCTCCTCTCCCCGGACCACCGCGCTGCCATAAATAGACACCACGTGGCCTCCTTTTATGATAAGGTTAGGGGAAACGAGTGCGTGGGGAGAGGCCGGCAGGAGAGTGGCAGCTCGAGTCGCAGGGATAAAACCTGCACAGCACCGGTCCTCTTGCCGGGGGCAGTATCAGAAGCCGGAGCGGAGTGGCAGCCGCTGGTCTCCCCAGGCGCATCCTTTGGTGGTCCCCTGACTCCCAGCAGCGGTCCCTGCCCTCAGCCTTCTTCATCACTCCTGCTGGGGCTGCAGGCGCCCTGCCTTGCCAGGCTTTGTGGCTCCCCCGGCTCATTTTCTGATAGAGCTGTCAGTTTTTATTGCTGATAGGAGAAATCATTTTCTCTCTTAGCTGAATGTTAATTGGCCTTTCCCTCTCTCGTTCTGTGAGAACATGTAGTAACCTTGTCTCTTTGTCACCTCCCCCCAGCCCCCCTGGGAAAGGTAGAAGAAGCATTCTAGAAAGACAAGGAAGGTGGTTCTTGCTAAATTGCTAATTGGTAATTGTTAATTCAGAGATTAAGAGAAAGCTAAAGGGGAGTGGAAGAAGGGGGGCTATAACTACACATTTCTGAAATTCTTCATGAGCCTACGTGGACAATAATATGTTCTCATCAGCCATAGAGGGCCCAAGGTTCAGTAGGGGGATGGGTAAAGTCAAATGTGGAGGGGCCAGGTACCAGGACAGCCCCTCCTGCTGAGATGACGAAGACACACCCAGAGGAGACAGTCTGATACTGAAGGGTCAGGCGGTATGGCTGGAACAAGGGACCATGGGACTCATGAGTCAGAGAAACTAGTCAGTAAAGACAAAGTTAGAACTGGACAGGAGCTAAGTAGGAGAAGGGGGTGACAGGGATGTCCCAGGTAGGACAATCGGGCACTGGAAGAACAGGGAGACATGTGAGGGAGAAGGCAGAACAGGGCTGTGTTCCCCCACCCCTCCATCTCTATCATTCTCTTATATTTAAAACTGGTGGGGCAGCAGAGATGGCTCAGTGGGTAAAAACACAGGGTGCTCACCCAGAGGCCCATTTGATCTCCAGCACCCACATGGCTCAAAACCGGCTATACCTCCAGTTCCAGGACATCTGACATCCTCTTCTGGCCTCTGTTAGGACTGCACACATAAGCACACATGCAGGCAAAACACCCACACATGATCATTGTTTAAATAAAGTAAGCCGTCCAAGAGGCACAAGCTTGCAACCCTATTCCATGGGAGATGGAGACTGAATGGCAGGTCTGAGGCCAGTCTGGGATACACAGGGAGGACCCAGGTCACTCCCCTTCACTCAAAGGAAAGGAGGGGAGGATAGCCTTAACCTGCTTAAAGCAGACAATTCAATGTTTTCAGTATGTTCACAAAGTTGTGTACCCATAGCCGACTTCAGGGCATTCTATAGGGAAGTTCTCGGAACACGGCTTTGGTAAAGACCAGGCGGGACCAGATGGCAATGTCTCCGGCCGGTTTGGCAGCAGAGCCACGAGATGGTTTGGAGCTGAGGGAGCCAAAGTCGCCAGCAGTAGCACAGCAGGTATTACGAACAGGGCTAAAGATTCCTGTAGTAATGGGAGGAAATTTACTGATCTCTTCTATTCTCCCTTGCCAGGAAAAGGGCGGGGCTAGGTTCCCTCGAGCCGTTTCTGCCGGCTGGCTTTTTTAATGGCGGCAGTCATACAGACCAGTGTGATAGATGGTGTTGTCTCTTTACAAAGAGTGGGCACATCACAGACAAATGCAGAATTCTGAAGTGTCTACACCTTCAGTTTAATTCAGCAAAACCTTCTTTAGCACACCATTGGCTGTGCTGAATGAACACTCCCGGCCCTCACGGGCATACGGGACATCATTCAGACTGCCAGTGTGATGGGGTGAGCCCAGGGTCTTGAGCAGGTTTGCCTCTGTGTAGTGCAGGAGACCCATTCAAGTTCAAGATCCTTAGTTAGAGAAAGGGTCCAAGAGCTGAGTTCACCCCTGCAGTAGCCCTCCTCCTCCTCCTCTTCCTCCTCCTTTTTTCGAAACAGGGTTTCTGTATTGCCCTGGCTGTCCTAGAACTCAGAGGTCTGCCTGCCTCTGCCTCCTGAGTGGTGGGATTAAAAGTGTGTGCCACCATCATCCAGCATATCAATTTATTTTATATGCATAGGTATTTTACCTACATATCTGTCTACTTACCATGTGTGTACATTGCCCAAGAGACCAGAATAGGTGCTGAAAACCCTGGGACTGGAGTTACAGCTACTGTGAACTGCCATGTGGGTGCTGGGAACTGAGCCCTGGGTCTTCTGGAAGAGCAGCTGTGGTCTTATCCACTAAACCAGCTCTCCAACCCATTCTTTTTTTAAATTTTTTATTGCAAGCAGGAAAAAAAAAAAAAAAAAACAACCCAAACAGTGAAACCAACTCTCATAGTAAAAGAGATGTAGACAAAGTTCTTTGACTACACTCACGTGAACTCTACACCCTACCACACGGTGACACAGGAGTACTAGACACACACACAAAAAAATAGCCAGATAAAATAGACCTAAATAAATAAATAATCTGTCAGTGCATGGTTGAGTTAGCAAGCAAGAACAAAATAGTATCCCAAGGGTCCAGAAACAAAGAAGGGAAAACCTGAGGGGCGATCACATGATTCCCCTACAGTGCCTTGGGGAAGGATGTAAGAGAGGAGAGGCAGAGGCAGCAACTCAGCAGCCTCGGTTGCGGAATCTGTGTTGAGACTGGAAATAAGATCTTCGGCAGACAGGAGGGGCAAGAGCTGAAAGTGTGGCTCATTGCAGAGCCAGACTCCTGTGAGGGCTGCTGATCTCTCAGCCAAGAGTGAGCTCGGAAGAAAGCTCCCCCGGCACAGAAAGATAACGAAGAAGCTTGTTTATCATGGCACAGGCAGAGGGCAGTGGGGAGCTTAAACCCCCCCCCCACCAACCCAAACCTCATTTGTGTGCTTTGTGGGGGCGCGTAAGGTCCAAATGTGTACTCGGTGTGTACTCAGTGTATGTTCTGGGATTCTAGGCCAAGAGAAGAAAATGCTATCAGACAGGTGAAACCTGGACCACCTGGGCCAGCAGATGCAGATGGCAGGGGAGTGGGGTAAGGTCAGAGCTTAGCAGCAAGAGATGCCCACAGGGGAAACAAGCCGGCCCCCCAACTGTGAGCTTTAGAATACCAGCTGTCAGCCAGCCGTCATCTTGGATGTCAGTAGACCACAAATAAAGGTTAAAGACTCAAAACTGTGAGATGCCACAACAGTAGTTTTGGTTTTTCAAGACAGTATTTCTCTGTGTAGACCTGGCTGTCCTGGAACTAGCTTTGTAGACCATACTGGCCTTGAGCTCACAGAGATCCACCTGCCTCTGCCTCCCTCGTGCTGGGATTAAAGGCATGTGCCATGACCGCTTGGCTGAAATGTTAAATTTTTAAATAAAAGAATAACACATTATTAAATGAGAATAAACAGACTTGAACTTTTTTTCACTATTTTTATTTATTTTTTGAGACATAGTCTCGCTGTGTAGCTCTGGCTGGCCTAGAATTATGTACACCTCGAATTGCCTGCCTCGGCCTCCTCCCAGGTGCTGGGAGTAAAGTAAAGGCGTATTGTTTGCTTGTTTTTGTTTTGTTGATGCTGTATCTTTGTAGGTCAGGCTGGTCTGGAACTCATCCTGTAACCCAGACTGGTCTCAAACTCAAGATCCACTGGCCTCAGCCTCCCAAGAGCTGGCATTACAGATGTAATTACAGATGTGAGGACGTGCTTGAGATCCGAACAATGTTAACGACGTCAATTTAGCAACCCCCGTAAGTGTCTGAGATTTTAAAATCTCAAAATGACCTTGGGCAGGAGCTGGGAGAGAAGCTACAGGGCTGGGGGAGGGGCAAGGAGGGGGTGGAAGAGGGGGGAGTGCAGTGGGAGGGGAAATGGGAGGGGACCATGGCAGCACAGTGGGAGGGACCGTGGGAGTACTTTGGGAGGGGCCGTGGGAGTGCAGTGGGAGGGGCCATAGGAGTGCAAGTGGGAGGGGCAGTGGGAGAGTTTTAGCGAGATCCGCGTGGGTCTGAGAAGCAGCTGGCCACTGTGAATAGCAAGTACACAGATATTCACCATTCCATTCTAATTCTATATACATTTGAAAATTCTTATAATAAAACCATAAAACAAACCAAAAAGCTCCAAATAGAACTTCTAGAAACAAACAATGCGATTTTCAACTCAGGACAGTGTCTGCCTGGTACCAATATTGGACACACGTGAAGGAAGAATTGTGACCTGGAGAATATGAAAAAAATCCATAATGTGAAGTATAGAAATGAACATATTTTTTAAACTTCAGAAGACATTCTGAGACACGGAGATTAAAACGGGGAGCATAGTAATGGTTTATTATAAATTCCAGAGGTAGCCGGGAGGCGGTGGCATACACCCTTAATTCCCAGCACCTGGGAGGCAGAGGCAGGTGGATCTCTGAGAGTTCACAGACCTATCCTAGCTGTGTGGCACCGTTCTAAAGGCTGAGTCAGGGGACTGGATAAAAAGGAGAAAGTGAGCAGGTATCATTCATCTCTCCCGCTTCCTGACTACTGCCACATTGTGACCAGCAGCCTCCAGCTCCTTCTGACACACCCCCTCCACGGTGGGCTGTACCCGAGCCAAAATAACCCTTCCTTCCTTCCTTCCTTCCTTCCTTCCTTCCTTCCTTCCTTCCTTCCTTCCTTCCGTTGCCTTATTAGGTATTTTGGCACCACAAAAAGAGTAACTACTGCAGCTAGCAGACACAGAACCCTGGGTTTGATCCCCAGCACTAATTAAATTGGGTGTAGTGGTACACACCTATAATGCCAGTACTCAGGAGGTGGAGGGCAGAAGGATCCGAAATCCAAGGTCATTCTTAGCTACATAGCAAGTACTAGGCCAGCCTGAATTACCTTCCTACCTGAGACCTTGTCTCTAAAAAGATTGGGAGATGACATTACAGAAAAAAGGGGGGGGTATTCAAAGAATGCCTGAGAGGTTCTTTTCCGTTGGGGTGTGTGTGCACGCGCGCACACTGGCGATGGCACCTGGCGTCTTGTGCTTACTAGGTAAGCTCTTTACCACCAAGCTACACCTCTCCCTGGATGAGAGGTTTTGAGACTTTGACAGAAGAGGCTCACTAAGCTGGGTGGTGGTGGTGCACACCTTTAATCCCAGCACTTGGGAGCCAGAGGCAGGTGGATCTTAGTGAGTTTGAGACCAGCCTGGTCTACAAAGCAAGTTGTTCTAGGATAGCCGGGACTGTTACACAGAGAAACCCTGCCTCGTAAAACTTAAGAAGAAGAAGAAGAGGAGGAGGAGGAGAAGGAGGAGGAGGAGGAAGAGGAGGAGGCCTACTAGAGAGAAATCATACAATACAAAAGACAAAAGCAACCACAGAGACAACTAGAAAGAAAAGGTCTGGCACCTCCAGCAAGGATGCTGCCTGGAGCTTCTCTAGCTGCCTAAAGCTCAGGAGACAACTGATAACATCTCGAGGGAAAGCAGCTGTCAATCAAGAATCCTGGCTTCGCTAAGACCTGATCTGTTTTTTCTCCCAATTTATTTTACTATTTTAAGTGTGTGGGTGTTTTGTCTGCATCTACACTACATGTGTACTTGGTGCCATGGAGACCAGAGAGGGTGTTGGATCCCTTGGAATGGGAGTTACAAAGAGTTGTAAGCTAGCTTGTGGGTCCTGGGAATCAAACCCAAGTCCTTTGCAGGGAGAAGCCAGTGCCCTTACCACTGAGCCATCTCTCTGCCCTGGAATGCATCTTCAGATGAAGCTGCTTGAGCCAGGTCCTCTCAGACTCCAGGAATTACTAAAGAGACTCGGGTACTTCAGGAAGGGGGAGGAGAGATGGGGGGCAGCAATAGCAGCAGCCCAGCATGAGGGTTCATACTGAAAATTCCAGTACTCAAGAGGCTGAGGCAGGAGGATCATGGCCTCCTGAAATGAACATGGCCTGCCTGAAATGAACAGTGAGTTCAAGGCCAGCCTGGAATACCTGGCAAACCCTGTCTCAACAAAAACAAAAATGCAAACCAACAGTCCCATTTGCTTATTGTAAAGTTCTTGTTTAGTACTAAATGTACCTAACACTATTTTAAGGATCTAGCTTTAAAGAAAGCAGGGAAGGGAGGGAGGGGGGGAGGGGGGGGGGGGGGGGGGGGGGGGGGGGGGGGGGGGGGGGGGGGGGGGGGGGGGGGGGGGGGGGGGGGCGGCCAGGCTGTGGTGGTGCTCCTTTAATTCCAGGACTCAGGAAGCAGTGACAGGCAGATGGATCTCTGAGTTTGAGGCCAGCCTGTTCTACAGAGCGAGTGAGTTCTAGGGCAGTCAGGGCTACATAGAGAAAGTCTGTCTCGAAAAAACAAACAAACAAAAACTCAGAAAGAAAGAGGTGGGGGAAATGGCCCGGTGGGTAAGAGTACTTGTTCTCAAGCATGAGTTCAAATATCCAGCACCCATTTAAAGGGCCAGGCATGGCTTCATGTGCTTATAACCCAATAAGGGAGGAGACAGGCCAGCCCTGAGAGCTCTGCTGGCTTTCCGCCTAGTCCAAATGGCAAGCTTCCAGATCAGTGAGTGGGCTGGCTGGTTTCGTGGTCAACCTGACACAAGCTAGAGTCACTTTGGAAGATGTAACCTCGACTGAGAGAATGTCCCAGCAGATGGGCCTGAGGGCAAGCCTGTGGTGGTCTCTTGATTAGTGACTGCTATGGGCAAGCCCAGTTCCCTGTGAGCAGTGCCACCCCTGGGCTGGTGGTCCTGAGTTCTATAAGAAAGCAGGCTGAGCAAGCCATGGTGAGCAAGTCAGTAAGCAGCACTCCTCCATGGCCTCTACACGGTCCTGCCTCCAGGTTCCTGTCCCGACTTCCCTCAGCACTGGAGTGTAATCTGAGAGCTGTAAACTGAAATGACCCTTTCCTCCCCAAGCTGTTTGTGTCCTGGTGCTGACCACAGCAGTAGAAACAGAAACTAAGACAGTGAGAGGCCTTGTCTCAAGGCCAGGGGACAAGAAGGAGGTCCTGCTCTGGCTTCAGCATGTGCACACACGGACACATGCACGCACACTCGTGGGCACATCCAACACACACAGAGTCTAAAAACATCTCCTTATTCACTTAATCCCGACAACCCTTAGAATTGGGTGATTATTATCATACCCCTATACAGACAGGGAAACTGAGGCACGAGAGAGAGAGTCAAATCCTGTCTGGTGTCACAGATCTAGAAGTAGATGTTTCCAAGGCTTAGTCCTCCTCCCAGCAGCAATGGCAGGAGTCGGGTCCCCTGTGGTGGAGACAGTACCTAGCTGTGTTTAGTGTCTCCTTGACAGACTCTAGATTCACCAGAGAGATGGGCCTCTGGGTACCCAGAGGGATTAAGATTAGCCTCTGAGAGGTCAGGCAATGGTGGTGCATGCCTTTGATCACAGAGTGAGTTCCAGGCCTGCCAGGCAAAAAAAAAAATAAAAATAAAAAATAAAAAGGTTAGTCTCTGAGAACGTCTAGGGGAGATCATATTAATTACTGCGAGAAGACTCATCTTAATTGTAGGGGAGACCCCTCCACACGCAGGGGATCCTGAGCTTCATAAAACAGATGAGTGGTAACAGATATTCTCCAGTGGGTTTCCTGACTGTGGATACAATGTGACCAGCTGCTTCAAGTCCCTGAAGCCCTAACTTCCCACCATGATGAACTGCTCCCCTGAACTATGAGCCAACATCTTTCATTCCCCTAAATTGCACTTGTCAGAGTATTTTAACAGTGACTGGGAAAGACGCTGTCATACTTGGGAGGGGAAAGGCAGAATCTCACATAGCCCAGGCTAGCCTCAAACTTGCTTCTGTTCCTCCTGATTCCATCTCCTGAGTGCCAGTATTACAAATGTCCACCACTGTTCCTGGTGTAGACAGTGCTGGGGTGAACCCAGGACTTAGTGCCTGTGAACAAGTTCTGTACCAACCAAATCAAATCCTCAGCCTGCCTAGGATACTTCAAACACTAGATTCAATCCCAGCATCTCTGTGTGTGTGTCCCTGTCTGTTTGTCTGTTTTTCTGGTTTTTTTTTCTCTCTCTCTCATACACACACTCAAATGAAATTAATTTTTTTTTCAGAAGGGTCTCACTATATAGCCCTGACTGGGCTGTGTAGACCAGGCCAGGTTCTGTCTCTATCTCCCAAGTGCTGGAATTAAAGATGGACACCATCACACCTGGGCCCAAACTGGCATTTAAAGATTTATTTTGCTTCCAAAACTTATCCTTGCTCTTGGCACACCAACTGGTACAATTTATATAAAGTGTACTGCGAAGAATAGCTCACAGGAGCAGAAAAGGCAATGGTCACACTGACAGTGTGGCCATGGTGACATTTCCAGGACATGTTAACCCTTTAACTCCTGTCCTAGGGCTCTTTTATTTTTTTTATCTTTTATTTATTCTTTGACAATATTATGCAATGTATCTTGTGTGTGTATGTGTGTCTGTGTGCATGGTATGTATAGAATGTGGCAACCAGAAGAGGACACGTAATACCCTGGACTGGTGAATGCAAGCCACCTGATATCGATGCTGGGGACCAAGTCAGTCCTCTACAAGAGCAGCAAGTGCTGTTAACTCTCAGCTGTCCCTCCAGACCCAGGTGGTTTGATCATATTCGCCCCAGCTTCCCTCTCTACTCCCCTGTTCACCCCAACACACTTCCCCTCCACCACTGTTTCCATAGCAATGTTTGCTGATCTTTTGGGCCGGATCTGGTACAGCTAACCCTAGCAGCAGTGGGTTTTCAATTACAGAAGTCACCCTGGGTCCAAAAGACCACACTCCACACTGACCCCACTTCCTCTCTCTGGCTCCAACCTATCCACCCTCTTCCCTGACGCCCCCTGAGCCCCTCTCTAAGTCTTTATTTTTGTTTATTTATGGGGTACTGGTAACTGAACTCAGTCCCTTGAGCACCCCGGGATAAGACTGAAGCCTTCTCACTGGTGTCTGATCCAGCACCAGTGGACTCCTTCGAGCCAGCCCTGTTTCCACAGTGATTGTTAAACTTGAATCTCACAGGGAAATTGCAATGGCTTTTTCCAATTTCTCAACTGGCTTTTCTTAAATTCAGAATTTGAAAAAAAGGTTGTTTGATCTAGGGTTCTAGCTCAGTGGTAGCACATATGTTTAGCATGTGAGACCTGCTCAGTCCCTGGCATCATGAAAGAAAGAAAGAAAGAAAGAAAGAAAGAAAGAAAGAAAGAAAGAAAGAAAGGAGGGAGGGAAGGAAGGAGTAAAGGAAAAGAGGGAGAAAGAGAGAAAGAGGGAGGGAGAGAAAGGGAGAGAGAGAGAAAAAACAAGACTTTGAGGAATTTTGGGAAAGATTCTAGAAAAAATGGAATTATTCCACTCAGGAAGTTGTGGCAAGAAGACTGCTTCAAGTTCAAAATCAACCTGGTGGGCTACAGAGAGCCACAGGCCAGTCTAGGCCACAGAGAGACCCTATCTCAAAACAGCTAATCAGACAGACAGATGAGCAAACCAAAAAACCCTGATGTCTTAGTTTGGGCTTTTATTGCTGTGAAGAGACACCATGACCATGACACTCTTAAAAAGAGAACATTTAGTAGGTGTGGCTGGCTCACAGTTTCAGAGGTTCAGTCCATTGCCATCACAATGGGGAGCATGGCAGCATGCAGGCAGACATGGCACTGACATCTTGCAGGCAACAGAAAGTCAACTGACTGTCACACTGAGGGAAGCTTGAGCAAAGGAGACCGCAAAGCCCGCCCCCACAGTGACACACTTCCTCCAATAAAGCCACACCCCCTCATAGCACCACTCCCTTTGGGGACCACTTCCTTTCAAATCGCCACACTTTGTATAAAAATAATGGCACTGGGCAGGAGATGACGCACAATGGTAGGGTCTCCCACCCCCCATCTGCGCGCGCGCGCGCGCACACACACACACACACACACACACACACAAAGACATGGTCTCACCATGTAACTCTGGCTGGCCTGAAAATGACTATGTAGACTAGGGTCAAACTAAGAGAACTCTGCCAGCCTTTGCCTCCCAAGTGCTGAATTAAGGGCGTGTGAATGAAAAAGAAAGAAGGGGGGGGGAGGAACATGTCTGCTCCTAGGTGTGGTGGAGGAGAAAGTTTATTGTAGATATGCAGGAGGGCATGGCCGGAGGCAGGGACATCTGGGGAAGTCCAGAGTGGATGTGACCAGACAGAGCTGGACCATGTGGGAGAGAAGGGGAAGGGAAAGGGGAGAGAGGGGAACCAGGCGCAGCAGCCCAGGAGGCCAAAGTTCCAAAAAAGTGAGGGTAACCAAAATGTCTGTATTATATAGGGAAGAGGCTCTGGGGGAAGGGCAGTCCAGCCCCTGCGTTGGAGAGTTCAGGACAGAGGGTGGGGTATGCCAGCCATACTGTGTACCAGAGCGGTACAGAGGAACACTGGGGGAACCTGGTGGCTGGGTCAGCTTTGGCATATTAAATATATCAGCTATTTGTGCTGGGATTGAAACTTAACAGATGCCCCATCTCACCTGGCCCAAAACGGTGCTACTTAATCAATGCTACGAGGAAAATTTCCCTTCTTTTCTTCCACGTGTCACCGCCGGGGTCCTAGTTTGCTTCGCTGATAAAATACTCCGACCGGAAGCTGCTTCTCCGACTCTTCCATCCTCAGCGCACACAGCTCGAATCATAGCCCCAGGCCAGCTTCACTCCACAGCTACTGCTTTCCTTGGCAGACGCCCCACAAGCAGCTCCAGTTGCGTCTAAAGTTGAGTCCTCTCCCACTCCGCCTGGGGCGGCGGAGATTAAAGCAGAAACTGCTGGGGAAATACCGCTTCCCTGGCTTGACCGCCTCCCGTTTTCTTCGTCCCTTTCCTGCCTAGGGGATGGCACCGCCCACAGTGGGCTGGGCTCTCCTACGTCGATTAGCAACTGAAATGCTTCACAGGTGTGACCCCGACCAACAGGATTTGTGCAATTCCTCCTCCTAAGTAACACTATATTGTGTCTTGTTGACAAAAACAAACGAGGGCAGCCAGCTTGGTTTTCTATGTGGGAACAAATGATATTGGATCTCTACAAACAGACATGGTAGCTCCTGCTTTTAGTCCTAGCACTCAGGAAGCTGAGGGAGGCAGACCACCCTGAGGGGCACACCAACCAGGACTAACTACACTGTGAGTTCAAGGCCAGCTCATGCCACACAGTGAGACTTTGTCTCAAAAAATCAAATAAAGTAAAAGGAATAATAATAAATAAATTAAACAAAGTTGGATTGCTACTTCAGACAGCATATACATATCAATAATTTAAAGGCCTAGAAATGGTAAGAAAATGTATGTTGAAACTTTTAGGTCTGAGGAGATGGCTCAGTTGGTAGAGTGTTTGCCAAGCAGGCATGAGGGCCTGAGTTCAGGTCCCCGGCACTCAAAACAATCCAGGCGCAGTAGCTCTTGTTTGTAATCCTAGTGCCTGGAATGCTGAGGCAGGTGGATTCCAGGCCAAGGCACTGTGGGCTCCAGGTTCACAAAGAGACCCTTTCTCAAAAAACAAGGAGTCAAGGCTGGAGAGATGGCTCAGCTGTTGAGCACTGCTCCTTCAGAGGGTGTGGGTTCAATTCCCAGCCCACATGGCAGCTCACAACTGTCTGTAACTCCTGTTCCAAGGGATCCGACACTCTCGCACAGACATACATGCAGGCAAAACACCAACGTACATAAAATAAAAATAAGTAGACGGTTTTAAAAAAAATAGGGATTGAGGGAGATGCTGGCCTCTACACACTCACAAATGTCTGTAACTCCAGCTCCTGAGGATCCAGTGCCCTCTTGTGGCCTCCATGGGCACTGCACAATATAGTGCACATATGTCAGGTATACACATGACACACACACACACCATCTGAATGAGGTCTGGTGCCCTCTTCTGGCCTGCAGGCAGACACACAAACAGAATATTGTATACATAATAAATAAATAAATATTTTAAAAAAAAGAATTCTCCCAGCAGCATTCTTTGTTGCCAGAGATGGTTGCACAGAAGCTAAATGTCCCTCAGTATGCACGCACACGCACACACACACATATATAACCTTTATTTATTTTTTAAATTATTTATTTATTATGTATACAATGTTCTGTCTGCATGTATGCCTGCCCACCAGAAGAGGGCACCAGGTCTCATAGATGGTTGTGAGCCACCATGTGGTCGCTGGGAATTGAACTCAGGACCTCTGGAAGAGCAGCCAGTGCTCTTAACCTCTGAGCCATCTCTCCAGCCCTTTATTACATTTTTTAATGAGCTGCACAATATGGCAGAGGTTGTTCACCACCAGCTCTGGGACTACTGGGTGGGAGCCGTCCTCACCCCCTCATCTCTGGGTAGCAATGTGCAGCACATAAACCCTTTTTATCTGAGTAAAAGCTAAATCTGCCATGTAGCACACCGCATGGCCTGGAATTCCTGCGTATGGTGGCAGGAATCCGCTGTGCTCTCCTGGCTGTACACTCCTAGCAGACCCAATCCTTCCTGCCCAGACGAGGAGCGCTGAGCTGCGGGCACGGTCTCAGCTACTTTCCTCCCTACCCCAAGTGAGCACACAAGCACCCAAACACAAAGAGGGTGATGGGCATCAGTCCTACGTTGGGCGCCATTTTGTAGGTGGGCAGAGGCTGCTAGTTCATTTCCTTGCTGCCCAGACCTGAAATAATCACACAGAAACTATACTAATTACAGCACTGTTTGGCCTATTAGCTTAGGTTTTTTGTTAACTCTTACATCTTAAATTAACCCATTTCTATTATTTTATATTTTATCACGAGGTTCATTGTTTACCAGTAAGGTTCTGGCTGGCGGCTACCTGGAGTCTCCTTTACTCCGTCTGCTTTCTCCTCTGTCTCTGTTTGGCATTCCCGCCTTGTTCTCTTCTGCCCTGATGGTGGGCCAAGCAGCTTTATTCATTAACAGTGGCTCGCAGCATACAGAGGGGAATCCCACATCAATGATGCATTGAGGATAATATAAATCTAAACTTCTACACACATAAGGATCATGTTTGACACACGCCTTTAATCCCAGCAGTCGGGAGGCAGAGACAGGTGAATCTCTAAGTTTGAGGCTGGCTTGGTCTATGAAGTGAGTTCCAGGTTAGCCATGGCTACACATAGAAACCCTGTCTCAAAAGAAGAAAAGCTTGTCAAGAACTGTCATAGAAAAGAAAATGGGAATACAGGCAAAAGAACAACAACAACAACAAAAGAAAAGCCCATAAAGGAGTGTCAGGGTTAGAGGAAACTGAGAATCCACCATTGGTTGCTTGTTTGGATTTGACAGTGAACTGTCCCCTGTGGGTTCGCGCACTGAGCACTTGGTCCCCAGCTGCTGGCAGATCCATTTAAAGTTCCAGTGGGTTTCACCTTCCTCCATCTCTGCTTGCTGTCAGCAGTGAGGTGAATAGCCTTCACACACCCTGGCTGACATGATGTTCTGTCTCTTAATGGGCTTAGAATTAATGGAGCCAAGAACTACGGCCCAAGCCCTCATTTGAAATGTGAGCCAGAATCAATAGCTCTTCCCTTGCAGTGTTGTGGAGAGCCAGCAGATGGTCAGCAGGTGAAGGCTTCTCCCGCTAAGCTGGATGCCCTGAGTGCAGTCCCTGGGACTCACATGGTGGAAGGAGAGAACTATCACTACACACACACACACCTGCGCACACAAGCATGCAGACACCTGCACACACATAAGCATACACACACTCACACATACACACATGCACACACACACACATACACTCACACACTCGCAGACACATACACATGCATACACACAGACACACACATACATGCACATACTCTCACAGACACACACACATGCACATACTCTCACAGACACACACTCTCATAGACACATATATACACAGGCACACACACGTGTGCACTCACACGTGTGCGCACACACATACCATTTTTTAGAGTACTGCTGGTGTCGGGTATTCTGCCACGGTGATGGGAGGTGTGGCTAACACATACTCTAAGAATCAAATACCAAGACATACTCAGACGCTGACTCTGGACGGGACTCTGAGGGGCAGAGGGAAGAGGCTGCAGAAGCTTTGGATTCGTCTGTAAAGAAACACCCGGAAGGAAAGAGAACGGGGAGAGACCTTAGATTCCAGCACGGCTCCGAGAAGGCAATAGCAAGGCCACGCAATAGCTGCCAATTTAGAGGAGTCTGGTGCCAGTTAGAAATGGCTCAACTCCAGTCTCCCTGATGACTAGTCGCTGGTTGGGAGCCACCAGGGCAGGAGGGACAGGAATGCGGTTTTGACCTGAAGATGTAGCAGTAGGAGGCTGTTGGCCAGCTGTGCCTCCCTCGGCAGTATCCTCTGAAGGGAGCCTGGGTAGCACAATGCCCATGGCTACCCCAGGTGCCCTCACAAAAGTCACAGAGTGCACACTCTCCACCTCTCAGCATGTGATAACAGAGCAGCTACAATAGAGAGGCTAAGGGACAGCCATAGGCTAGTGTCCACAATTAGGAGGACACACAGGCGGTCTTAAACAATTGTGCACACAGCAGGGCACAGCGGGGCTCTAAACACTGTGCCGTGGCCGCGGTGCAGCACAGTTAGCCATAGATCAGAAAACTAGTCTAAACCCATGTTTTGAAAGGGAAATTCATGTATTACCGAGTGCATGAGTTAAGGATGAGCCATGGGCAGCACGCGTTTGTAATCCCAGAACTCTGGAAGGTGAGGGCAGGAGGATCGAGAGCTCAAGGTCAGGCCTGGGGAACAGCTCAGTGAGCAAAACCATCACCCACACAAGTGTAAGGACCTGGGTGAGTTCCAGTCCCCAGAACCCACGCAAACACAACGCAGTTGTGCGCACCTGTAATCTCGATGATTCCAGTGGGAGATGGGACCAGAGACAGGAGAGTTCGTGCAGTCATGGATCAGCTAAGCCTGGAGTATTTAACAACAAACAACAAAACGTCCCACCCAAAATGTGGGAGTCAGGACTGATACCTAAGGCTGTCCTCTGATCTTCAGAGTGCACTGGGGCACACACACATGAACGTAACATATATGTGCACATACCATACACACACACACACACACCTTGAACACAGAAGAGTTCAAGGACATCCTTGGCTATATGGTGAATTTTAGGCTAGCCAGGGCTACATGAGAGCCTGTCTTAAAAAAAAAAGTTAGGGAAGATCTCAGGAGAGAACAAGAATTCATTTAGGAGTCAGATAACGAGGTCCTCACAAGATGAACCTGGAGGGACACGCTAAAGGGGGGCACGGAGAGGAACCCTTCAGTGCCCGTGGTAGAACAGAAGACCCAAAACTTATAACTAATAGCGAATAAACAAAAACGAGATCAGAAGGAGGGAAATCACAGAGGAAACAGATTCGTCAAAGTCAAAACCAAGAGAGAAGCCAGGAGCCGCAGCTGGATCTTCGCAACGACGATAATATCGACAGATCTCTGGCAAGAGCGCCCGGTGCATGTGAGGAAAGAACAAAAGCCGCATAACGCAGCCAGAGCGGATTCAAAACCAACAATAGCTCACATTTACGAGCTGGCTTCACGCCTCATTCGATAGCAGAACATCTGTTTACAGGTGAGATCGAATCGCACATCCTCTCCGCGGAGCCCTCCCCCTCCGAGCAACCTTGCTCCCTGAAAGCCATTCCCGGCCGGCCTGTTAGGCACTTTTACTTCCGTGCCTGTGGCTGAGCTGTTTCCTGAGCTAGAGATGGCCTCTCCCTCCCGCGCAAACAGTTAAGAGTCACTGCAGCCTCCTTCGGCTGTTCCTGACAGCAGTGTGCCTCCATCGGCCTTTCCCGTCACTAGGAGGACCGGGGTGTGGTTCAGGATGGTGACAGGCTCCATTTCAAAGGTCCACACATGGGTGGGGCTGGGAAGATGACTCAGCTGGTACAGGGCTTGCCACACAAACATGAGAACCTGACCTTGGATCCCTAGAATTCATTTAAAAAAAAAAAAAAAAAAGACCAGATGTGCATGGTGCTAGGGAAGTGGGAGGGAGGGGTCTCTGGAATTTAATGGCCAGCAAGTCCAGCTGAATTGAATTGATGAGTTCCAGATTCAGTGAAAGGTCCTGCCAAAAATGAAATAAATAAATAAATAGATAAATAGATAAATAAATAAATAAATAAATAAAATAGAGAGCTATTGAGGAAGACATCCAGTGTCAACCTCTGGCTTCCACATGCATGTACACACATTTGTGCATGCACACACAAATATATACACATGTAACACACATCCCAGCGCACATAAAAAGTCCACCACTATCATCCACATGCAGCATCCAGCCTCCGTTGTATCTGGGCACAGAAGCTGCACTTCCTTGTGTGCTCACCATCCTCCATGAGTGAGAGGAAAGAGGAGGGAAGACTTGTGGTCCAGGAGCTGGCAGGAGGGATCCTGGGCACCCAGGTGGGGGAGGGGAAAGCATCTCCAGCCCGCATTGGGAGGTACAACAACAGGCAGCGAAATAACAAACAGCCTGGAAGAAAGGAAGGCGAGTATCTTGGACAGCTCCAGCCCTGCCAAGAAGGCCTGCCATTCTTTCTGCACAGGCCCCATGCAGAAGAAAAGCATAGTCACTAGAGAGGTCTGTTTGGCCTCAGGCCAGGCCTTCCTTGATGGCCACCACCCAAGAGGCATCATCCGAGATGCCCAGGCTACTGGGCTCAAGGTCAGAGTGGGTTTCCATTTGCAGAGCTGGCATGGCACTGCTTTCTTCTGCAGAGCCCCTTCCAGTGGCCAGGCTGGACCCCAGGGCAGCGCAGTGGTTTCCTCTTTCTTTTCCTTTCCTTCCCCTCCCCTCCCCTCCCCTCCCCTCCCCTCCCTTCCCTTCCCTTCCCTTCCCTTCCCTTCTCTTTCCCTCTCCTCCCCTCCCTTCTCTTCCCTTTCCTGTCTTCTTTAAATACTTGAATCATTTTTCTTTTAGACTTATTTATTTTATTTTGCATGTGTTAGCGTTTTGCTCACATGTATGTCTGTGTACCATGTGTGTGCCCGGTGCCCATGGAGATCAGAAGAGTGTGTCAAATCCACCAGGACTGGGGTTCCAGAGGGTTTTGTGAACTGTCACGTGAGTGCTGGGAATCAAATCCGGTCCTCGGCAAGAAAACAGTGCTATTAGCTGCTGAGCCATCTCTCCAGCCCCATTTTTTAGATTTTGTTTGTTTGTTTCAATAGATGCCTCATGTAGCCCAAGGTGACCACGAATTCAGGTAGCTGAGGACGAGTTTGAACTCCTAATCCTCCTGCCTCCACTTCCCCAGTGCTGGGATTAAAGGCGTGTACCAAATGCAAAACCACCCGGCAGCAAAATGGTCACTTTAATGATGAAACAAAAATAAATATTTAAAAGAATGTCTGTAGATAAATGTATTTTTATTTTGTGGATGTGTGTTTTGCCTGCATGTATGCCCGGGCACCATATCCATGCAGTACCATCGGAGGCCACAAGAGGGCTTGGATCTCCTGGAGCTGGAGGAACAGCCAGTTGTGAGAGCCCATGTGGGTCTGGGAACAGAACCCTGATCATAGCAGCCAGTGCTCTTGTCTGCAGAGCCACCTCTCTAGCCCAACAAACAGAAATCTTAAGAAAGAATAACATATAGCCTCCGACATGTGATTCGTGCCTGTGATCTATTGGGAGGCTGAGACAGGAATTACTGTCAGGCTCATGTACAGCCTGGGCTACATAGTGGTTTCTGGCCTAGCCTAGGCTCTAATGGCCAGCTTTCTCAGTATACCACAATGACAACAAAAGAGAATGGCACACAGATCAAGGTGACAAGCTGGCATGACTGGGTGATGTCAGCTGGCATGTCACCATCCACCACTTTTAATTCTGGTTATTGCTAATTATTAATTTCTTGTTGTAGCAAGTATATCACTACTGCTGTGTGTGTGTGTGTGTTCACTAGGATTTGAGCTCAGGGCCTCACACATGCTAGGCAAGCTATGTTATACTTCAACTATATCCCTAGCCGTCCTTTTCTGTGGTTTTCTTTTCAGGGAGGACGGATTTATTTATTTTGGCTCAGAGGTCTCCATCCATCAAGTCTTGGAGGGTGTGGTAAAACAGAACAGCTCACATCACATGGCCGAGAGAGAGAGAGAGAGAGAGAGAGAGAGAGAGAGAGAGAGAGAGAGAGAGGTCCGAGTTCATCGTTTGCTTTTGGTAGATGTGAAGGCAGATAGAGGTAGTGGGGATCTGTGGAGGGGGAGGAAGGGAAAGCTTCAGGTGTAGCCGGGTCCCCGCTGCTGGTGGCTAGTGAGAAAGCACCATCCTGCGTGATTGGTTCAGTTAGGGATGCATATTTAGCTCACTTTGGTTGTCCAGAGATGATAGGAAAACTGTCAGCTGTCAGTCAAGTCAGATAGGGTGGTGTGTTCCTCTCTCCCCATCTTTGGGTGTATGAACCCCACACTTAGCTCTGTGCGAGGCAGGGTTCTAACATTGTGATTCTTGTGGATTTGTCCTTTGGAGCTATCTGACATCTGACTATAGAACACGGGCCCCAGCTATTCATAAATAAGGTCACCTTTGTGCTAAATGAATCAGCTCACCTGGATTTGTTTCCAAACGACTCCAAGTCAGAGAGATCGGCAGAACGGGACGTGAGATGGTTGTGGGTGTTTTTCCTGGGTCACAGTGAGATGCTGCCAGCCACAGGCTCAACACAAGATGTCCCCAAGCCTGTGCCCTGGCTTCCAATGCTGCCTGCTCATGGTGGGGAGGCTTCCTGTGAGACACGGACTGTACTGTGAGGCGCCCTCCAGCCTTCCCGGGGGCATTTCAGACTGTGGCACCTTTCTACCGAGAACACTGAGGAGTCAGCCGCCACCTGGGGAGGCCGTGAAGCCCCATGCCAGGTGGAAGAGGGAAGAAGAGAGAAAAAGAAAAGGTTGGGGTGGCCGAGATCAGGTGTGGCGCTGTGTGCTCTCCCGGCTTTCCTGCAATAACAGGTGAGCACAGGCCAGGAGGCTAAGATGAAAATACAGAGGAAGCTCTCCTCTGCAGCTCTGGAGGGCAGAAGTCAGGGATCAAGGGAGGCATTCTTCCTTCTGCCTACAGAATGAATATTTGTGTCTCCCAAATTTTACTTATTTGTGGACTGCTGAGATGGCTCAGTCGCCTAATGGCCCGAGCTGGTGGGAGGAGAGAAGCAACTCTTGCATACTGTCCTCTGACCTACACACACACACACACACACACACACACACACACACACTGTGGTAGTGTGACTGTAATTGACCCCCATCATCTCATAGGAAAATGACACTATTAGGAGCTGTGGCTTTGATGGAGGGAGTGTGTCACTGTGGGGGCGAGCTTTGGGGTTTCTTATGCTCAGGATACTACCAAGTGAGTTAGTCAGCTTTCTGCTACCTGCAAGATGTAGGCCTCTCAGCTACTCCAGCACCACACCTGCCCACATGTTGCCGTGTTCCCCGCCATGATGATAACGGATGGACCCCCTGGAACTGTAAGCCACCACCCCAATTGAATGTTTTCTTTCCAAGAGTTGCCATAGTCATAGTGTCTCTTCACAGCAATAAAACCTCTAAGACACACACACACACACAGATAATAAATAAATGTAAAAAAATTAAAGAAAAATGTGCTTATTTATGTTAAGTTGGGCGCGTAGACCCCAGCCCCTTGCAGCTATCCCAGCTTCCAGGCCTGAGAGTTTGTATTGGTCTGGACTCCAAATCCCAGCAGGCCAGGTTCTGACCCCTCCCTGGGGGGGGGGTCAGGACCACTACCAAGAGTATTTAAATGAACTCCCAAAAGAGGAACACCTGGTCTCTTTCCTTCCTCCTGGTGGTTGTGTTTGCGCAGCTTCCAGGGCTACCCGAGAGCGCAGAACTCCCACTAAACCTGGATATTTCTTAATTTGGCTTGTTTTGATTTGGCTTGATTGGGAATTTGCGTCGGCAGAGAGCTCGCGTTAGGAAAATATTCCTAACAATTTATATTTATTTTCTGTGCTGGAGATGGCATGCAGGGCCTCTTACATGTTAGGCAAGTACTCTGCCACTGAGTTATGCCCCAGCCCCCTCCAAAATTCCTCTTAGAAGAACCCATATGATGGTATAAGAATCAGAGTCGGGTGGTGGCGCAGGCCTTTAATCCCAGCACTCGGGAGGCAGAGGCAGGAGAATCTGTGAGTCTGAGACCAGCCTGGTCTACAGAGTGAGTTCTACGACAGTCAGAGCTACACAAAGAAACTGTCTCAAAAAATTCAAAAACAAAAACAAAACTGAGTTGGAAACTTTGGGAGCCACCTCGTTCTAATGAGGTGCTTGAGGATGGAGCACCAAGCTTGTTAGTGTCCTTCCATGAAGAAGGATGGGAGACTCCCTTCTTCCCAGCCTCCCAGCCTCTCTCTTCCACATGTGAAGGTCCAATAAGAAAGCAGTCGCCCCCTAAAAGCCAGGAGGCAGCTCTCACTACCCACAAATCTGCCAGCATTTGCTCTTCATCTTACACAGCTCCAAGACCACGAGAAGTAAATGTTTATGCCCTGCCCCTCCGCCTGGGGCTCCCTCACAACCGCTGAGCAAACCAGGGACCCTGGATCTTTGGCATTCCTCGGCTGTGGCAGCTTCACGGATCCCTCTCTGATCAGGATTTCACTCTCTGATGCAGTGTCTGTGACAAATCCCTCTTCTTAAGACACCAGTCAGGCTTGAGGGTCACACACTAATCTGGTGTGACTCGGTCCTGAGCCTCAGCACAGCTGCCAAGATCCTATTTCTAAATCAGGTTACACACTCAAGGAGACTCGAAGTTAGGCAAAGAATGTTGGCCAACCTGGTTCCTTCACTTCCAGCTCTTGACTAAGATTCTTCAGCCTGCTGAGCCCCAACCCTAACCCCTGAGGAACCCCCAACCCTGACAAACCCCCACCCCTTCACCCACCCCTACCTCCTCAACCACCCCCACCCCCTCATTCATCCCACCCTCACCCATCCCCATCCCCACCCCCTGACCCACCCCTACTCCCTCACTCACCCCCACCCTCACCCATCCCCACTCCCTCATTCACCCCACCCTCACCCATCCCCACCCCCACTCCCTCCCTCCCCCCACTCCCTCTCTTTCACCTCCACCCCCTCACCCACCCACTCACCCGTCCCCACTCCCTCACTCACCTCCACCCACTCACTCACTCCCACCCCCTCACCCACTTCCACCCCCTCACCCACCCCTTGCCCTTGAATTTCCCTAGCAAGCAAAGCTACTAGGGCAGAACTGCTTCTCTGGGTCAAGGCTCTGCACATAGTCAGCCCCTCCCCCAGCCTTTGATAACACCGCATTTTTTTTCCTTCCAATTCCTCCTGCAGCCCATTTCCAGAGAGGATCAAAGCAGTCACCATCCCGACTGTATCCCCTTCCAGCCCACTTCTCCCTGCCAAGTGATTATCTCAGAAAATCTACCAGAATCTGCATTTATCTTGAGGATAATTGGAGCATCAACCAGGGCCTCTCCACTAAAGGCTCTGTCTGTTCCCGCAGCCCTGCCTGACTTTTGGTGCAGAGCAGTGTTATTCCTAGATCTGCGAAGTTTCCCAAAAACCAACAAAGAGACTCAGCCCTGTGTATAAAAACAAAGAGCCTTTATTCTTACACAAAGTTGCAAACTTGGGCTCTCTGTGTGGCCAATGTATTGGCATGATCGGAGAGCCCTGAGCACGGTTGGGGTGGGGTTTTTATAATAGCAGAGGGATTTCTAAGGTTTAAAACCCCTCTTTGGCTGACATTTGTCTAGGGGTGCCCTGGCAAAAAGGGGAAGGGTGTGTATTGGGCTAAGGGACATCAAGTGATCCTATTTACAATAGTTGTAACGTTGGGAATTTCCTCTGGATGGTCTATTCCTGGGTGGAGCATGGGTGATTTCAGTTTGTGGTCTTTCTTGGAACCAGGTATTGCCTTAGGGCTCCCTTCCTGTTGGTCTATAAAGCCTGTCTTGGCAGGTGTGTGCCAAGCTGCCCTGGGTCCTACAAAAGGAGGCTAGGGGCAGGGGGAAGGCACTGTGCTCCCTGAATGGACACTCAGTGCTAACCCTGCCATTCTGGTGCTTTTAGAACCTCAGGAGGCCCTGGCCTCTTCTACACCTCTCTGTGAGTTTGAGACCAGCCTGGACTACATAGTGAGCTCCAGGCTTGTCAAGGAAACTCTGTGGGGGAGGGTGAGAGAGCACCAAAGGGTTCTTACTGGCATTCTCTATTCCAGAAAGACAATGGAATACATTTGCAACGTCTTGTTTCCTTCTGCTCTGCCAAGCAAAAGCGTGGGAACCTTTGGGGAATTCACTTGACAAGCTAAGAACATGAGGCCTGTGCCAGCGCCGCCACCATGTGTGTGCTGTTCCTGTGGCTCCTGCGCCTGGGGAGGCGTGACTGTGGGATGTGTTGGTCAAGTGGAACTGTGTAGATGTGGCTGGGGGGGGGGGATGAGGATGGGGGGGGATAGCACAGTGGTTCCATGCTGTGACTTCTGACTTGGTTCTCTCTTTCCACTGAAGGTGTCTCTGTTGCTCCCTCTGAAGCAGACACCACCAAGAGGATGATGAGAATACAAAGCCTGGCCAGCCTGCCCTCCTCTTCCTTCTCCTCCTGGGCGGTGTTGAGGCTCTGCTGCACCTTCCTCACACAGCATAGGCATCTTCACTGGTGTGTGAGGGATTAGCGCGGCTTCCGGCACCCTGTTCCTGAGGGAGCACCCTTTCTTATGCTTTAGAAGTCCCCCCTGAAGGCCAACAAGATGGCTCAGAGGGAAAAGGCACTTGCCTTGTATAGTGGTTTGAATGAAAATGACCCCCAAAGGGGGCGGCACTATTAGGATGTGTGACCTTGTGGAGTAGGTGTGGTCTTGTTGGAAGAAGGGTGTCACTGTGGGGACAGGCTCTAAGGTCTCAGACACACTCGAGACATCACGAGTGACACAGTTCACTTCCTTTGGCTGATGAAGATGCAGCCAGCACCACGTCTGCCTGCGCACGGCCATACTCCCAGCCACTGTGCTCCCCACCGTGATGACACTGGACTAAACCTCGGAAACTGTAAACTGCCACCTCAATTAAATGTTTTCCTTTATAAGAGTGGCTGTGGGGCTGGAGAGATGGCTCAGAGGTTAAGGACACTGACTGTTCTTCCTGAGGTCCTGAGTTCAATTCCCAGCAACCACATGGTGGCTCATAACCATCTACAATGAGATATGGTGCCCTCTTCTGACATGGAGGCGGAACACTGTATTGTATATGTAATAAATAAAATCTTT
>NW_026067901.1:14866197-14882898 GCF_014885135.2 Alexandromys fortis | reverse complement strand
CCCCCCCCCCCCCCCCCCCGCAAGACAGGGTTTCTCTGCAGCTTTGGAGCATGTTTTTTTTTTTTAAATGTTTATTTATTATGTATACAATATTCTTTCTACGTGTATGCCTGCAGGCCAGAAGAGGGCACCAGATCTCATTACAGATGGTTGTGAGCCACCATGTGGTTGCCGGGAATTGAACTCAGGACCTTTGGAAGAGCAGGCAATGCTCTTAACCGCTGAGCCATCTCTCCAGCCCCCTTAGAGCGTGTTCTTGAACTAGCTCTGGTAGACCAGGCTGGCCTCGAACTCACAGAGATCCACCTGCCTCTGCCTCCCAAGCGCTGGGGTTAAATGCATGCAACACCGACCAGCCTATAAAAGCTCTTTGACATAGACCTAGTGCTTGATTTTACTATAAGAAAAGGCTCAAAACTGGCTCCCATTGCCACAGTGTCAGAAACCCACTCTGACCTATGGCCCCAGCGACCTGGAAGTCTTTTGCTCCACGGTGACTGGAATAAAGTTTGCTTCTGGTTCCTAGACTTCAGTGGTCTGTATCCCATTATTTGTGTGCCCCTGGGACCCAACATCAGGACTCTGTCTAACCCAGTGACAACAGAGAGGAGTATTCAGGGCTGCTGAGCTCCTTAGAGGGGGACAGGCCCGACTCAATCACTGAAGCAGATATAAAAATTATGAGTGTTTAAAATGATCTCTCTATGATGGGGATAGCAGAGGCAGGCATATTTCTGTGAGTTCTAGACCTGCTTGGTCTACCAAGTGAGTTCCAGGACAGTCATGGCTACATAGAGAGACCCTGACTCAAAAAACAAAATAAAATAAACGAAAAAGACCTCTTTTTAACCTACTTTTTAAAACATTTATTTCATGCCAGGACAGGCTCCAAAAACAAAAAGAAACCCTGACAAAAAAAAAAAAAAAAAAAAAAAAAAAAAAAAAAAACAAAAAAAAACACATTTTTTTCAATTAAGTGTATGTGTGATGAGCCATCTGGGAGAGATGGCTCAGAGGTTAAGAGATCTGGTTGCTCTCTCATGGGACCCGGGTTCAATTCCCAGCACCCACACGGCCACTCACAACTGTCTATAATTCCAGTTCCAGGAGATCTGACAGCCTCACACAAACACCATGTAGGAAAAACACCAGTGCACATTGATATTACCAGGCACAAGAAAGGGACCACAAGATACACAGTGAAACCCACTTTAAGAGTTTTAGTGGGCTGGAGAGATGGCTCAGAGGTTAAGAGCATTGCCTGCTCTTCCAAAGGTCCTGAGTTCAATTCCCAGCAACCACATGGTGGCTCACAACCATCTGTAATGGGGTCTAGTGCCCTCTTCTGGCCAGCAGGCATACACACAGACAGAATATTGTATACATAATAAATAAATAAATATTTAAAAAGAAACTAAAATGCTTTAAAAAAAAAAGTTTTAGTGACAGAGAAAGGGGGAGGGGGAGGAAAGAGGGTCGAGTACAGGCCTGTCTGAAAGCAAGGTGGTGAGAGAGGGTGGATCGGGCATGTCCGCTTTTTAAAAGCCATCTAGTGCATGCGCACAGGGGTTTACATAGCTACATCCCACGTAGATTATGTAGAGTGCAAGACCCTAGGGTGGCCAGGCAGTTTGCCTGAACGCTGATGGGCACATGCGCCGCCATGGGACCTGGCAGCCCTAACGCCTGGAGTGACGAAGCATTCTGCCTGGGTGCTGATGGCTGGGGCTCTGGATGTATAGAAACAACATTTCACCCTTTTGTTTATTATAAAAACTGGGGGGTGTTAGGGGTAGCAGATGGGTAAGAATGGGGGTTTGGGGCCTTTCAAAACTGCTTCAAGCTGACTCGGTGGGCGTTGGTCATGTCTGGGGGGCCTGTCCTGAGGTAGCCGTGTCCTTCCGTTGTCTGAGCTCCGTGGAATTGGTGGAATTGTATGGCTGACAGCTTGAACCTAACAATATGTTGGCGAGGCAGAAAATGAAGTTCAGAAAATTGTCTTTAAGTCCTGGTAATTGAGGGAGAAGGGTCTCAAGATGGAGGGGGGAGTTCCCCAGGAGTCCCAAGATGAGGGAAGAGGGCCCGAAGACCAAGGAAAGTTTTAAAAAGTTATCTTGGGTGAATCTGATCTGTTAAGGTGAGACCAATTTGGCTCCCCAGACCTTATAAGACTTTTTAAGTTTGTAAAAGAGATGTTTCAGACACATTAAGAAGCGACCATGTTAAGGTCCTGGACAGTGACATAGCAAGAGAGAGGGGGAAATTATTAATTAAACTTTTTAATTTCTACCTGAAACAAACCTTAAGGCAGCTGTTTTTCAACACTATGGCATCACCTTAAAGTCCAGGAGAAACAGGTGGCTGATTGCCGAGGGCAGCCAATAATAAACCTGTTATATTAGAATCTGTTTTGTGAGTCTCCCTTTTGAGTCTGGGGTTGTGAATGTCTCTGGAGTGTCACTGTTTCTTACCACCTGGGCATCTCTGATGGTCTTTGCACCTCCGGCTCTGTGGCTACTGGTGGTCCCTGTAACAACAGCTGAGGAACTGGAAATTTGAATATGTCATTGGCAACACAGGGAAATTGGTAAAGCAAGACAGGAGGAGGAGGGGGAGCAATCAGGAAGGAAAATATATAGGGTTCCCAATCCAGGAGAGTTGAACACGGTTGTGGGGTGAGACTTTATCTTCCTGGAATTGGATGCAAAGCAGTTGATCTCGGTGTCCTCTGGAACTGAAGGGAACAGGGCCCTGTTTGCTTCACTGTGGATGAGGAGAGGTTATCCTGGGGTAGAGGAGTAAAGGGTTTGAAGTCAGACAGGTGTATCCAGTGAGGGAGACCCTCTAGCTTAGCAGCTGTGGGATTTACAAGAATTAACTTAAAGGGGCCCTGCCATTTAGGGGAAAAGGGTGAGGGACATTGGTCTGGAGGTGAGAGAAGAACCTGATCCCCCATGTTGACTGGAGATGGGGAGGGGTTGGTGATGTGGGAGGGTCTTCTGTCTATGTGTTACATCGTTGGTTAATAAAGAAACTGCCTTGGCCTTTTGATAGGATAGCATCTTAGATAGGTGCAGTAGACCGAAGAGAATGCTGGGAGAAAGAAAGCAGAGTCAGGCAGTCGCCATGGCTCTCTTCTCCAAGAGGGATGTAGGTTAGACTCATCCCGGTAAGACACAGTCACGTGGTGATACACAGATTTAATAGAAATGGGTTAATTAAGATGTGAGAGTTAGCCAAGAAGAGGCTAGAGATAATGGGCCAGGCAGTGTTTAAATGAATACAGTTTCTGTGTCATTATTTCCGGGGCTAAGCTAGCTGTGCGGGAGCCAGGAAGGATGAGAAGCGACCACTGCTCCTTCTACAATTGGACAGGTTCGCACATGATCAAGGTAGAGAGTGGTCAGTAAAGTTCCATAGGAGGGAACGGAGGTGATACAATAATGGGGTGAGTGGGTGGTCAGGGAGGGCTGAGGGTTCAGATGAGTGACTGGGAGTCAGAACTGGCTGCCCAGACATGAGTTCAAAGGACAAGATGAAAAGGGGTCATTTGGAGAGAGCCCAGAGCCTGAAAAGAGCCAGAGGCAAAAGCTTTACCCAGTCAAGGTGAAGTTCCTGTGACATTTTAAAGGAATGTTTTCCAAGGAACAGTTGGTTGGCTAGTTCAGCCTTTGCTGAGGACTGAGGATGACGTGGGATGTGAAAACACCAAAGGGTGCTGAGAGCCTTAGATAGAGTTTGAGAGATCAGGGCCATGTTCTGACTAAAGGGAGGTTGGAATTCCAGACTGGGGAAAAATTTCCTGAAGAAGGATGTCAGGAACTGTCTGAGCCCTCCTGGTAGTAGTTGGAAATGCTTCTACTACCCAGACAGGGTATCTACCAAAACCAGGAGATATTTAACCCATCTGACAGAGGGCATATGAGTAAAATCAAGCTGCTGGTCAGCCCTCACGCCTGGAGTGACTAAACATTCTGCCTGAATGCTGATGGCTGGGGCTCTGGATGGGATGGAAATAATAGCACATATAAAATAAAAATAAGTCATAAGCACAGTGAGTGGCACACGCCTTTAATCCCAGCGCTTGGGAGGCAGAGGCAGGCGGATCTCTGTGAGTCTGAGGTCAGCCTGGTCTACAGAGTGAGTTCCACGACAGCCAGCCAGGGCTATTACACAGAGAAACCTTATCTCAAAAACCCAAATAAATTATGTGTATGTATGGGTACCTGTATGTGGTTATGTACATGGTGTAGAGACCAGAAGAAAGCGCTTGGAGAGCCTCCATCTGGAGTTATAGGTAGCTGTGAGCTGCCTAATGTGGGTACTGGGAACTAAACTCTAGACCTCTCTGAGAACGTTAGACACTCTTAATTGCTGAGCCGTCTCTCTAGCACTGTTACTCTCTAGTCTTTAAGATTTATTTTAAGTATTTTTTAAAATGACATTGTGGAGGCTTGAGAGAAAATGGCCCCCAAAAGGGAGTGACCCTATTAGGAACTATGGCCTTGTTGGAGTAGGTGTGGCTTTGTTGGAGGAAGTGTGTCACTTTGGAGGCAGACTTTGAGGTCTCATATATGCTCAAGCTACCGCCCAGTGTTTTAGTCTACTTCCTGTTTCCTGCCTATCAACGTGTAGCAGTTACCTCTCCAGTACCATGTCTGCCTGCATGCCACCATGCCCCAACATGATAATGGACTATAAGCGAGGGGCCACAATTAAATGTTTTCTTCGTAAGAGTTGCTATGGTCAACCGGGCAGTGGTGACACATGCCTTTAATCTCAGCACTTGGAAGGCAGATGTCTGTGAGTTTGAGACCAGCCTAGCCTAGAGAGCAAGTTCCAAGACAGGCTCCAAAGCCACAAAGAGAAACCCTGTCTCGAGTGGTGTCTCTCCACAGCAATAGAAACCCTAACTAAGACAGATGTGTATGTGTGTGTATCTGTGTTGGCGAATATGCACATGTGTGCAGGTACCTGAGAAGGCCAGAGGAGGGTGTCAGGTCTCTGGGAGTTACAGATGTTCTGAGCCACCACGTAGGTGCTGGGAACCAAACCCAGGCCCTCTGCAACAGCAGCAAGTGCTCTTAAGCAGTGAGTCATCTCTCCAGCCCCTGATTTAAAAATAAAAGAAAATTTAAAAGAGGACTCAACGGGTTTGGTTCTGATTGCTTAGGGGACAGAACTGTCCTTTACTGAGTCAGGCAGCCCGTGAGATGAGCAGCCTGGGGATAGGCAGGGCTGTGGACTGGGGTGTGTCAAGCTTGAGAAGAGGGTACAAATGGGGGTGCCTTAAGTCTGTCAGGCACTTTTGAGGTTCAGGGTGAGGATGGAGCCAAAGATGGAGTCGTGGGAATTGCTGGGCATTGGTGGTGACCAAATCTATAAGAAAGCACTTTTTTTTTTCCTTTTGTTTTTCGAGACAGGGTTTCTCTATGTAACAACTCTGTCTGTCCTGGAACTCACTTTGTAGACCAGGCTGGCCTTGAGCTCACAAATATTTGCCTGCCTCTGCCTCCTGGGTGCTGGGATTAAAGGCCTGCACCACCACCGCCTGGCCGAGAAAGCACTTCTAAAGAAAGAGTAATGTTTTAAAGTTAATTTTCTTTAACACAGAAATGTTATTGTCACTCAAACACACAGTGGCAAAGATCTCCACTAGATTACAAAAAAAAAAATCCAGTTTCTTTTCACTGCCCCCTGCCACTGCCACGGCTGCCACCAAAGTCACAGGAGTGAGGCTCGTCTATGTTATATAGCCTCTTACCTGCTGGCCTCCCTCGTGTGGAGGGGGTACCTCCTCTCCCAGCATCAAAGACATCAAGAAAATACTAGACAGCGTGGGCAATGGGGCGGATGATGACTGTCTCAACAAGGTCATCAATGAGCTAAATGGAAACCACACGGAGGACGTCAGCGCCCAGGGTGTTAGCGAGCTCACTAGCTAGCGTGCCTGCTGATGGGGCTGTGGCTGTCTCTGCTGCCCAGGGCCCTGCAGCTCCTGCTGCTGGTTCTGCCCCCAATCCAGCAGAGAGGAAAGACAGAAGGAGGAGGAGTCTGACGCCACAGGATTTGGCTTGTTTTATTAAATCCCTGCTCTCATTGTAAGCATGACAGCCCAGATGGAAAGGTATCCTGGCAGCCAGGAGTCGAGGAATACCGCAAACCCACACTGCTCAACAAACCTCACGCAAGAAATTTATTAGGAGGGGAAAAAACCCAGGAGGGTGGCTGCCTCTGCTCTGGTGAGAAACCGCAGCAAAGTGAACAGGATACAGGGCTTATATAGAGTTTCTTGGAAAGGGGTAGAAATTTTCAGGGTGGAGTTTTCCAGGGTGGTGGAGATTGGTGGAATTTCACACCCAGAGATTGGACTTTTTACTTTATAGGGTAGGGTCTGGGTCCAGCAGTGAGGAAGTTTGAGTGTTCTGTGGGTAAAACCTGGCAGTTAGAGGTCCATGGGGAGGGACCTGGCCACTCATGTGCCTTGAGGGGCTTACACTCATTCTGAGCTGTGGTAGTGCAGGCCTTTAATCCCAGCACTCGGGAGGCAGAGACAGGTGGGTCTCTGTGAGTTCGAGGCCAGCCTGGTGAACTGAGCGAATTCCAGGACAGGCGCCAAAGCTACAGAGAAACTCTGCTCGAAAAACAAATAAACAACCCAAAAATATGAACAAAGAAACAAACAAATAAATACATTCGTGTTCTTCTGCAAATAAAGCCCTTTTATGTTTAAAAAAAAATCCAGCTTCAGTATATTTTGCCTTGTGTGGCGGGGTGGTGATGGTGGTGGTGGTGGTGGTGCTGGTGGTGGTGGTGATGGTGGTGGTGGTGGTGGTGGTGGAACCTGGGGCCTGGTGTCTGCTGCACCACACTCTACCCCTCATCCCAACCCAGCTGCCAGCTATTCTGAAAAACTGTGACACCAGCTGGAATGAGCAGACAACTCTTTCAGCCCTTGGTTCAGTTTCTTGCCCTTGAACCTATTATCAGTGTTTTGCGAGTGTGAAACAGCCGACAGGTGCCAGCTACGCAGGGACCTACGCAGAGACAAGGCTACTTAAGCCCAGGAATCAAGAGAACAGCCTGGTGGCCTGGCTATTCTGCAGTGATAAAGGCCCCTGATGAAAGTGACTTAAAGGAGAGAGTTGACGCTAGCTCACAGTTCCAGAGGGATACAGTTCATCGTGGAGGGGAAGACACCGCAGTGGGCAGGGAAGAGCCAGAGGCTGCACTCAGAGAGGAGAGGTCAGAGAATGCATCCGTGCAAGAAGCATGCTCAGCTGTCTTTCTCCTGTCTATAGTGCGGCATTGTAGTCAGGGCACAGGTACTGCCCGCCCGCAGTGGCAGAGCTTCCTGCCTCAATTAAAGCAGCGGAGATAATCTCCAGCAGGCAGGCCTGGAGGCCTGTCTCCCTAGGAGCTCTGTGTTCTATGGGTTGACAATTAACACTCACCAGCGACTGGGCAGGACAGAACTCTGCCAGAAGCAGGTGTATCTGTGAGACTGTGACATAGATGCCGCATGGAAAAACATGTGGCACCAGGTCATCTTAGCATCCACTGCCTTTCTGCCTTTTTTGAAATAGAGTCTCACTAAGTAGCCTTGGCTAATCCGGAAGTGATTATGTAGACCAGGCTGGCCTTGAACTCACAGAGATCCTCCTGTCTCTAGCTCCCAAAAGCTGCTGGTATCGAAAGTATGCAGCACACCTGGTCCAAGCTACTTTTTCTTCCTTTTTTTTTTTTTTTTTTTTTTTTGTGAGACAGGGTTTCTCTGTGTAGCCCCGACTGTCCTGGAACTCACTCTGTAGATCAGGCTGGCCTCAAACTCAGAGATCTGCCTGCCTCTGCTAGAACTAAAGGAGTGTGCCACTGCCCAGCATATTTACTACCCCCACCTCTAAGACAGGGTCTCATGTAGCCTACGTTGGAACACACACACCACACACACACACACACACACCAAACAAATGAATAAGATGCTGAAGTTAGGGGCTGGAGAGATGGCTCAGTGGTTAAGAGCACTGACTACTCTTCCAGAGGACCTGAGTTCTGTTCCCGCATGGCAGCTTGTAACTGTTTGTAACTCCAGTTCCAGGTGATCTGGCACCCTCACACAGACATATATGCACATAAAATAAAATAAATTAATTTTTTTAAAAAAGATGCTGAAGGTAGTAATAGCACGATAATACTACTTTGGGGGCAGTGATTGTTTGTGGCTTTTGCTTGCTTACTGTGTGGTTGACATGAGGTTTTCATTTTCTGGTAACTGACAAGGAGCTGGGCTCTTCCTCCTCATTCCACTTCCTTTGAGCAATTCCATCCATTTTGTGTGATTGGCAAGTGTGTATTCTGAGCCTGCCAGCCAAAGCCCCTGTCCCTAAGAGAGGCCTATGGGATTATCAGTCTGGAAGATGGCGGTGACATTGTCTCTACTGGAGAAAGAAAGAAAGAAAGAGAGAGAGAGAGAGAGAGAGAGAGAGAGAGAGAGAGAGAGAGAGATATGAAGAGATGGCTTCATAGTTAAGAGCAAGTACTTAAATAGGGAACCCCAGTCAGTTACTGGTGCTCACATGGTTCAGTTCCTGGCACTCACATAGCCAACCAAGAACCAGCACCTTGGATCCAGATCCAGAGGATCCAAAGCTTCTGGCTTCCACACTCCAACACTCATGAGCACTCCCCCTACCCCCATAAAGTACACATTATTATGAATATTTTTTAAAACACTAATCGGTTCATAAGAACCTTGCCTTAACCACCTGTCTGGCTCCACAGTTTGATTCTGCAGCCCACAGGTCTGGACCAGATGCCAAAGCCAGGGTTTAAAAACAAAACATGTTCCTTAGATTCTCAGACTCCAAAGGGTCGGTGCACATCTGGAAAGCCTCACCAGCGCAGCTGTGCAATGCTATTTACTCATGCAGTTTAGAAAGCAAAGCCCTTCTCGGCCTTCCCCTCCAAATGAAGGCGAAACCACGGGGGGTTGGAAGACACTGGCAAATTAGCAGCTAGAAGCGACAGGCTCTCTTGGGGGGGCAGGTCCTGAGGTCCCTACCCCTGAATTCTCGGACTGGCAAACCTCAGAATACCATGAAGCGACCCCGCAGACTCCCCAGCCTCCGCGCGCTTGTCATGCCAGCAGGGGACCGCGCTAAAGGCTGGCCCTGGCTGCTGTGATGGGTGGTTAGCGGGACTCACCTTGCTTCCTAAATGGCAGCAGAGAACCCGGGATGAAATGTTTCTGGGGCGCATCTGAGGACCTCTGAGCATCTGTGATGCCTTCAGTCTGAGGCTTTTCCAGGCTCTACATGGAAACTGGCTGTGCCCTGGCTCGGAAGAGGAAGCGCCAGGCGCCAGGTGCAAACATTTGAACAGCTGCTGTGTTAAAAGGCAGAGCAGGGATTGCTAACCGCGGATCCCAGCAGCAGTAAGGCCCTCCCAGAGTGCCTCTGGGTTAAGCAGGGGTCCTTGCATCTCGGCCCTAGCGAACTAGCCCTAGTGAACTACCACGGAGCTGGGGGCAGCTGAGGGAATTCGACCTACTTCGAGCTGCCCTTCTTTAGTAAAGGTTGATTTAC
Organism: Alexandromys fortis; assembly: GCF_014885135.2. Taxonomy (NCBI): domain Eukaryota; kingdom Metazoa; phylum Chordata; class Mammalia; order Rodentia; family Cricetidae; genus Alexandromys; species Alexandromys fortis. The sequence continues at coordinate 14,873,314 of NW_026067901.1, read as the reverse complement.
CCAAACCAGCAAGGTCAAAGGCTGCCCTGGTGAGGTGAGGCCTCCAGCTGTTATTTCCTCAGCCTCCTGGAGTAACTCTCCGCATTTGGCCTGAGGTTCAGCTCAGAGCTCTGTGTCTGTGAGCTGGGTGTGCTGAAGGCTTGCTGGGCTCCTTGGGGGGGGGGGGGGGGGGGGGGGGGGGGGGGGGGGGGGGGGGGGGGGGGGGGGGGGGGGGGGGGGGGGGGGGGGGTGACCGCAGCTGGTGTTCTCCCTCTTCCCAGACCGCAGGGAGCTCTGGAGTTAGGGTCAGCCTTCTGTGCTGTCCCGAGTCAAGGGCAAGGGCTATGTTTTTGTACCACTGTGCCCATTGGTCATTGCTGTGAGCTGCTCTCAGGATAACCTCAAGCAAGACTTCCTGCGGTGAAGGGCAATCCCTGTGGAGCTAAGGGAACTCTCTGCTCTGCGGTAGCTGAAGGAAGGATCTGTGGATTGTTTCCCTCTGGACCCTGAGCCCAGCTTCTCCATCCTCCACCCTTCTGGACCCTTGATTTACTACTACTCCTTTGCTATGCAGCCTGGAAGAGTAGATAATGGTCATATCACAGCTTCTTTTTATTCCAGACAAGCTAAGATCGGAATATAAGACCTAATTCCTTCTGAGACAGAGACTTTGATTCAAGGGTCAAGTGGCCAACCCTGGTGACTGGTGTGGTCTGGTGACAGTCCCAAAATATTAACGTGGCTCTTCAGGGCTCATTCTTGTGACTATGCCCCTACCACCACCAAAAGAAGTTCTGTGAATTAGGCACACACATAGAAGGTAAGCCTTGGGGGGAAAAAAAAAAAAAAAACCAGTTCAGCTTCAGCTTCCAGGCTGAAAAATCCCATATGCCCAGGCACGGAGTGTGAGGAGGTGTGACATGTTCGGCACAGTCATACATTTATTCATCCAACAAATATTTACTGAGCACCTGCTATGCTCCAGACGTGATCTCAGGCTGGAGGTACAACTGTGAAGAAAACACAGCCCCTGCCCTGGGACAGCTGACATTCAAGAGAAACAGAAGCAGCCAACAAGTGGTAGCCAGGTGGCCATAAGCCCCTTTGATGCCCAGGAAGTCTTGGGAAGGGAGGACTCTTCGTGGCTGGTGAGCAAGGTCGGGGAATTTGGTCTGAGACAGGGGCATTGGAGCAAGTGCCTGCAGGAAATGACCAGCCTATAGAGGTCTGCTGAGGCGCCTGAGTGGGAGCCAGGAGGCTGAGCCCCTGCAGGATTCCGCAGGCTCTCAAGAAAGCAGGGCTGGCTTTCTGTGGGTGTGGAGGGTAGACAACGCTGGAACCGGCTAGAGGCCTCCTCGGGGATAGGAGACCGGTGAGATAGGGCCAGAATCGCCGTCATCTCGCGGTACACTCCAAACACAGGAGGAACCCGCGGCCATCGTAGGAACTGGGCAACAGACATCCTCAAGAACACACGGCACCAACACCGCGTGGGGGACCGGGGAGTGTACGCCACCAGCCATGCCTGGATGAGTGTTCTGTGAGGAAATGCAGGGACACGATCTAAGTGGCTCTTTTCCCAAACGTGACTGGAAAGAAAAGAAAAACCCACCTCCCCCATTGGAGGTGGGAGTAGGAGGTTCTAGTCAATGCTACCTAATCAACCGCACAAAATGCAAGCCTCACCAGGTCACCGGGGAGATGAATGCAGGAGAAGCAAGAGTGCCTGCTGAGAATGTGCCCGGAGGGGCAGGGAGCACGAGGCACATTTCCACATAATGATTTGTGTGGGGTTTGTGCTATTTTTTCTCTTTGGTGCAGGAACTAGAGAGCCTCATTCATGTCAAGGGCTCTCAACCTGTGGGTTGCCCCCTGTGGGTCAAACAACCCTTTCATAGGGGCCACCTGCATATCTGCATATCACATAGTTACATTATGATTCATAACAGTAGCAAAATTAATTATGAAGTATTAATGAAATAATTTTGGGGTCACCACAACATGAGGAACTGTATTAAAGGGTGGCAGCGTTAGGAAGGTTGAGAGCCACTGCTCAGTGTGGGTGCTGGGAATTGAACCCAGGCCCTCTGGAAGAACAGCCAGTGCTTTAACTGTGGAGCCATTGAATCATCGCTCCAGCCTGATTTTATTTTATTATTTTTTTTAAATATTTATTTATTATGTATACAATATTCTGTCTGTGTGTATGCCTGCAGGCCAGAAGAGGGCACCAGACTCCATTACAGATGGTTATGAGCCACCATGTGGTTGCTGGGAATTGAACTCAGGACCTTTGGAAGAGCAGGCAATGCTCTTAACCTCTGAGCCATCTCTCCAGCCCCTCCAGCCTGATTTTTTTTGTTCGTTTGTTTTATTTTGTTTTTTGTTTGAGTTTTGTGAGGGGAATGGTATTGCTTCACTATGCTGTTCAGGTTGGCCTCCAACTCTTGGCCTTAAGTAATCCTCCTGCCTCAGGTTCCTGAGTGATTGGGATACTATGCCCAAGTTTCCCTCTCCTGTTTAGTTTTTGGGACAGTGCTGAGAATTGAACCCAGTACCTTGAGGTGCTGAGCAGGCTCCATCCCTAAGCTCCTAGCCTTTATTGGGGTTTGTTGTAGTTTGTCTGTTTTTGTTTTCTTGAGACAGGGACTTACCTTGTAGCCCTGTCTGGCCTGGAACTCACTACGTAGAATAGGCTGGCCTTAAACTCACAGAGATACGCCTGCGTCTGCCTCCCAGTGCTGGGGATGAAGGCTTGTGCCACTGCTATAGCCCAAGCCTTTATTTTTGAGGTGGGGTCTCATGTATCCCGGGCTGACCTTAAAATTCCCTATGTGGCCTAGGATGAACTTGAACTTCTGATGCTCCTGCCTTTGCCTCCCAGATGCTGGGATTAAGGGTAGGTGGTGCCAAAGAGGACCAGAACTCAAGCCTTCACAAATGCTAGGCAAGTACTCTACTGAGCTATATCCCGGACTCAAATTTCCCCTGCTTTTTACAAAGTTCATCTCTGCCCTTTTGTTTGTTTGCTTCTGAACTGTGATCCACCAAGCATCAGGTAAGACCCTTAACTCTCTTTATCCAGAACAGCTGACCTCTCCCAACTTTCTTCCCATGAGGTCGGGGCTGTGAAGAGTTGGGGTTGTTTATCTTACGAACTTTTTAAAAAATATTTATTTATTTATTATGTATACAATATTCTGTCTGTGTGTATGCCTGCAGGCCAGAAGAGGGCACCAGACCCCATCACAGATGGTTGTGAGTCACCATGTGGTTGCTGGGAATTGAACTCAGGAACTTTGGAAGAGCAGGCAATGCTCTTACCCTCTGAGCCATCTCTCCAGCCCACAAACTTTTTTTTAAAGTTGTTTTATTTGCTAGGCTGAGAAATGGGACAAAGGTGAAAAATCTTTGCAGACTATTGACCTGAAATTAATATCTAAAATATATAAAGGATTTAAAAATATAAACACTGGAGGCCCAAGTAATCCAACCAATAAAGGAACAAAAAGAATTGAACAGACAGCTCTCAAAGGAAGCGAGAGTGCAGGCCAGGTGCTGCGAAGCAGGGCTGCAGTTCCTGAACTGAGGTGGCCAACGCAGGAAAAGCCGCGAAGGGAGCAAGCGGGGAATGGGCAAATCAGTAGTATTTGAGAGGATAATAAAAGCCCATCTTGAGCTGCGCAGTGGTGGCGCACGCCTTTAATCCCAGCAGAGGCAGAGGCAGAGGCAGGTGGATCTCTGCAAGTTCAAGGCCAGCCTGATCTACAAGAGCTAGTTCCAGGACAGGCTCTAAAGCTACAGAGAAACCCTGTCTTGAAAAGAAAAAAATCCCATCTCTGTCATTCGGAAAAACCCTTTCAATATTAAAAGAGAGAGAAAAATATAATCCAGCGCAAAGTAATTCGTCAGATTAAGTCAGAGGGTTTCTAAATATCTGAGACCGGCCTGGGCTACACAGCCAGCCTAGACTACGGAATAAGACTCTGTGTTGAGAGAGGGATTAACTCTTTCTTGCTTTGTTTTGTGTTGAAGTCTCATCATATTCTCCAGGCTGCACCTGAAAGCACCAGGCAGGCTTCGAGGACTCACATATGCTCAAGCCATGCCCACTGTCTCAGTTCACTTCCTGGTGGCCTTTGGGTCAAGATATGAGGACTCTCAACTTCAGCACCATGTCTGCCTGAAGGCTGTCATGCTCCCCATTGTGATGATAATAAACTAAACCTCTGAACTGTAAGCCAGCCCCCTCCCAATAAGTTTTCCTTTGTAAGAGTTGCTGTGGTCATGGTGTCTTTTCACAGCAAGAGAAACCCAACTAAGACACGTTTGGCTCTGTTCTGCTTCTGTTTCTTGGGTAAGATTCTCTAACATTTCCTTCATTGTTCATGTGGTTTTTCTTTTTTTTTTTTTTAAAGAGTTTTTTTTTTTTAATATTTATTTATTTATTATGTATACAATATTCTGTCTGTATGCCTGAAGGCCAGAAGAGGGCGCCAGACCTCTTTACAGATGGTTGTGAGCCACCATGTGGTTGCTGGGAATTGAACTCAGGACCTTTGGAAGAGCAGGCAATGCTCTTAACCACTGAGCCATCTCTCCAGCCCTCATGTGGTTTTTCTTATGTCCTTGAATGGTTACTGTAGCTATGACATAAGAGGTAAATCAAAGCAGGTGGTGCCTGGGGCTCACCCCTTGGCTATTTCAGAGAAAGTGTGTCCCAAACTCCCGATAAGGCTTGTTTTGAGACAGGTACTTGCTATATAGGCGTACACTGGCCTTGAATTTATAATCTTCCTTCCTCACCCTGCATCCTGCAAGGGTTACAGTCCCATCCCAAATGCAGCAAATTCTAGAACCGATGCCATACCTGTGATGTAAAAATTCATTGAATGGACTCAACACTGGCCCAAGTGGACAGAAGGGGATTAAAGGTGCACAACACTAGTGGGCTGGAACTGTGGTGTTTTGAGTGGGAAATGCTCCCCACAGGCTCGGGGATTTGAACTATTAGTCTCTGGTTGGTGGCACTGACGGGGAGGTTACAGAGGCTTTAGGATGTGGAGCCTTGCTGGAAGAAGCATGCCACTGGGGCGGGCTTTGAGGGTTTCTAGGCTTGCCCCACTTCCTATTCTCTCTCTCTCTCTCTCTCTCTCTCTCTCTCTCTCTCTCTCTCTCTCTCTCTCTCTCTGTCCCCCCTGAGGCTGCTGCTGCTGCTGCTGCTTGATCCATGGGTGAAGAATATGTGACCAGCCAGCTCTATGCTCCACCATCCGCACTCTGTCCATCTGAAACCACAAGCCAGAATAGACCCTTCTCCCTGAAGCTGCTTTGGCTGGGATATTTCATCACAGCAGCAGATAGTAACTAATACAGATGAGATTACATCGGCTCGCAGTTAGAGCATACAATCCATCAGCGTGGGAAGCAAGCAAGATGAACGCTGGCGCTCGGCTGACTGTCTCCTTTTCCTTCTGTCTGAAGCTTCAGCCCACAGCACGGTACTACAAGAGGTAAGGCGGGAACGTCCTACCTACAATAACCTAATTCCAAAAACTAAAAATAAAAAATCCCTCACGGACATGCTCAAATGTATATTTTCACCATGATTCTAAGTTCAGTCAAGAGAGGGAAGATGATTAACCACCTGAGAGAACTAAGGGGCCCGACAAGGGAATGAAACACACATGCTTGCATTTCTTCTCAACAATCCCTCATAATATAACAAGCCCTTTCTGACTAAACCCTGTCTCAAATAAATAAATAAATAATAACGTTTTAAAAAGTGTTCTCATATGAATTTTTAAAGATTTATCCATTATGTATAGTGTTCTGCCTGCATGTATGTCTGCAGAAGAGGGCACCAGATCCCAGCCACCATGTGGATGCTGGGAATTGAACACAGGACCTTTCGAAGAGCAGCCAGTGCTCTTAATCTCTGAACCATCTCTCCAGCCCCTCATATGAGGTTTTTGAGTTGTCTTGTTTCTTGAGTTAGGGTCTCACTATTTAGCTCTGGCTGTCCTGGAACTCACAGAGATCCTCCTGCCTCCACTTGCCCAGTGCTGGAATTACAGTCTTGTGCCACCATGCCTGGTTAAGTTGTTGTTGTTTTGAAACAGAATCATGCTTTGTAGCACAGGTTGGGTTGAATTTGAGATCTTCCTAGCTAAGCCCCTCAACCTCTGAGATTAGAGATGAGCCACTATGTAAGACTCTGGTCTGAATTTCTTTTTGTAAAAGTAAACTTAAATTTTGATACAATTTTAGATTTACAGGGGGGGGGGAAGCTGCAATGAAAGTCCAGAACTTTCTCTCCACCCCCTCCTCTTCTTACACTGTCAGCACTGACAAGCCAGAAATGAACACTGGTCCACTACTGTGAGCTACACTCTAGGCTTTATGTGGACTCCCCCGGCCATTCCTCCAATGTTCTTTTTCTGTTCCAGGATCCAATCCAGGATCCATCCCACGCTGTGTTTAGTATCAGGGGTGGTTTCCATTTCAGACTTAGCTGGGGGCTTCCTCTTTTGATGGAGGAGGGAACTCCTCGGGAACTCTTGTCTCTCTCTGCTGGGAATGTGAGCATTTACTAAATCCCCTCCACCTCCCCATATGTGCCTACTGTTCCCATCTGAGGAAGCCTAAGCACTGGGTAAGAACACAGAGCTTAAAAACCACTCACAAATTCTCCCGACCCTTTCTGTACTGCTGCTGCTGTTTTGGGGAGTCCCTAGAGAGAGCCTGGGTCCGCATGCCCTTGAAAGTTCTCATCCAATCAAATCAGCAGCCATTGAGTAAATCACTCCTGTGTGCAAAGCCCTCTGGTAGACAGTAGGGGGCAAAGTTTTAAAACCATCATATCCTACTACAAAAAATCTGACATGCGGTGGTGGTGCATGCCTTTAATTCCAGCATTTGGGAGGCAGAGGCAGATTTCTGAGTTGAGACCAGCCTGGTCTACCAATAATGTTCCCGGACAGGCAGGTCTACACAGAGTAACCCTGTATCAAAAAATCAAAAGAAAAAGAAAAGAAGGAGGAGAAGGAAAAGAAGAAAGAAGAAAGAAGAAGAAGAAGAAGAAGAAGAAGAAGAAGAAGAAGAAGGAGGAGGAGGAGGAGGAGGAGGAGGAGGAGGA
>NW_026067901.1:14859538-14866173 GCF_014885135.2 Alexandromys fortis | reverse complement strand
GAGGAGGAGGAGGAGGACGAGGAGGAGGACGAGGACGAGGAGGACGAGGACGAGGAGGAGGACGAGGAGGACGAGGAGGACGAGGAGGAGGAGGAGGACGAGGAGGAGGAAGGAAGGAAGGAAGGAAGGAAGGAAGGAAGGAAGGAAAGAAAGAAAGAAAGAAAGAAAGAAAGAAAGAAAGAAAGAAAGAGAGCAGACTCTAAGAGGGGCTATCTTTGTCTCTTCCAAAACCTCTCCTGGGTCAGCCTGGCTGCCTGGCTCTACAGCCAGGAGAGGGGAAAACAGCAAGCACTTAATAGTCTCTGAACACAGCTGGCAAATTATTCCAGTAGAGGGCACTATGCTCTATGCCAGGGCATAGAAGCTCTGCAGTGGAACAGGGAAGACAGGGGCTCACTGATGGAGGCCATCAGCCTCCCCAGCAGTCACTCTGGGGCATTCCCAGCCCCCATTTGATGCTGTTCACTTGGCCTGCTCTCAGCCAGGCCGTGCCAGTAGCTGCTGCTGGATGCTATGAACAATGATTTCTTTTCTTTTTTAAAAGATTTATTTAATATGGGGAAGTAGAAAAAGAGATCTTCAGAGTAAATTGGGAGCATGGGGACTTTGGGAGAGGGTTGAAGGGGAGGGGAGAGGCAGGGAGGGGAGCAGAGAAAAATGTAGAGATCAATAAAAATCAATTAAAAAAAAGAAACTAAAAAATATTTACTTTATGTATACAGTGTTCTGCCTGTAAATTTGCTTGCAGGTCAGTAGAGGGCACCAGACCTCATTATAGATGGTTGTGAGCCACCATATAGTTGCAGAGAGTTGACCTCAGACTTCTAGAAGAGCAGAAAGTAATCTTAACCTGCTGAGGCAGGTTTCCAACCCATGAGCACTGACTTGATGATGTTTTGCTGTCTGGTGTTTGTGCTCTTTACCTTTGCCGGCCATTTACGTACTAAACACTCATTCTAAATCAGAACTACGGCTATCACAGAACGTTCTCCAGGTCGTAGAGAATACAGAACTGACTGACTTAGACTGGATATTCAGGCTTTATCCAGCTATGGCTGAAAAGCTGAATTCCTCTAGTAGAGGCCCCTAGAGTCCAGGTTCAGGAGCTAGGAAGGTTCTAGTAACAGCAGGTCTGACCCTTACCTAGTGCCGAAGCCTCAGGCTATGTCCTGATGTGTCTCAGGCACAGCCCTGAGAGCTGAGGTCCCTTGGGAAGAGGGGACCCAGCTTGTGGCATTCACAGATGCTGGCCACATTAAGTATCCCTCACCAACCCAATGCCTGGGGAGGAAGCACTGGACACAGCCAGCGGTACTGACTGTGAATCCCGCTCTTCACTGGGTGGCTCTCTGTAGAAACCAGCAATGGGCCCTTCAGATTCAAGGCAGCTGACACTCCACTTGGCTTCTGGAACACCACATAAGCTACCTGAAAGCCCTGGGGGGAAAGAGAGATGTCTGTGTGGAGTCTTCCCACTTGTGACACCTGCCCTGGACCAGGGGAGTTGGTGCCAGGCTGTTTCCTGTATCATCCTCCAGTCTGAGTGAGGGACAGCCATGCCCTTAGCTAGACACCTGCTACTGGGACACCTGTGGGCTCAGTGAAAAGCAGGCTCACCCCAGGCTACGGCGGGTCATGAACAGACAAGGCACAAACTCAGGGTCAGACCACCTTGTACCTCATGGAAACATGAGAAGCTGGGGAGAGGGAAGAGGAGCAGGGCTCCTGGAGCCAGGGCACCAGTCTTGAGAAGGAACCGGAGCACAGGAATGGACAGGAGTTGTTCTGCTTCCCAGTGCAACTGTGTTTCCATGACAACAGCTCCACGTGGGACTCTGCCTTCTCAGCCTTAGGACCACCAATCAGAACTTGCCCAGCCCCAAGGCGTTCCCCTTCCTTGTCAAATAGGAGTGGAGAGAGTGGACAGGGTCAGATGCAGGTCATGAGGAGACTTGGGGGGGGGGCGGGGGTGGGGAGACTGGAAGGATCAAGGTTTGCCTCCTATCACAATGTCTGTATCCCACACTCCAGGGAGATCTGACACCCTGTTCTGTCCTCTGTGGGCTCAGTGCACACGTCCTGCAAACAAACATGGAGATAAAATACTCAGAACACAATAAATAAATAAATCTTTAGAAGCAAATAGTCAGTTGAATCGCGGTGCACCTGAGGAGCCACTGCGGACTCTGAGTGGAGAGGAGAGAAGCATGAACAGTCTGTCCTTGGTAGTTCATTCAACTGAGAGGGCAAGGGGTGAGCAGCTTGGGGCTGAGAGACTGTAAGCAAGGAGCCATGGCAGAGGATGAAGACACTTGCTGCCCAGCCTGACATCCTGATACATCCCTGGAAGGAGAGAACTGACTCCTGCCAGTTACCTTCTGACCTCCACATGCACTCCATGGCACATGTCCGCTCCCACAAGTTAAAGTTAAAAAAAAAATGTCCAGGCTGATCTGGAGCTGGTAGAGCAGGCTGGTTACAATCTCAAAGAGATCCTTCAGCATCTGTGTCTGTCTGCCTCTGTCTCCGGAATGTAGGGAGTAAAGTTGTGCACCACCTCGCACGACACTAGAATTTAAAATTTTTACGAACTGAAGCGAGCTCAGATAAAAGTGTCCCAGCTGGGCTTGGCTGTAATCCCAGATGAATCAGGAAAATATCTGTGTGTTCCAGACCATCTGAGGTTACAGTGAAAACCTGTGCCAAACCTTTTTCTTTGATATAGAGGTCTCACTTAGCCTAGGTGGGCCTGAGCACTGCTCCTCCTGCCTCCATTTCCCCAAGTACTGGGATCAAATATGTTCACCACTGGGGTGATTTATGTACAAGGTAACCTAAGACAGGATGTACATATTATGGTTTGGCCCCGGGAGTGGCTGCCTGCAGGATGCTTATCTAAGGTGTTGTTGCTGTGTATCCTGCCTAAAACATCAGCATGCTTAACTTAGGAAATAGCGGTTTGATGTCTCAGGTATTGAAGCAAGTAATTGTTCTGTTTGTCCACTGTGACATGTTAAAGCAGTCTTTTGCCTTCTTCCCCCGTCTTGGTTTGGGGTGTTTAAGCATATGGAAAACAGACACGGGCAGATTCAGTATTCACTGGTTGCCCTTCAGATACTACCCTATGTCTCTGTATTTTCTTCAGATCTCTGTTCTTCTTGCCTAATATTTCTAATCCACACGCTCCCACCTCGGGATGTCTGAACCCACTGAGGCTGGACCCTGACAGATGTCACCCCAACGTGTGGCTACAACACTTCCTGCTGCTAGACCAGCTCCCTGCCAGCTGAGCTTCACCTCAGCCCAGTGTCAACTGTTTAACCTCCATGTTCACTGCTCTGTTCCTCTTTCCCTCTATTGGTTGTTATCTCAGTTGGAAAGGGTTACTTTTTTTTTTTTTGGCTAAGACTTTAAAATTTTCATTCAAGTGTGTATTCAAAGGTGTCCATTATACTTTTTTTTTTTTTTTTTTTTTGGTTTTTCGAGACAGGGTTTCTCTGAAGTTTTGGAGCCTGTCCTGGAACTAGCTCTGTAGACCAGGCTGGTCTCGAACTCACAGAGATCCGCCTGCCTCTGCCTCCCGAGTGCTGGGATTAAAGGCGTGCGCCACCACCGCCCGGCTCCATTATACTTTTTTAATGATGGCTACTTTAAAATCTTTATGGAAGTCGGGAGCTGTGCCGCGTGTGTTACTCCTCATTCTCAGGTTAGGGGTGAAGGATAGGATTATATGTCCAAGACCAGTCAGTCTTGGCTAGATAGTGACATTGTAAAAACCCGTTTAAAATAGTAAGAAAATTTTAAAAAGCCCTGTCAGTTCCACCACCTCTGCCATCCGGGGGTTGATGTCCATGGGAGATTTGCTGGTTCTTGTGAGTTATTGGCAACTAAGACACAGACATTTGGGGTATGATATAGACTCTAGGTTTATTTAAACCTTTGTTGCAGCCAGTCTACTGCCTTTTCTTGACTTTGTCTTTTTGGTTTTTTTTTTTTTTTTTTCAAATTTTAATTTCATCTACCTTCAGGTTGAAAGCCTTGAGTTCCATTTTCCTCTACGAAATCTTCAGGCTGTTTAGCAGAGGAAGGGGGGGGGCGGCTATCTATCCCTGTCAGGGAATAACTACTTTTCTGATGCCCTAGCTTAACCAGTGAAGTATTCCTTCAGGTTTAATTTCTTCAGAGCAAGACACCAGCTCCCTTGTTCCCTGTGAACAAATGCCTAGCTTTCCATTTCAGACTTAGCCAGGGGCTTCCTCTTCTGATGGAGGAGGGAACTCCTAGGGACTCTTGTCTCTCTCGGCTGGAAACGTGAGCATTTACTAAACCCCTTCCACCTCCCCATATGTGTGGACTATCTCCATCCGAGGAAGCCTGAGCACTGGGTGAGAACACAGGACCAACACCCCACTTTCCCTGCCGTGCTGCTGCTTGTGTGTGAGCCCCTACGGGAGCCCAGAGCAGCCTCCCCTTCCCAGTTCTCAGCCAATCCAATCAGCAGTCATTGACTAAATCCCTCACACACGTAAGGCTGTCTGGGCGCTGTAAGGGGGAAGTAGTTTTACGATGACCATACTCTACTTTTAAAAAAGCACACATGATGGTACAGCACTCAGGAGGCAGAGGCAGAACTCTGTGAGGCCAGACTGCCCTACAGATACAGTTCCAAAACAAACAGGTCTACACAGAGAAACCCTGGGGGGGGGGGGGCGGGGAGAAAAAGGAAAAGCCAACCTGCATCTGGAGAGAGCCACAGTGAGACCAAAGTCAGGGTGAGAAGCAGGTAACAGTGTGAAGAGCGACAAGGTGACATTTCCTTCTGGGGGGACTGAACTGAAGAGGGTCTCGGAGGAAGCTGACTTTGAAACCCAGCCTTGAAAAGAGGGCAGAACTTTCAGGATAAAGGTAGAAGGGAACAGCATTCTGGAGGGAAGGAACAGAGGCTCAGCAGTACAGAAGGCAAGAGTCAGGTCCAGAGAGCAGACAGTTGTGGAATATTATTTTAACTAGGTAAAGATGCATTACATTTCCTTATGCTGTGGAATATTACTTTAACTGTGTAAAGCTGTGTTACTTTTGTTTATGCTGCATGTGTTTAGATATGTAAAGATGTGTTGCATCTGTTTCGCCTTGCCTGCCTAAGGCACCTGATTGGTCTAATATGAAAAGCTGAGGGACCTAGCCGGGAGGTGGTGGCACAGACCTTTAATCCCAGCACGTGAGAAGCAGAGGCAGGCGGATCTCTGTGAGGCCAGCCTGGTCTACAAGAGCTAGTTCCAGGACAGGCACCCAACCTACAGAGAAACCTTGTCTCGAAAAAAGCAAAAACAACAAAGCGGGGAGGGCAAAGGCTGGGCAGGAGAAAGGATAGGCAGGGCTGGCAGACAGCAAAAATGGAAGAAAAGGAGAGGGAGAAGAGAAGAGAAGAGAAGAGAAGAGAAGAGAAGAGAAGAGAAGAGAAGAGAAGAGAAGAACGGAAGGAAGGAGAGGAGAGAACGAGGGAGATGGACAGGACCCAAATAAGGAATCTGACAGCCACCAGACACAAAGTAAGACATACATAAAGGAAGAAAGAAATGAAAAAAAAAAAAAGGCCAAAGCAAAAGGGAAAGAGAAATAGATTAATTTAGGTTAAAGGATCGAGGCAGAAATGAGCCTAAGCAAGGCTGAGCATTCATAACTAATAAGAAATCTCTGTGTCATGATTTGGGAGCTGGTTGGTACAGAGGACAGCACAGGGCTCCCATGTGCAGGAGGAAAGAGGGGCCCCTAACATCGTCTAATAGTATGGCTGGAGACCCACCTCTCCCAGCCAGCAGCGAGAAGCACCCAGATTTACCCAGAGGTAAAACCAGAGCTGGGGCAGAGGGGCTGGTGGTAGCTCTTCCCCTGTCCTCCAGAGGTCTGCCTGGCAAATTTCAAAAGTTCAAGGGGTGCAGGTTTCTTCTTTTCCTGTGAAATTCAATGCTTGCATGTGCTCATTTGGGGAGTGTTTTATGGTTTGGGTTCCTAGGGTTTTGTTTTAGGGTGGGTTTGTGGGGGCTGAGTCTCCGCAGTGTATCCCAGGCTTGCCTTGAGTCCCCATTTGCCTTTCTCATTGTTATGAATGCACCATGCCCACAGCCGGACTCTGAGTTCTTCATCTTTTCTGGACTGAACCAGTTTAGAATCCTTCCTTGCCTCGGTGTGTTGTCCACTACAGCCCTCTATTACAATACATTCACTTCTTCATTCAATTATCAGAGCTGGATAGTGCCAAGCTTTGTTGCGTGGCTTCGGACACGTGTGGATGACACCTTAAGCTGTAAACACAGTCGTCTCACCTCTGCGGGAGCCAGAGCGAATCCTCAGAGCACTTTGTTTGCTGTGGGATCACTGGGCCTGCTCCAGCTGCTGTGCCGTGCCAGCCTGCCCAGGAATAGGTCCTGCCATCAGCGTGTCCTTCTCCGCTCTCTCCAACACCGCTCAGCCAAGCAGGCTAGAACCATTTGAGTCCTCCCAGCCTTGGAAGGCGGGGCCTGCGTGGGGCGGGCCCTACGTTTTGGGCGGGGCCTATGGATGGTTGCTTGCTGGGCGGAACCCGGGGCTAAAGCTAGGCCTCTCAGGACGGGGGGGGGGGGGGGGGGGGGGGGGGG
>NW_026067901.1:14788895-14858261 GCF_014885135.2 Alexandromys fortis | reverse complement strand
CAGCCTGGACAAAAAAGCAAAGCACAAGAAAAGGCACAAAAACAAAAAAAAACCACAAAAAAAAAAAACCAAAAAAAAAAAAAAAAAAAAAAAAAAAGAATCAGCCTATTGTTATGAGTAATGCTTTATTAAGTGTTGTTTATCTCCTGTGCCAATTTATGATGTATATGTTATCATGGGTGTTTATATATTAAAATATAGCTAGCATTCATCATTATATGGAGTACATTAATGGTTTCAGATATCCATGGGGGTTCTTCAACTGGGGTCCCCAACAGTTGAGAGGCACTGTAATCTACTTACTCCAATAAAACAGAAAGGAAACTGAGGATGGAGAGGTTTGAAGCCACCAGTCCAAGGTCATACAGCCCACAAGTGGCAAATTCAAGGCAGCACCCCCAACCCATGCCTTCCTGTTCTGTCCAAGCATCAATGGATTACATCCAAAAAGCCTGTTCAGATCTCTCTCACCCAGGAGAGCTGCTTCTCTTTCCCTACTCAGGATATCTGGCAGTCCAGCTGTGGAAAGCCAGGACACAGGCCATTAGCGCTGAAGCCCACGCATGCTGCTGCATACATAGATGAGGGGCTTAGGACATGCTGGTTTGGTGGATGCAGGAGATGAATGACTGCTTCTACCTTACAGGTCTGCTCTCAGAGTTGAAGCTGGCTGTGCCCTGGGGCCACATTGCTGTCAAAGTCTGGGGCTCCCAGAAGAACCCTCCAGTTCTCTGCCTGCATGGCTGGCTGGACAATGCCAACTCCTTTGACAGGCTCATTCCTCTTCTTCCACAAGGTGGGCTATGGACTGAGGGGCAGTGGAGGGGTGGAAACTGCCATGCAGACCCCTTTCTCGTTCTCCTCTCTGCTGCAGGTTTTCATTATGTGGCCATGGACTTCGGAGGTCACGGGCTCTCGTCCCATCACCACCCAGGGTTCCCATATTACCACCAAAGTTTTGTGAGTGACGTCCGGCGGGTGGCAACAGGTGAGCAAGAGGGAAAGTGAGTGTCGTGAAGGAGTTGTGAGTGTGTGTTTGGGTGTGGGGGGATATGGGGGTGAATGTGGGGCCTCTGTGACATTTCCTCTCATCCCATGAGTAGGATACAGTGTCTAGGAGGCAGTGCTGGCTGGGAATGGATGTCTGGGGTCTGACTCCAGTTCTCCCAGCAACTGAGAGGAGCAAGCTTGCTTCCTCCCACAGTGGAGCTGAGCCCCCTCAGCTGATCTCCTAGGGGTGCAACAGGGATTAGGAGGAAGTCCCAATCTGGGACACGGGAAAACATTCAGAGTAAGGTTGGGCCATGCAAACTCTTTCTGGCTCTGTATTTTCAGCCTTTAAATGGATCCAGTTCTCCATCCTGGGCCACAGTTTCGGTGAGTCAGTTTGGGCCAGGCCCTGAGTTCTGTGGAGGACTATAGGAGAGGGAGGAAGATTGACACAGTGGTACCCAAGACTTTTCCCTGCCCCTCTGAGGAGCAATAAGAGGACCCACAAATGCTTATCTTAGAGACTGTGCCTCTGGTCTCAGATGAGGGAAGGGGTGGCCTTGTGAGTGTTTTCAGGTGAAGGGACCTTGGTGGCCCAGGGAGAGGCTCCAAGTTGAAGATGCAGAGTCCCAACCCCATGGTGGGAGACAAGCTGGGGATGGGACAGCCCCTATGAAAGTGCTTGGGTGAGGGTATTGGTGAGGGGTCGCATAGGATGTCCGCTCTGTTCTCTTGTCTGACAGGTGGCACCGTGGGCAGCATGGTGAGTCGCTGGCTGTTCTGTGGTCCCATGGGACCTTGGGAAGCAAGCAGAAGGTAGGCTAGGAAGAGCCCCTTCACACAGTGGATGCTGTGGCCAGAGACTGTTTCCACATTCACACTAAGTTCTGATAAAGGTCCCTTGTAGAGTTTCTACGTGTTCCCCCTAGGGTCACTGGGTCTGTGGCTGGGTCTGGGAGAAGCACCCTGAAGGGACAGCAGACTCAGGCTCTGTGAAGCCTGTGCCTTCGCCCACTAACTCCATCTCATTTTCACTCTCTAGTTCGCCTGCACCTTCCCCGAGATGGTGGACAAACTTATCTTACTGGATACAACACCTTTTGCCCTGGACTCTAATGTAGGAAAAGGCTTCTTTGGAGGCTGTGATTGGGACCCCATGCTTCCTGGGGAGGGGAGGGCGGCTTCATCTCTGTCTCCTGTGTTGGACATGAATGAGGCCGGAGAATGTGGCAGAGGGTAGATGAGTTAGCCAGGGATCTCCTCCAGAGAGGGCAGCATCCTGAAGCTTGTGACCCTGAGAATGTCAGGGCCCAGGGTATGGGAACTCTTTGGAAGCCCAGTGTGTGGCCTGGATTCCCCAGAATGCTGATGGATCCCGCATAGACTGGGAAACAGCAGAAGGTGGATGAGGGGGGCAGCCATGGGTGGAGGATCTCTGGGCCACAGCAGCTGCCTGCCCTAACACTTAACCAATTCCTTTGTGCTGTGCACACGGAGCACAACCAGATCCATCAACTGTGAGTGTGGCTGATGGAAAAACACCACCAGCAGCAGCACTCACAACAGCCAGTACTGTCCTGTGTCTGAGGCTTGGCTCTGTTTTTACCTGTGTGACCCTGAGGATGTGAGTTTGCTCCAGGGGACTCCACTGTGTCCGTTTCCACCTTTCCTTTTTTCCTTTACAAACTGGCAACCCCTTCCCTGAGGATAAGAACTCATTCTTTTTGAGACAGGAGCTCATTCTTTAACCAAGGCTGGCAGTGAACTCCTGGAAATTCCCCTGCCCTAACTTCTTTATAGCTGCTATTAGATTTTGTTTGCTTTTTATATTGATTATTTAGACAGGACTGCTCTGTGAGGCCTTGGCTGTCCTGGAAGTAGCTATAGACCAGGCTGACCTAGAACTCACAGAGATCTGCCTGCCTCTGCCCCTGAAGTGCTGGACTTAAATGTGTGCACCAGCCTTCCTTGCTGGAGTTAGTTTTTATCCCCATGTCTCCAGGCCCTGCACACTGTAAACACTCAGTAACTTTCCACTGCACAAACCATGGGTTAGTGTGGACCCAATACCCAGATTATAGTAATCTCTGACCTTTGGTCTCTGTAATGCCCCACTGATGAAACAAATGTAGAGCCTTGAGGCTTCTTCCTGGGTGGTGTTGGGTGACACTGAGTCCCCAAAGCCTGAAGCTGCTGGTCTTCTGCCATTGGGGACATGATGTATGGCCGAAGGAACCTGCCTGTACCCTGTGCCCCCTACCTATCATTAGCGATGACAGCATTCACTGACGTCACTGTATTTGCTGCCCTAACGAATCCTAGTGTCGCCCCTCTACAAAGCACATCCCTCTAGCTGTCCCAGGCAGCCTGTGCTGAATAGGAAGGACAGCGAGCATGGACTGACCCCTCAGAGGGGCATGGAGGGCAGCAGGCAGGACCAGGGGAAGGACGGGACCCCTCCTCTGGGGCATCACTATTCACCAGCTCTGGCTGAATCCCTAGGAAACAGAGAACATCCTGACCTACAAACGGAGGAACATAGAACACATGCTGAAGGTGGAAGCTTCCCAGAAGTCCCCAAGGGTGTCCAGCCCTGAGGAGCTTTTGCAAGGGTAGGTGCTGGCAGCCAGGGCAGGGCAGAGGTGGGCTGGGACCGTTGTGCCCTGGTGGGCAACATTCCAAGTCGGGGAGGAGGTACAGCCTCTTCTTCCTCCTCCTCACAGTATCCTCCCCTCCACTCTTCCACCCCCAGTCATCCTCCGCTGGGGTGTCACTCAGCACCAGTCCTCCTGGACACTTCTCAAGAAGCCCCTTGTTGTCACCACCCCTCTTTCCTCATGCTTCCTGCGGGGTGGGGGCTCTTTCTTTCTCCTCATATTCATGCTCTATGGCACACCTCTTCTCTCTGAAGTTCTCTCCCACTCTCCTGCTAGAGCTGCCTGGCAGCCTCCACCCCAGAACAACCACCCTGCCTCCTGGCCATGTTGGCCTCTAAATTCTGCATTCGTGGTCCAACTGGGAATGCCGTGGTCATATCCGTACTCACTGCTTCTGGAGTGTGCACGGTCAGACAGGGCTTTCCTGTTTTGTGTTTGTTGTCTAGAGGAAGGGACACACACAGAATAACAGGCAGATGCGCTGATGCTGTAAATTCCCACTGAATCTGAAGGACATGCGCACTGTTCATGGGTAGCCTCCCTTTCCTCCATCTCTTCCTCCTTTTGTCCTTCCTGAAGGTCGAACCTAAGCTCTCAAGCCCTTTACCCTGATCCACAACCCAGGTCTTTTGTGTTGTTTCTTTGTTTAATTTAGAGAGATTTCGCTATAATTCCAGCCTGGTTTGAACTCACTATGTAGCCATGATTGGCCTTGAATTCAATTCCTCCTGCTTCAGCTTCCTGAAGCGCTGGAATTCAAACTGGGCACAGGATCCACAGCTGCCTGTGTTCCTTTCTGTGTGGCCCCTGGGTCTGGTTCCTTTAATGTCTTCTGTGTCCCAGGTTCCTGGCTAGCAACAACCACTTAAGTAAAGAGTGTGGGGAACTCCTGCTGCAGAGAGGAACCACGAAGGTAGACACAGGTAAGGACCATCTGTCATTACTGAGGGAGAACATGGGAGGGTGCATGTGCCAAGCTGACACTAGGTGCCTGAACTGCTTCATTGACAGTCCTGAGCTAGCAGGGAAACTGAGGCTGCACATTGCCGAGGACCAGGTACAATGTCACATGGGCATTGTAGAAGGCCACACTCTGTGAAGGTTGGCTAGGGTTTTGGACTAAAGGTGGTGACTGTCATGGCTGTGCCCTGCCGGGCCCACGTGCAGGAGGTTTGCAGAAGATGTAGAGGTGCCGTGTCTGGCAGTCACTGATGACGTGAGCGTCTTCTGTGTTAATCTTCCATGTGTTTGTGCAGAACTCTTACCAAGGGTCTGAGAGACTGTGAGTGTGGCAGTGAGCCACACTGTCCCTGTCTCCATGGGTCCAGAATCTGTAGGTGGCACAACTCCAGGGGGCACCCTTTACAAATGCTCCTTGTGGAAATGACCCCTCCTGGGACTGGGCAAGGGGGAGGCTGGGCAGAAAATGTAAAGATTAGAAGAAAAAGATGTTTGTCTGTTGCTGCAGCAGAATTTTCTTACAACTTCGAAAAGTAAGGGTTTGACTCCCAGTCTCAGGGGACTGTCCATCGTGACGGGGAGGGTGTGGCGGCAGGAGCAGGAGGCAGCTGGTCACATTGTGTGCACAGTGAGGAAGCAGAGAGAGGTGAATGCTGGCCCTCAGCTCACTCTTCTGTTCAGTGCCAGATGCCAATCCATGGGGTGGTGCTGCCCAGAGTAGGTTGCCCACCTCCGTCTATTCTAGAAACTCCCTCAGAGACATGCCAGAGGGTTGTTTCCATGGTGATTCTAAAGCCTGTCACATTGACATTCCAGATTAACCATAATAACAAACGACCACTGAATAAATGTGAAGGTGACAGTCTGGGATTGGACAGAGGCCTCTGCCTTGGATTCATTTGGCTGAGGTCACCTGAGAGTTCAGCAGCCAGAAAGGCTCCTAGATTTTAGAGAGAGACCCGTGCTGTCTCTGTCCTCATTCTTCCTGTTCCTTGGTCCTGAGGAAATGCCTATGTGCTGTGACCAAGCTCTGCTCTAGGAGAATCCCATAACAGAAGTCCAGGGCTGGCTGATGTCAGGGTGGCTTTCTCCAGCCCAGATGGCAGACATGAGCCCTCTGTGGAAAGACTGGGACCTCCAAGGAAGCCAGGCAAGTCCCTTCCTGTAACAGGTGATCCTGAAACCACCATGCTTTGTGCTTTCTCCAGGTCTGGTGCTGAACAGGGACCGGAGGATCTCTCTGGTAAGTGCCACTGTCTTCCAGCTTCCCTCACAGATTGCTTGTGGCCTCTTCTTAAAAGCAGGTTTAAAATTACAGGCATAGCATAGTACAGACACATTTTAGCTGCCTGTAAGTGTATTGCCGGGTCTTACTAAATACACTGTCTTATGTAACTATCACCTTTGCCATCCCCAGTAAACACTGATCCATTAAAACACTAAGCCCTCACCTGTCTCACCAACAACCCCTAATTTACTTTTCTGTCCCTGTGAAGCTGCTTGTTAGGATCCTCACAACAGCAGAACCAATGTTTGCCCTTCTGGGCCTAGGTTCTCCTCAGCATCATGCTGTCCAGACCCTTTCATGGGAAACACACATCTGTGTTCACACTTGTGAGACTGAATCCTGTTCCATCCTGGGGACTTTAACCCCAGCATGTGGGGGCAGAGGCAGGCAAGTCTCTGATAATTGTTTCTTGAAACATATTTCTTACATATGTCTTATTTTTATCTATGTAATTTTTACTTTTGTGTGTTTGTGTGTGTGTGTTAGTGTAAAGGCAGAGAGACGCTTGTGTGGCAGTCAGGACAACTCATGGGAGTCTCTCCTTCCATGAGTGTCGTGGATCATAGCTTGGCAGCCAGTGTGTTCACCCACTGAGCCGTCTAACTGGCCCGCAGCACATTTTCTATGTCCATTCCTCTGCTGACAGACACTGGGGTTGAGGTTTTGGCAATTGAGAGCAATGCTACTGTAACATGGGGTACACGTGTCTGAGTCCTTGCTTCCGGTTCTTGGCTTTGCCAGAAGAGACTGCTGGAGCCCGCGGTGACTTAGGATTGATCTTTGGAGAAGGCGCTAAACTGCTGTCTGCAGAGGCTGCTCTATTCTATGTTCCCACCAGCGATGCACAAGGGTTCTGACTTCATCCCCAATCTCTCTCACACATATGCAGGGAGGAGGGGTGCTGGGCACTGAACCCCAGGACGTGTACAGGCTGGGCAAGTGTTATACAGTGAGCTACATCCATTTATGTCTTTATACATGTGTGCACACTCACAGACTCTCACCCGTGTCTTTTCATACATGTGCATGGATGGACACAGACCCATGTCTCAGGACGTTGCATCATTCCCATGCTCTCTTGTTGAAGTCTCCCACAGACATGTGTAAAGTTAAAGAAGCCAGTTGTGGGGCTAGAGAACAGAGGTGATCTCCCCTGGAGGAGGTCCCAGGGGAGTCTGGGGCACAGCAGGGCACATCGACCTGGGTCCAGGTCTCACATCCTGTGTCATGCAGAATGCCTCAGAGCTGGTGGTTCATTTGACTTTGCTCTTGGGTTAACCTTACTACGTAAAGAGAGAAAACAAGGTGGGTCAGGAAATGGAAGTGCCTTCAGCGTGGTCAGCCCACAGTGGAGACATCAGCTGCCATAAAACTCAGAAGAGCTTCACGGCTGCGGGCATGAGTGGAGGTAATGTCCCCTAATCCTTGCCCTGGGGCCAACTTAAAATTAAGTTTGAGACCTGATTGTACCCTTGAGACAGACAACCCCAATTCCTGAGGAGAAGGAGGGAGATGAGAGGCCAAGGCCCAAGCCTGACCTATCTGCTTCAGACTCCTCCTCCTGTTGGCTGTTGCCTGTGGCCAGGGTTCAGAGCTGCCCTCTACACCTCTCCCCTGCAGACTTGAGAAGGTGAAGCCACAGGGTCTCCCTGGCAGGCAGCCCTCCGACCCATCACAGCTCCTGCGGACCGGACTGAGAGAGTGTGGGGCCTCCTGGGTAATGTGGGAATCTTTGTATTGAGGATGGACCCATGGTGACTTTAGTCTGAGGAGCAGGACAAGCAGTGACCATGTTGTGTGTGTCTGTGTGAGAGTGTATGTATGCTGTGCACGTGGAGGTCAGAGGTCAGCCTTCAGTGTTGTTCCCAGCCACAACACTCACATTTATTTGTTTAGGTTTTTGAGGCAGGGTTTCTCTGTTAGCTTTGGAGCCTATCTTGGAACTCGCTCTGTAGACCATACTGTCATTAAACTCAGAGAACCAACCGCCTGCCACTGCCTCCCAAGTGCTGGGATTAAAGGGGTGCACCACCACCGCCCAGCCTCATATTTATTTATTATCTACTTATTTTAGAGCTGATCTCACACTTTCCAAATAGGCTGAGCTGGGCTGTCAGCACATTCCAAGGATCGACATGTCCCTGCCTCTTGAGGGCTGAGGTTGTAGGAATGTCACACATTGTCCAGTTGTTTTAAACAACAGATCAGAATCAGGCCTTGTCACAAGCCCTCTACTGACTAACCCATTTCCAGCCCAACAGTGAATTTTTTCATGGTGTGTCTGAGCAGTGGGTATCAGATACCCACCAGGCCTAGTGTATAACAGGCAAGCTCTCTGCCACTGACCTGCAGCCTCAGCCCAGCTGTACTGACATCTCTAACTCTATTAACTATATCATTTCTCCACGAAGTCCCCTGATCCTAGCCGGTATATCATCCCTGTCCTTCATGTGTCCTAGTGTCTGTCAGTAGCTGCACGGGGCTGGAGGTCTCCTAGCGCACTGCAGCACAGGCAGATTTAACGCAAGGACAGAGCAGTTGTGCTGGGGGAGACTCAGGTGCGGTGGACTCAGCTCTGTTGTGGACCAAACACACTTCTGTCAAGTGGAAGCAGTCTCATGAAGGGAATGAGCTCTGTGTGACAGAGCCCAGCGCCCACAGCTGGACTGTGCATGAGGAAGGGGCTGCAGGGGGCTCTAGTCCTCAACAGTCCAGAAGTCACCTCCAGTCAACAGCCACACCCGACCTAAAAGGGTTCTGTGAGTGGAGTCAACATTCACAGAGGGGAGAATGGATATAGGGGGTGGGAGACAGAACTTTGGCAGATGGAAGCTAAGAAGCCTTGATGAGTAAGGGACTTGGTGGACACTGGCCTCCTGGGGAGGGTGGCCCTGCTGACCTCACTGGAACCTCATTTCAGCTGTCCTGAAATAAGGACTCTGACTGCAGGTGGGCATGGGACATCATGGTAAGCATTCACCCGGTTTTGTTTCTGCAGCCAGAGAACGTCATTGACTTTGTCAGCAAGGAGATGTTTGCCTATTATACCAGAAGCCTGCAGGCCAATGTGTTGCTCATCAAGTGAGTCTAGACAGAGTGCCCTTGACAGACCCAGGGACCAGGAACCCGAGGGAGCATGGCACAAGGTGTCCAGTTCTCCAGGGTGACACCACACGACTGTCCACCCAGCCTTTTTCAGGAAGCATATTTGTCAGCAGGTGCTGGGAGGGGGAAGGCAAAGGAAGCAGCAGCCTGGGAGCAGAGGGCGGGGGTGAGGACTGAGGCACAGATCGGCAGGTCTCTGGGGAAGCCTGACATGGGCTGTGCTTATGATTCCACTTCCCACGCTGAGAAAGCAGAATGCACGTCACAGACACGGCACTGGAATCTGGGGAGCTTGAGTCCTGCTCTATTAGGAAAGGTCGTCCTGTTTGCGTGCACAGCTTCAGGAAGGAGGCACCTGGAGTGATGTGGAGGGGACGCACCCCTAGCCAGATTCCCAAATTAACCCTGATGACCAGTGGGGTGACAGACATCCAGGATTGTCTTCACATCCAGGAATTTTGAATTAGGAACTTTTTTCTGAGCTAGCAACCCATAGTTTGTCTAGCCTGATCCTTTCCTCAATGCTTGGTAGTGGCAGCCACAGCCATGAATTCAGGAGAAACTTGTTAACACTGTTATAAATTAAGGCAAATCAAAACTTAAAAACAAGGAACTGACTGGGCATGGGTGCTCACACCAGCAATTCAAGACTAGGGAGGACGTGGCTACGCTGTGACAAGTCTGAGGCCGGCCTAGGTTACAGTGTGCTTCAAACATGGATGGGGAATGTTGCTTGATCTTTAAAATAAGGGAGGGCTTATTTTAAAGAAAAGCCTGGCCTTGAGACCTGGTTCAAATCTCAGCCCAGCTTTCAGTGACCCCCACTTTCTGACAGCTGCACCCCAGCAGACACTCAGCTTGTGCTAGCCGGCTACCAGCTCTAAGAGGAAGCTGGTACTAAATGACTGAACCCCAGGATCAATCTAGGCTCAAAAGAACATAGCTGAAGGAAAATCAGATTCAGTCTAGGCTTGGGCTCCTCAGGTCCTGAAACACAGACAGGGCAGAGGGCTCCATTAAGACTCAGAGATGAGACACCCCCACTTCTTGCTGCCCAGAGCAACACAGGGGTACTTTGATGTGAGACGAGAGAATGATGCGAACAAGGAGCCGCTCCTCCTCATCCTGGACATGCTAAGAGCCATCTTAAAGGAGGTAAGGCATGTGGCCTGGGAGGGTCACAGGTGTTTATGTCTGCTATGAAACCCACATTAATAAAATTGATGGCCTTATATTCCCTAAGTGGATGCTTCACCCCTCAAGGGCAGGTCCCAGAAACCGAGGACACCTAGAGTTCAGGACCCTAACCCCTGGCCATGCTTACTTGTGGGGCGCACCTCTTAGAAGCAGCCCTGCGCTTCCCTCCACTGCTCCTGGAACCAGCACATTGGCAAGTGTGATGGCTACAGGGCAGGAGGAGGCACATGGTGGATCCAGGAGCCTGTGTAGGTCCTGGCCCTCTCTGGTCATCATGCATTTAGAATCCCCGAGGCCTGGAACCTCTGCACAGCCAGGGGCTACCCCAAAGGGCAGCTGCTATTCAGGCTTCTGTGCAGTGGAGCTGTGCTGACACCTGCCCTGCACAGAGTGCTTCATCTCCATCAGAACTGGCAGAATTGACTGTGAACACCCAGATTAGCATTGTAGCCTCACAGCTCAGATGCCTACATTACTGGAACAGCCCCAAGTCCCCAGGCTGCTGGGAATAGGGGTGGCCTCTGACCCTCTTGGAGACACGCAGCTGTGGGAGAATCTCTTGTGTGGGCACCATCTCACCTCCTCCCCTTTCTCCAGCGGTTCCAGTATGTGGAAGTCCCAGGCAATCACTATGTCCACATGAATGAGCCCCATCTTGTGGCTGGATTCATCAGCTCTTTCCTACAGAGCCAACCCAGGACCTCTTCAAGGCTGTAGCTCTGGCCTTGGAGCTGTTCACACTGTCTACCTTGCACTCTCTGCCCACAAAATAGGTGGGGTGGGTCTCACTGTGCTCGAGACCAAGAGAGGCAGCAGAGAATCCTGTGGCAGAGCTAGAAGCAAGGGGAAATAGAAGAAGATTCTAACCTTTAATACGCGGCTTCAGGAAGGGCACAGTGGTCTGGGGCTTGCGGTTGGTGAGCTCTACTAAGCTGGTGCCGCTGAGGGAGCAGGGCTGTGGTTGGGTCTCTGGAGCTTGTGCTTATCACCGGTCTCTGTGGAAATAAAATCTTCCTCCCTCTTTCCTGCCTTCTGAATGGCTCTGTTGCCAGCAGTGATTCACGGAGGGTAACAGGTTCAGAGCAGAGAGCAGTCACATTTCCCCAGAGTGTCTCCCAGGCCCGAAGAGGCAGGGGCAGCTCCTCAAGACCAAATCCTCCTCTCGTCCTGATTTCCAGCCTGTGTGGGTGAGGAGCTGGAGCTGTGGGACGCAGCAGCTTCTTGGCCTGGCATCTGCTCCCCTAAGCACGGTCCCTGAGGCAGCAGGCCTGCTGGGCTTTGTGTTCTCCACACCAGCTCTCCACATCCAGAACAGCTCAGTAGGGTCGGAATTTGCGTTGGGCACGCATCAGTTCAATCCTCTGCTTGTCCTCCTCGAACTTCTTGCGCAGCTGTGCTAGGTCTGGGGGTGTGAAGGGAACAGGACGGGTCACAGAGTACCTTGCAGGACCTGCCAGCCACCCCACTAAAGGGACCTCGTCACCCTCATGTCCCAGGGCGGCTCTGCACACTCTCCCTCTCCCACCTCATACCCCTTCCATCCCAACTACACAGTCACGGTCAGGCTCCTGCAAGGAAACAGAACTGGACACTGACTACAGCCACTCTGGGGGCTGAGGTGGGAGATGATGGGGTACAAAGTTCTGAGAAGACAATGTATCAGGGAGAAGAGAGGGCCAGAGAAAGCAGGACTCCTCTGCTCCCCAAAAAGAAGCAGTCCCAGGGGTCCCTTCTTCTAGATAAGAAAGTTCAGTGGGTAAACAGTCACCAAGTAACCCACGTCGGTGGTGGCACCTGCTCCTCTCAGGAGGGAGGGTCGACAGGGGCTGCTCAGGTGAAGTGCAGCCTAGGGCCTAGGACCAGGGCGCGAGCATGTAAGGTGTGGGAAAGACAGCGTGCAGGTGTCAGTGGGGTCTGAAGGCAGCAGTTGAGCCCACCCCGTGCTCAGGAGAGGACCAGGCTTCCTAGGACCCAGAATGACCTGAGAGCAGGAAGAGCAGGTACTCCCATAAGGAACACTTGGGTAGGCCCCCAAGAACCTCATGAGCCCCACCCCTCAGTCCCTCAGCACTCTGTAGTCAGACTGGCTGGGGCTCCTGGGCAAATATGCTCTATCTCTGAGAAGCAGTAGGGGCACTATACACAGGGACTCTGACCCTGAGCCTCTGTCATATGTGCCTCAAGCCACCCTGTTTCTTGCCCAAGGCCTGCAGGGTGCCCTCAGGTGTCACTTACGCTCCATCTTGGTCTCTCGGTGCTGCCAGGCATAGAAGTTGAGCAGCTCCTTGCGGGCACGCTTCCTTTTCTCCTTCTCAAGAACGCGCAGGCTGGCCGCTTCTGTTCTAGGGAGCACAGGCTTATGGCCCCGGCGGGTCACCTTCACCCAGCCCTCTTCATCAGGGACTCCTTCCTCCTCCTTGGCCTTAGTTTCCTCCTGTGTGGAAGAGGATGTTGAAGGGCAGGGCTGTGCAGCAGCAGGATGCCTGACTGGCTAGGGGCCGCTGCTGCCTCCTGCAGGAAAGCACCTTGAGCGCAGTGTCTGCTGGTCTGAATAAATGTTGATCAGACATCAACGACACTGCTCTCACCTACTGACCATTTAGAGTTCTTGTCACCCAGTCAGATGGCCCAGGTTTCCACAAGCAAAACGGGAGCCTGCACATCCTCTGGTAACCAAGGACAGGCACCACGTGACAACACACAATACTTGTGGAACCACCTTCCCATGGCTCCAGCATTGATACCTGGGGTCCTGCCGCAGCCCTACCTCAGCTATCTTCTTGTCGTAGGCCTCCATGAAAGTGTCCACTTCCACCCTCAGGGCCTCAGGGTCGAGCACTGAATCTTCGTAGTCACTGATCCACTTTTGGATCCCGCTCTTCACTGGGTGGCTCTCTGTAGAAACCAGCAATGGGCCCTTCAGATTCAAGGCAGCTGACACTCCACTTGGCTTCTGGAACACCACATAAGCTACCTGAATTTTCTGGAACTGGCTTGGGGTGAAAAAACTTCGATGTTGGCTCCTTAGGGCTCTCAGCAAGGTCAGGCTTCTCCTGCAACTCCACTGTCTTGATGGTGCCACAGGAGGCCAGGAGTCGAGACAGGCACTCCTGACGTGGTCAGAGGGAAGCAGAGCATGAACACCCGTGGCTCCTCAGAGTTTCTGGGCACCCACAATAGCCTGGAAGGACTTGGGGCCCAGGTCGACACTACCCAGGGGGCCCGAGTGTCCAACCCTGACCAGCTCCCAAGACAACATGGTGGTAGATCTTTCTAGCCCGTGATGGCAGATGAGGACTGCCAGTGTCCCTGACTTCAGATGACAACTGTTTAAGCTTGGCATGCTGGTCAGCTTTGGCAGGAAGATATGAGGGGACTTCTTAGTCTGTGATAATTACACACAGGGGTGTACAGCCACTGTACAGCCCAGACCTTCTCTCCACCCCGTTGTCCAGATTGGCCTTGAACTCACTCCTTAGCCAAAATGGGCCTTGAAGTTCTGATCCTCTGGTCTCCAAATCTGATTTATGTAGTGCTGAGGACTGAACCCAGGGTTTTAGGAATGCTGGGCCAGCAGCCAATCACCGATCTACCTCCCTAGCTCTGGTGTTTCTCTTCTCAAAAGAGGAGTCTGTCCCGCCAGGCCTGACACTTACCTGAAATCCCTGCACTGGGGTGGGTGGATCAACAATTTTAAAAATGTTTTAACCCAGGCAGCAGCGGCACACGCCTTTAATCCCAGGACTAGGGAGGCAGAGGCAGGCTGATCTTTGTGAGTTCGAGGCCAGCCTGGGGTACAAGGGCTAGGACAGGCTCCAAAACCACAGAGAAACCCTGTCTCGAAAAACCAAAAACAAAAAAAAGTTTTAAATTTCATTTGTGTGTTCACACACAGGTATAAGTGTATTTCACATTACAAGTGTGGAGGTCAGAGGACAACTTTCACTGGATGGTGGTGCCACAAGCCTTTAATCCTTGCACTCAGGGGACAAACGCAGGAGGATATATGAGTGTGAGCCCAGCCTGGACTACAGAGCAACTTCCAAGATAGATCTAAAGCTATACAGAGAAAACCTGTCTCAAAAAAAAAAAAAACCAAACACCATCACCACCAAAAATCTTGGAGGAGTCAATTTTGTCCTTCTACCGTGTGGGTCCCAGAGTTCTGACTCAGGCCATGGGACATGGTGGCAAGTGCCTTTACTCACTGGACTACCACCAGTTCTCAACTTCCTTTTTAAGCTGAGTGTGCTGGCACACTGGCCTGTGATCCCAGGGCTCGGGAGCAGGAGTTCAAGGTCAGCCTCAACCACGTGAAGAGTACCCTGCTCAGGCTACAAGAAACCCTATCTGTCACATAACAAAATAAAAAAGTAAATAACTGTAATAGTTTCTGCAAATAATCAGAAAGTATGTTTGGACAGAACTGCAGCTGATTTTTGTTAGTTTATTTATTTATTTTTCGAGATAGGGTTTCTCTGTGTAATAGTCCTAGCTGTTCTGGAAGTAACTCTTCTAGACCAGGCTAGCCTCAAACTCAGAAACTGCCTGCTTCTGCCTCCAGGGTGCTGGTGGATTAAAGGAGTGCACCTCCCTCCCATTCCCCCTCTACCCCCCCCCCCCAGCCCAGACTTTCTTTAAAACAAAAAAAGAATGAATCCAGGCGGGGTGGCACAAGGCTTTAATCCCAGCACTGGGGAGGCAGATTCAGGACAAGCTCCAAAGCTAGAGAAACCCTGTCTTGAGAAACCAAAAAAAGAAAAAAAAAAAAGAAAAATCGATAAAGGAAGAAAGGAAGAAGGGAGGGAGGGAAAAAAAATCAGTAAACAAAATAATCGCTGGAAGGACAATTAATTTCGACCAGGTGTGACAGGGAGTAGTGGGTGGTGGACAGCAAGTCTGAGACCAGCCTGGACTATCTAGTGAGTTCCAGAACAGCCTCCGGAAGAATGAGGCTCTGTTTGGACAGGATTTATTTTATTTATTTATTTATTTTAAAAAGCCATGTTCTTATTCTGAGAGGCTCGGTTTTCAACATCCTCCAATGGGGGTTTGCAGGCATTTCCACCTGACCACCAGAATTTTGTAGGGCCCACGGCAAGCCCCCATTCAAAACCCACCGGTCCCCCGACAGACGCCTACCTTCGTGCAGTACGGGGGCACATTGAGGATAAAAAGGGTCCTATTGGCAGGCCACGTGGACTGGGTGTCTTGGCGAACTCTGTGCTGTCTCACGTACAGGTAATGAGAAGCCTGCTGCTTCTCTGAGAACTTGACTGGAACAGCTACGAGTGCAGGAGAGAGTTCGGGGTACCCCGAGTTGAGGCCAGCGCCACTGTCACGCAAGTTCCTTTCTCTGTGTCCCGTTCTAGCTCCACCGGCCCCGCCTGTTCGCCCATCCCACTCCCGGGAGCCAGGGACAATGTTTTCCTTGGGGTCGAGGAAACAGCAGCGGCCACCACACTCAGGGAGCGCTTGTTGAAGAAGCAGACACGAGCAGGTCAGCGATGACAAACTCCAGTGGCTGAAGCTGGGCGCGACCTGGAGGAAGCGCTCCCAAGGCCTCTCTGAGCAAAGCCCCTGGAGTCAGCGGCCAGAGCCGGCGCGGCGGGCTCCTGCGCCCCGACACCTGACGAGCTGCTGTGGCCTTCGCCACCCGCAGGCCACCTCCCTGCGAAGAGGTCAGTCCCCGGCCCTCAGCTGCTCACCTGAATAACCCGGTGGGCTGGGTATGCTCCCCTCGTGGCTGCCTGCTCGGGCTTTCTTCTTGCGAGCCACCATCTTGCGGACCCGGAAGCGCAGGGAAGGATGGGAGTTGTAGTTCTCCTTCCCGGCGCGGCTGTGTCTCCATGACGACGACCCCACGTGCGGCTCAGCCTTCTCAGCCTATGCCCGCCTTCCGGATTTTACCCGCCGCAAGGTATTCCCCTTCTTCGTCAAAATGGGGGTGGTGGGGGTGTGCAGGCTTAGATGGGAGTCTTAAGGGGGGTGTGGGGGGAGGCTGAAACGAAGGTTTGGAGGTTAAGAGCAGTGGCGTCTCTTCCGGAGGATCCGGGTGCACTTCTGATCACTCCAATTGTCTGTAATGCCAGTTTTAGGGAAATCTGACGTCCTCTTCTAGCTTCTGTGGGCACAGTAAACACATGGTGTAGACAAACATAGTAATAAAACCATAATAACACAATAAATAAATAAATAAATCTTTAAAAATAAATAGTAGGCAGTTGAATCACGGTGCAACTGAGGAGCCCCTGTGGGATTCTGAGTGGAGAGGCTGCATCAACAGTCTCTCCTTGGTAGTTCATTCGCCTGTGAGAGGGCAAGGGGTGAGCAGCTTGGGGCTGAGAGACTGTAAGCAAGGAGCCATGGCAGAGGATGAAGACACTTGCTGCCCAGCCTGACATCCTGATACATCCCTGGAAGGAGAGAACTGACTCCTGCCAGTTACCTTCTGACCTCCACATGCACTCCATGGCACATGTCCGCTCCCACAAGTTAAAAGTTTGGGTTTTTTTTGTTGTTGTTGTTTTTTAAGTGTGTGTGTAACCCTAACCCTGGCCGGGCTGGAGCTGGTAGACCAGGCTGGCTTCGCCTCTGCCTCTCGAATGTTGGGATTAAAGGTGTGCACCACCTTGCCTGACTCTTAGAATTTTAATTTTTACAAATTGAAGTGAGCTCAGATAAAAGTTTCCCATGGGCATTGCTGTAATCCCAGCTGAATCAGGGAGACACCTATGTGTTCCAGACCATCTGAGGTAAGACTCTGTGTCAAACCTTTTTCTTTGAGGCAGAGGTCTCACTTAGCTTAGGTGGGACTGAACATTTCTCCTCCTGCCTCCATTTCCCCAGGTGCTGGATTCAAATGTGTGCACCACCGGTGATTTATTTGCATTGCTTCCTGCTGTTAGACAAGCTCCCCCGGCCAGCTGAGCTTCACCTCAGCCCAGTGTCAACTGTTTAACCCCATGTTTACTGCTCTGTTCCTCTTTCCCCTCCATTGCTTGTGATCTTAATTGTAAAGGGTTCTTCTTGGCTAAGACTTTCGGAATTCCATTCATGTGTGTCTTCACAATTGTTCATTATAGTATTTTTATGATGGCTACTTTTTTTTTTTTTTTTTTCAAGACTGTGTTTCTCTGTAGCTTTGGAGCCTGTCCTGGAACTCACTTGGTAGACCAGGCTGGCCTTGAACTCATGGAGATCCACCTGTCTCTGCCTCCCCAGTGTTGGGATTAAAGCCATGAGCTACCATTGCCTGGCTTCGTGATGGCTGTTAAGTTTTTCTCCGGCCTGGTAAGCCTCTCTGCCAATGCAATAATCCAAATCAGACCAAATTAAACCGAATTAGAAGCCCAGGTTTAATGGATGCCAGCGCTCCTGGGTGGCACCCCGGGAAAACACAGAGAAGGGACAGAGCACCGCGAAGACCATGTGTTCGTTCTCTGGGGGGCAGTTTAAGTAGCCTAAGGAAGTGGTCTTGACTCTCCCTGAGGGAGGGGTCACTGTTTGGCGAGCTTTCTTAGAGGTGGAGTCTGGACTGAGGCAACTCCCAGGGGAGGGGGCTTGAAATGGAGAGGGGCTGAGGTGAGGCTTCTGACCAAACATCCCAGACTCCTTGTATATATGGATGCCAGGGGGCTGGGATGAAGCCCCCAACCAAGCATTCCAGACTCTTTGAATAAAGGGGTGCCAGGGAGCTGAGGTGAAGCCCCTCAACCAAACAATGGCGACTTTAAAATCTTTATTAAAGTTGGGAGCTGTGCCACACACGTTAATCCTCATTATCAGATTGTGGATGGAGGATTAGATTATATGTCCAAGGCCAGCCACTCTTGGCTAGATAGTGACATTGTAAAACTCTTAAAAAATAAACAGTGAGGGCTGGAGAGGGGCTCCTTGGTTAAGAGCTCTTCCAGAGGTCCTGGGTTCAAGTCCCAGCATTCATAGGGCAACCTACAACTGTAACTCCAGTTCCAGGGAACCAGCACCCTCTTCTGGTCTCCTCAGGCACCAGGCACACACATGGTGCACAGATGTGGATGTAGGCAGTATACTCAGACAGAAAGTAAATAAATAAATTTTAAAAAATAAAGTGAGAAAATTAAAAAAAAACTTTGTCAATTCTATCACCTCTGCCATCTGGGGTTGATATCCACGGGAGACTTGCTGGTTCTTGTGAGTCATTGGCAACTGAAACACAGACATTTTGGGTATTGTATAGACTCGAATTCATTTAAACCTGTGTTACAGCCAGTCTGCGGCTTTTTCTTTACTTTGTCTCCCCTACCCCACCCCAAACCTCAACTCATTTACCTTCAGGTTGAAAGCCTTGAGTCCCATTTTCCTCTATAAAATATTCAGGGTTGTTTAGGAGGAGGGGGAGCAGTAGGACTAAATACTATCCTATTCTATCCTTATCAACGAATAACTAACTACTTTTCTCATGCCATAGCTCACCCAACCAGGGAAGTATTCCTTAAAGTTTAATTTCTTCAGAGCAAGACACCAGCTCCCTTGTTCCCTATGAACAAATGCCTGTCTGTCTATACTGGAGAAAACAGGCCTCGTAGCTAGTGTGCTGCCTAGTTTTACGTCAACTTGCCACAAGCTAGTTATCTGAAAAGAGGGCACCTCCTCTGAGAAAATGCCTCCAGAAGATTCAACTAAATCCCAGCACTTGGGAGCAGAGTCAGGTGGATCTCTGAATTCAAGGTTAGCCTGGTCTACAGAGAGAGTTCCAGTATAGATAGGGCTCCCCTGAAAAACCAATAAATAAGTTTGCTAAGTTTAAAAACAAAAAACAAAGAAAGGCCAGGCAGCCAGGCAGTAAATGCACAGGCCTTTAATCCCAGCACTCGGGAGGCAGAGGCAGGCGATCTCTGTGAGTTCGAGTCCATCCTGGTCTACAGAGCTCCACACAGAGAAACCCTGTTTCTAAAAACCAAAACAAAATGATAGAAATGCTTACTGTCTGGCCTAAGTCCACTAAAGTTACGGGTGGTTTAAATGAGAAACATCCCCCTAGGTGTTAGGATTCAGGCATTATGGGGGCCCCCCTGTCCCCTGGCAGGATGAACCCAGGTAGTACCCTAGCCATTCCAGGGTTCTACGCTGCTGTGTGTGCAGGAGTGCAGAAGGTCCCTTACAGAGATAAGCCTGCCCATTCCAGCTGTCTTTCCGGCTACACTTCTGCGGGTGGGGAGAGGGAGGGGGGCAGGCAGGATTCTGTCTCCTTGCCCTTCCCTTCCCCCAATAAAACTTCCCACTTAAGTTCTATCTGCCTGGCCATGTTTGTCCCTTATCCATCATGGGGCCACCCGCCAGGCTCCCTCTCACCACTAGGTTCATGTATTTGGTGCTGTTTAGGAAAGCTAAGGGACCTTTTAGGAGACAGGCACTTGCCGGAGGCACAGGGGAAGCAAGTTTGAGGGCTTGGTCTCACCCCAGCCTGCTCTGTTTCCTGCATGGATGAAAATGTCATTGGCCAGCTGCCTGCTCTTTTTTTTTTTTTTTTGCCGCAGCAGACTCCATTCTCCTGGATCTATAAGGCAAAAATCAACCCTTTCTTCCTTGTTTTTTTGAGACAGGGTTTCTCTGTGGCTTTGGAGCCTGTCCTGGAACTAGCTCTTGTAGACCAGGCTGTTCTCGAACTCACAGAGATCCGCCTGCCTCTGCCTCCCGAGTGCTGGGATTAAAGGCGTGCGCCACCATCGTCCGCTTCTTCCTTGCTTTAGTGAGCATGCTTTTTCAACAGAAAACTGTAATCCAGCAGGAGTACGCTGCTCTAATACATCTGACCATGTGGTGTTTATGCATTTGGGACTAATTTTGTGGGAATTTGGATTCTAGGCAGAAAAAACTGCTTAAATGTTGGAAGCATAGATTAATGGGACATTCTGGTGGAAACTTGGAAGATAATACTCAAGAGAAACGTGGACAGCGGAGTCCTGGCTTTTGAGGTTTTTTTTTTTTGGGGGGGGGGAGCTCTTAACCAGAAACAGGGCTATGGGCCGGTATTCAATATTTTGGCAAAACTGCCTACATCCTATCCACATCCTGAGAGTTTACCTGAGGCTGAATTTTGAAGAATAACACATTTAAGAGAGTGTAACACTGAGTCTATGGCTTGGCTATCCATGGTTACTCATGCAGGTCTACACAGCAAGGAGGACAGAAAAAATAAAGGGTATGCCACTTGGAGAGGAACAGCTCACAATGCCTCATGCTGCAGCACATGCTATTGCTTTCAGGTTATTGCCGATATGGATGCCTGCTCTGCACCCACAAGACTATTCCCTGGCTCAGCCTCGAGTGTGAGGAGGAAACAGTGGTTTTTCTCCTCCTAGAAAGCAACTGCCTAGAGTAGTTTACCGGCTTCCATAGAGAAGCTCCAATGGGTCAAGGCCCAGCCCCAGTTGGCCAGAACTGGGGGTATCATTAATGTGGGAATGGTGTGTGGCAGATTTCGAAATGGCAAGGCTACACACAGCACAACTTTTAGTGAAGCCTGGGATGCATGAGACCACAAGATGCGGAGATGCCAAAGCCATGGACATTTGACAGAAAACTGCATACAAGAAGTGGAGTCAGCCAGAGAGTTGTAGACAGTAAAGCTGGAAGGGCAGAGAGCCACCCAGACCCTTGAAACTAAAGCTTCCATCGTTCCCTGGAGCATACTGCAGGGTTTTGGACTTTGGTCCAATCTTTCCTATGTCCCCATTCCTCCCTTTTGGGATGGAAATGTGCATTCTTAGATACATGTTGGAAGTATATAATCTTTTTTGATTTTAGGGGGTCAGTTAAGAATCTGCTCTTCCAGAGGACCAGGGTTTGACTCCCAGCATCTACAAGGCAGCTTACAACTGTAACTTTCAGTTCTCCCAGGGATTTGAAGCTCTCTTCTGGTCTCTGCAGGCACTAGGTGCGTGCGTGCGTGCGGCCAGGGCCAACATTTAGTAGGTAAAGGTTTTTACCCTTCAGCCTGATAAACTGAGTTTCATCCATGGAATCCACATGGTGGAAGCAAAGAATGGACTCCCAGTAGGCCCTTGACCACAACACATGGATCATGAAATGTACATTTGCAAAATAAATAAAGACATTACAGCTCAAGGTTAGGAATAACAAACATTTATTGAGAAATGGAAAGTAATAAGCCCCTCCATCCTATAATGCCTTTCTCTCCTGAACAAGACACTAAGTAGTAATGCAAGGGAATGGGACATGAGGGTTGGCCCACCTTTTCTGTTTCCCAAGAGGTCATTCTGAAATGCAGGAGGCCACCCCCACCCCACAACGTACCACACAGCCAGGAGGCTGAGGCTGACTCGGTTCAACTGTGCTGTACAGACAGAGCATGCCTGATTCAACAAGAGCAAGGAAACTGGGAAAGGCCTAGGCCATCCCTACTCTACACAAACCAAAAGGCATGCCAACTGTTCCGAGTAGCAGAGGCCCTAGTGTCTTGGTGTTCTCTTGGGCCAGGAAGGGTGAAGCATGGGGGAATGTCTTCTAGTTGTTGAGAAGAATTGAGTTTGTGTCCATTTAGAAGGATTTAAGAGAAGCAGACGTCTTTAAAGAGCAGAGTGCAGCACCCTAGATACCGTTGCTGGATTCCTTAGCTGGGCAATCTCAGAGCTGAAGGACTGATTTTGGCTCAAACTAGATCCTTCTAGATGGGCAGATCTAACTCCAGGAGAACATGAATTAATTGAAGTCCTTTTTTCTGGGCTGGTTTTGAGAGGGTCATGGTGTCTCAGCTTCCTTTATTTCCTCAGCTTGTGCCTTTACAACACAGCACATACTACTGGAATGAGTGCCCTTAGAATCCTGCTACAGCTGTGACAGCTTAAAATGTCCTGTTCCCACTGTCAGAGGACTACTGACCAGCTTTGGAACAGTGCTGCCCAATCGTCGGCCCTGCCTAAGCTCCATAGTTCTGCACCAGTCTAGGAACACGCTGTAGGAAATAGCCCACCAGCTGTGGTAGTCGGCTCTACTCTCGGACCACTCATGGCAGCGTAGGTCACTCACTCTAACAGAGACAATGCCATGGTGGCAGCTGCACTTTGGGCAACCCTGATTGCGGTTCTATAGATAACTGAAGCCAGAAAGGCACAGCCAGAGCCAGCCAACAGCTCCCATTCAATCAATCTCTCCCGAGTCCACTGTGCTGCAGCCTGTGGGTACAGCCTAGAAAAAGGCCCAACTAACTTGCAGCTGGAACCTGCACCAAAACCAGGCTGTGGTGTTGCCCTGTCAGGTGAGAACCAAGAGGGCTAATGGCAGAGGTTCCTTCCTGTGCTTCTATCTAGAAGCAGAGAGAACTGGGCCAGGGCCTTCGGCACAACTCTAACAAGGGTACATGAACTCTGGGAAATCCTTTTGGGTTGCCCAAGACAGCACAGGCAGCCAGGAGCTGGCAACATAGCCACCCTACCCGTCCCTGTCATAGAGCTCTGCACATTAGCAGTCAGGCTGAAGATAACAGTGGTGAAAAGACCAGAGGCCAGAGACCTGACCTGGTGCCCACCGAATAGTAGGAGGTCCCCATTCGTTCTGTTTTGTTTGTAAAACTTCAACAGAACAAGAAAACTCCTGAAAACAAAAAAGCAGTCTCTCTGACAGCCCTCCAGCCCTGTGTCCCATGGGGCCACGAGGCTACCCCAGGGAAACAGTGCACCATTCCTAGGGAAGAAATCAGCCTGAGGCCGAGGGTAGGGGAGGTACACAGACAAACACAGCCTACCTTGGTGATGAGCGGAGCAAAGAAGAAACACACTACAGAAATGTAACGTACAGAAGGGCAAGGTGGGTCCCGTCCAATGAGGAAGCTCTCCCTGGTGCCTTGTCCCTTGCTCAGGGGGCTTCAGTCCGACGGCCCATTGGTCACAAGCTTTGCCTTGGGAAACAGAGCCACCCTCCTCTGCCCTGCTTCTGGCTCCCTCACTCCCCTCCTCAAAGTTTGATTTTGAATTCTGTGGGCTGTGTGGTCACAGAGGCCCCTGATGACTTGAAGAGAGCTTTGAGAATGGTGTCAGGGTCCACTTCGGCTGGAGGGTTAGAAGAGGAGGCAGGATTCCCCCGCCGAGGCAGCTCACTCTCCTTCTTCACTGAGGGGCTGTCACTCAGCCGCCTGAGAGAGCAGAGAACCAAATCCCTGTTAGTTTCTCCTTAGGTGGGGCTGGGTCTCACCACTGTTGGGAGCTAGGCATGGGGTGTAAAGCTCTCCATACCCTCTATTTGACTTCATCTTGTAGGAGACTTCTCTTTTTCTTATTTTCTACTAAACAAACGAAGACAACAAAAAACTAGCTGCAGCCTGCTGAGTGCCAGAGTTTCAAGTCTAGAAATACTGCATGTTCTTCTAGGTGGTCACACATGACACAAATATTTCAAAGTCTAACATAAATCAACTACAATAACTCTGGTTAGCCAATGACTTCCTCCTAATTTATCACATCATAAAAACCTTCAAAGCCGGGCAGTGGTGGCGCACGCCTTTAATCCCAGCACTCGGGAGGCAGAGGCAGGCGGATCTCTGTGAGTTCCAGGCCAGCCTGATCTACAAGAGCTAGTGCCAGGACAGGCTCCAAAGCTACAGAGAAACCCTGTCTCAAAAAANAGCATAAAAACCTTCAATATTTTTTTAAAGACTGATTTATTTATTATGTACATAATATTCTGCCTCTATGTATACCCGCACGCCAGAGGAGGGTGCTAGTTCCCATTACAGATGGTTGTGAGCCACCATGTGGTTGCTGGGAATTGAACTCGGGACCTCTGGGAGAGCAGCCAGTGCTCTTAACCGCTGAGCCATCTCTCCAGCCCCCTTCAATACTTTTTAAATTTAAAATTATGTTTATATGTGTCTGTGCATGTGAGTGCTCACAGACGGTTTAGATGCCCAACATGGGGAACCAATCCTGTGTCCTCTGCAAGAGTAGCATGCACTCTTTTTTTTTTTAAAAAAGATTTTATTTATTTATTATGTATACAACATTCTGCCTCCATGTATGCCCGCATGCCAGAAGAGGGCGCCAGATCTCACTGCAGATGGCTGGGAGCCACCATGTGGTTGCTGGGAATTGAACTCAGGACCTCTGGAAGAGCAGTCAGTGCTCTTAACCACCGAGCCATCTCTCCAGCCCCCAGCATGTACTCTTATTACTGAGCTTTCTCTCTTTCCCCTTTCCAAAACACTTACTCCTGGGACAGTTTTACAGATTTGTCTAATCACTGTCTATTACCCAGATTCAAATCCTGCCTCTGCATGTCCAAGTCTATTCTAGGCCTGCCTGGCACAATTCCACCTACCTTGGCAATTCTCACCTTCTCCTTGGGTATTATTGCCCCTTTCAAGAAAATTCTATCCTGCCAGCCTCAACATTCTATGCATCTCAGGCTCCAAAAAGTCCTCAACAGTAAGCCAGGCACACGTGCCCAGGAGTGCTCCAGCACCAACTCAGCACAGTCAGTTACTTTTCACCTAGAAATGTCAGTCACACAAAGGGGAGGAGACTGGTTTGCTTTCCACTCCCCTCAGAGTTCACTGTATTCAAACCTTGGGGACAGTCTGAGATAAACCGCTTGGTTCTAATTTAAGTGCCCCGATGACCGCTGAATATCAGAACAGAGATGGAATGGAGAACAAAAAAAAAGCCGTGATGAGGCTTTACCCCCCAAAACAGAAGAGGTGACTATGTAGAGCAAACAAGCAGAGAACTTTTCCCAGCTTGATCCCCTTGGCACTTACAGCAGGATGGGTTGGTCTGAGGTGATGACATTCCCATTCATATGAAGGTTGCACTTCATGGGTTGCCCTGGGAACCAAAAAAGAAAAAGGTTCCATCAAGAGACCTGTTCCTCATTAGAGGACAAAGGTCACCAACAGCATGACCAAGGGTCAAATCCTCCTACTAAAGCCAGACATTAGTGCCCCAGCTCTGAAATCTAAGTATTGAGAGACTCATGCAGGAGGATTCCAAGTTTACAGTCAGCCTGGGGTACCTCGTGCAGAACGAACAGAAGCTATCTAGCATGGAGATCTGGGGGCAGCTAACTGGCCATTTTCTGAATGCGTGTCCTACAGAGCTGGGAAGTCTGACCACTCTTTCACCCACTAGACCCCTAAACTCCATCCTCGGAAAGTGATTTGAAAAGTCTGTCCCCATCTCCATGCTTACTCTTGCTAACAAACTCTTTGTCTTTTGTAAAATGTGTGATCCCTGAGTATGGTGTACTGAGTGATGAGAACGGGCCTGGTTCAGTAAGTCCTCGCATAAGCCAAATCAATGCTAGTAGTGCCTCTGAAAATCCCAAATGAACCTCTCTCTTTCCGGTATAAAGAATACAGCCTCAAGTACTCATCACAGCAACAGAAAACACACTAACACATGTAGACACTAAGGAAACCTGAGAGTGTACGGGACCCTCAGTAATGAGATTAGGAAGCAAAAAGGTCAGAACTCTGCTTCACACTGGAGTCGGTGACTGTGTAGGATGGGGATGGAACTATGTAGTGAGAAGCAGCTCAAATAAGTCTGTGAGACACATAGTAAGGAAAATTGGTGTGGGACAATGGTCTGTATTCTGTCAGTTACATTTTAAATAGATGCTGATTGGCCAGTAGCCAGGCAGGAAGTAGAGGTGGGTCAATGAGAACAGGAGAATTCTGGGAAGGAAGTCCTAGTCTGCACTTGTGACCCAGCCACAGAAGAAACAAGATGTGACTGCCTCGCTGAATAAGGTAGCGAGCCACGTGGCTAACATAGACAAGAATAATGGGCTAATATAGTTATAAGAGTTAATAAGAAGCCTGAGCTAATGGGCCAATCAGTTTATAACTAATGTAGACCTCTGTGTGATTTCTTTAGGTCTTAATGACTGTAGGAACCGGGCAGGACAAGAACAGGATGGGACAAAAAATATCAGACAACAAGAAATGTTCATACCAGGACCCTACATGAAACAAATTTAAAGATGTATGTGAGACTCTCCCTGTCCAACAGGATCAAGCGCTGAGGCTGCACTTGCACAGTGAGTCATGGCGCAAAGGAACAGAGCTGTGTGAGAGCATTTCTGTACCAACCTGAAACAGGTTCTGATAGATTACCATGTGCGCTGCAAACCCTTGAGCAATCCTAAAGAAAAGTTCAAAATACACACTGAACTCATTGAAGGAACCAAAAATCTGATTATTAGTTGTGCATGTGGGTGGATCACTGAATCCACTTAAAGGAAAGCAAAGGTGAAACTGGACTGAATCCATATTGCTGACCCCAGGCCCTGTGCCATTCTCTGCATTACAGTGCCCTTGAGGTTTATCCCCCCCTTCCTTTCTTCAAACTGAAGGTTCCTGGTACCCCGAATGAATGAGGTTATCAGGGCCACTTCTGCAGGAGCAGTGCTAACTCTAAGTCTGTCACTTTTTTTTATTATTATTAATTTGTTTTTGATTTTTCAAGACAGGGTTTGTCTGTGTACCTTTGGAGTCTGTCCTGAAATTTGCTCTATATACCAGGCTGGCCTTGAACTCTGCTTGTTAGGATTAAAGGCGTGTGTTACTATTCCCTGGCCTCTGTCACATTTTGGTCATTCTGTACTGCCTGAAGCTGTCTCAGTGTTATTATATCTGCTGTGCTACAGTAAGCTGCATCAGAAATGTGTGCCCTGGCTGCTCCACTGACTAGGCATTCCTGTCTCTTTCTAGCCTGCCTATCTTTGAAACATAATACTGAAATCAGACCAACTAATAACCTATATTTATAATGGATTTGTTTTGTTTGAACAAGGTCTAATTATGTAGACTAGGCTGTCCTGAAACTACACAGTCCAGGCTAGATAGTCTCAGTTATGACGATTAGAAATGGTAACCTGGAAGGAAGGGCTGCATGTCTAGTTAATGCTGCTAAAGGCATAGGGCCAGAGGGGGACAGTGTTTACCAAGCATATGTGAGGCCTTTGGTTTAAACCCAAGTACTGAAAAATAAAATAAAATAAAACGAAGGTGTGCCTAGTGGAGAATGCTTGTAAACTATGCCCTTGGGAGGTAGAGGCAGGAATATTGCTTTGAGTTTGAGGCCAGACTGAGCTACGTGCGAGACCCTGTTGCTTGCAAACCAATAATATCACCCCATCAAGAAAAAGGAATAGGCTGATGGGGGATGCACAGACACAACACGCTGCAAAATAAATTTACCCACTCAAAGACCTGACCTAAAATTATATGAAGGACTCTTGTGTATGGTGTAAGGGTGAGCATGTGGAGGTCAGAGGTCAACATCAGTGTCTTCCTCTATTGCGTTTCACCTTATTATTCATTTAGGTATTTACTCATTTAGTTACTTATTGTTTGAGGCAGAGTCTCTCACTGACTGGCTAGCAAACCTAAGGATCCACCTGTCCCTGTGCCAACAGTTGTGGTATTGCAGAAGCATGTAACCTTTTATATGGGTGAGATGGGTGAGGGAACCTCAACTCAGGTCCTTATGCTATGCTTGCACTTAACCCACTGAGCTGCCTCCCTAGTCTTGTAATTACATCTTCTTTACAACTCAGTCTTCAGAGAGAGAGAGAGAATATGAATGAGAATGAGAATCCAGCCAGCACTGGATTCTCAGAGGCAGGTGGATCTCTGTGAGTTCAAGGCCAGCCTGGTCTACAGAGTGAGTTCCTGGACAGTCAAGGCTACACAGAGAAAGCCGGTTTCAAAAACCAAAAAAGAATCCAACTATAGACTTGGCAAAGACTGTATGGACATTTCTCTAGAAGATGCACACATGGCAGACAAGCACATGCAAACCAGAGCACCTCCAAGGCTATTATTCTCTGCCTCCCTGATTCTAGTCCAGGGCCCTGGTCCTCAGCAGGTTCTCATCACAT
Source organism: Alexandromys fortis (assembly GCF_014885135.2). Lineage (NCBI taxonomy): Eukaryota > Metazoa > Chordata > Mammalia > Rodentia > Cricetidae > Alexandromys > Alexandromys fortis. The sequence continues at coordinate 14,830,181 of NW_026067901.1, read as the reverse complement.
ACACAATGAGCAACTAGAAAGTAGCATGGCACAAAGCTCCTCTCTACTATTTAGCTTGAGATATATATATATATATATAAAAAGTTGTTTACTCACTGGTAGATCTCACCCAGAAGACTACATATAGCCAAGATTCCAGGCCTCTGATAAACCTGTGTCCTAGCAAGCCCAAATGAGAAGCTTGCTTTCCCAACAAGACCCTAAGATACTCATCCACAGGGATGCATTATGCACAGAGTGCATGTCACTGCCTCTTCCTGTTACCCTGAAGGTCCCAGATGTCTACCTGGTGGTGGCTCCCTTCTAACTTACCGTCCAGACATCGGTTGTTGTACTTCTTGTAAGCAGTGATGGCATCATCCTTTTTCACAAAGACAACTTCTGCTACCCCAGGATGGACCAGCCGAGCGCGTTTGAGGGCTCCACATACACAGAAAAGCTCCTGCAAAGGACAAGTGAGGTTGGGAAGAAACCCTGACTCCCTGCCATTCACACTCTCCAAGGACTGCTCTGCAGCCCTATGCCCAAGATTTCAGAGCAGATTCTTTTCTTTTGGTATTCTCTGCTTGCAGTGCTTGGGACATCCCATGAAGTCACCTCCAAGTTCTCTTTGTGCAGGTCAACAGTGTTTACAATTGTGGAACCTCAGAGAGCTCTATGATAGAACTACAACATGGTTCACAAGTTCATTAAAAGCAGCTGCCAATGCATCCCAGGAAGGGGTTGTTGAAACTATGGATGCTGGTGTTCTACTGAGGGCAATTGAGAGTCATAGAGTGTTTGATGACAGAGGAATTCCCAGGATTTGACATGGTTCTCTGAGCACCAGCTGAGTGATGACTTCTACTGGGCTGTGTGCTCTCCTAGACGGCTCCCTGCCCCAGCCTTTGGGGTGCTGTCTTTGTTCTCTAATCACCTCGCCAGGAGGCAGAGGCCAGAGAGGGATAAGGAGATGTATGAGGGGGTCAATCAGAACTTAAATCTATTTATTACATGCCATCATGTCTATAATGTTTTGAGACAAAAAGGCCATTGAAAAGATCTCCGAAATGACTTCACTATGCACGCACCCCTAGCTGTCCTAAAACTCACTCCTTAAACTTAGAAGTCCACCTGCCTCTGCCTCCCAGGTGCAGGGATTAAAGATGTGCACCACCAAGCCTGCCCGACCTTACTGCTGTTCTTTTAATGTCACTTATCTGCACAAAAAGTTGTAGGATTTATTACTGACAGAATATTCTGAGTTTTATTTTCCACTTGCATCTTTTCAAAGATCTTTCACACAAAGTATCTGGTAAACAGAAAGTGCTCGATAAGCTGTTATTCTACTGTTGTCGTGTTACCCAGGCTGGCCTTGAACTTCTGATACTTTTAGCTCAGTCTCCAGAATAGCTAGAATTATGAGTAGAGGCCATTTCAGCTCACGGTTACCTTTTTTTTGGGGGGGGGGCGTGTTTCTAGTTTTGAGACTGTGTTTCTCTGTTTAGCTTTGGCTGTCCTAGAACACACTCTGTTGAGCAGCCTCGAACTCAGACATCCACCAGCCCCTACCTCTCAAGTGCTGGAATTAGAGGTGTGTACCACCACACCCAATCTCACTTACTTTTAGAATCAGGAAAAAAAGTTTCAATTCTTTATAGCTTGCCAAGTCTTAACTAAAGCCAGAATGCTCTCAAGCTCTTGGGTGCACACTTGTGCATGTACTCTGTGAATGTTTGTCTATGTGTACCGCTTCTGCTAAAGAAGAAAGAGAGGCCTCTTAGTTCTAAAGCTGCCCACCCAGCACTTTGGACTTCAGTTACCCAGCAAAAAATATACTGGTCACAGGAGGAGCTGCGAAAACCTGAGATACGACTGCAGGGAGCAGTTGGACTCTCCAGCCGGACTCATTTTATGATCTGACAGTCCAAAGGGTGCTTGGGTTTCTAAATGAATACCTCTGTTGTCTGCCTAATATCCGCTGAGTGAAAAGAAAGTGCTGGCCGTTTCCAGGCTCATATTTACCAGGCACCTTAGCTATGCCCATGACTCTCAGAGTCAGGACAAGAAGGCAATCTACAGAGGTCACCTACCAAACCCTGCCAAGCTATCTTGCTCCTTCAGAAGATGGAATCACTAAACTCACAAAGGAGACAAGATGTTCCAAAGACTCAGGGGAAACACCAATCAGCAATGTTGTACAATGACAATGGTCCCCATAAGCTCTTATGTTGGAATGCCTGGGCTGCAGATAGTGGAACTGTTTGGGAAGGATTAGGAGGTATGGTCTTATTGGAGGAGGTGTCATTGGCTTTGAGATTTCAAAACTCACCCTATTCCCAGTATTTGTTCTTTCTGCCTCCTACTTGTAGACCAAATTGTGAGTTCTCAACTGTTCCTGCTACCATGCCTTTGCTCCATCACTGTGGACTCTACCCTCTGAAACCCTAAGCCCCATATTAAATCCTTTCTTTTTAGTTGTTTTCCTCATGGTGTTTGACCACAGAAAACAGCAAGAGGAACGTAACTAAGACAGGTATGACAGGGACCCTCCTAGCCCTGTCATGAAAGACATGCCATGATGTAGGCAGGCTGGACAGGAGGCTATTTAGAGGCCCCGTAGAAGAAAGCAAACAGTTGCACCAATGCTGTGCTCTCAAGGGCTGCCTCCAAGGCTCTTTCCTCATAAAGAGCCCCTATCTCTGCCACCCCAGGACAGATCTGCTGAACTCCTGTGAAGCCTCTGGCTGGTGCCCAAAACCTGGGCCTTCCAACACTAGGAACTAACAAAGTAGCTCACCACACTGTACATAGTATGGCTTATAGTGAATACTTGCTTTATTTCCGCACAGTTATGGAATTCTGGTACATGCTAAGCACATGATGCCCAAGTGACTACCAGTCTCCAATAAAGCCCCGGACACTAAGTCTTTAAGTCGTTTGTTTCAAGTGTGATACTAACTTGTTGGAGGGAATAAGTCCATCCTGTTACCTCACCAGAAGTCAGTATCTGTTTCCCTTACTGCACCTTTGGTAACTTGGCCCTGTATCCTTGGCCCTGTATCCTGGGTGGTAAAAGATTTGCCCTGAGCATGAGTATCCTCTGAGTTCCAGCAAATCCTTAATGATGTGGTCCTACAGACTTGTACTGCAGAAGCAGCCTGTGACCTAAAGGTCAGGCAGCTGTGACGGTACTTACAACAATGTCCTCCTCTGTGACTCGAGGGTGCAGATTATTCACAGTCATCTTGGTGCCTTCCAAGGGGCTGAGCACAGGCTACCAGAGACAAGAATGGACAAGGAGTCAAAAGGCAGCATGTATAACACAAAATCACTCCAGGCACAGCAGAAAACCCATTCAGAGTCCATCTATCACACTGGGCCTCTTGGACTACAGAGGCCATCAGATTCCTGCTACTTCTTAGGTATGCAGACCCTTCAGACCCAAGCCTCTGCATGGAATGTTATCCATGCTCCCAGACTCAGTCAGCTCAGGCTTAGTAAAGGCATAGGCTTAAATTCCTGAGAGGCGCAACATGTTTCTTCAAGGTTCTCAGTAGCTTTCTTCTGGGACCCTCATGCCATGTCACTACACAGAGTGACCTCTCCCCAAGGGTCTTCACTGGCCAGCAAGCTCATTGAGGGTAAGGGTCTCCAGGTACTGGATTTTATTCACTTGCAGAAAGGGATGGCAAACATCCACTTCACAGGGGAGTTCTGAGGACCCATGGGGTACACACAGGACAGTGACCACCCACACAGGCTGACTCTGGCTGGAATGGTAACTTTTACCTTACCTCAGCAGGTGGCAGCTCTTTGGGAGGCTCCTCCTTGTTCACTAGCGTCCGGGACATGTTGGTCAAGGCTTTGGTTCGAACAGAGGAGGGGAGAACAGGAGCTGTGTAGGCATCATTCTGAACCACTTTTGTGAGAGGGAGGGCCTTGGACATGGACAGCTTGGAACTGCTCAGTCCAGTCTACACAAACAGGCAGAAAGGAATCTGAGAAGCCAGAGACACAGTCTTTTTGTTTTGTTTTTAGAGACAGAGTTTCTCTGTGTAAACACCCTGGCTGTGCTGGAATTTATTTTGTAGAGCAGGCTGGCCTCGAACTCACAGAGATCTGCCTGTCTCTGCCTCCTGAGTGCTGGAAGTAAAAGTGTGCCATGACTGCCAGGCCAAGACACAGACTACTGTCTGAAGGGCTAACAGCTAGCTAGAGCAAGACCCTCAAAACTTCCTAGTCCAAGCCTGAGGGGTGAGGTTATCAGTACTAGCAATATACACTGGGGTGTATGGATGTGTGTGTGTGTGCACACACACGCAGGCTCAAGATCGACAAGCACATACAGCCCAAGCACTGACTAGAACCCTTGATGGGAGGGAGGCACAAAGAAGCCACTTTCCACAGGGCAAGAGGATTCCATACAGCTTTGAGCAAGAAACTCATCCAAGAGTCAGAGGCTCACCCACACTACTCAAACTTTTGGAAACCCTACATTTACAGCTGATCAGAAGGCCAAAAGCCTGAGATCAAGCTCATTTCTAGATCAGCTTCTCATCAGCTTGCAGAATGGCTGGACACAGGAACTCTTTTTTAGTGATTAATTTTTATTTTCTATGCATTGATGTTTTGCCTGCATGTGTATTTGGAGCTGGAGCTGGAGTTAGAGACAGTTGTGAGCTGCAATGTGAGGTGCTGGGAATTGAGCCTGAGTCCTCTGAAGAACAGTTAGTACTCTTAACTACTGAGTCCCTAGGAACTCTGGTCCTAGGAACTCTCCTAAGAAGGCATGGAACTCCTAACTTCTGGTCTCTGACCTGGCAATACAGAGGCACCATGCCTAGCCATAGCCTCTGTGGCTCTAAGACTGTGAGGACAGGCTGGCAGAGTTAGTATGCAGACCATTGGAATCAGTCCCCTCCTGAACGGAGGATATGGTCCCTTGGAAACAGAAACTCCTCATATTAACATGTCTAGAAAGAAGCATGACACTAAAGCCAGGTGGTTTTGTGACTTAAGGTTTGCTGGCACCAAACAGGAAGAAAGGAGGAATTCCACAGCCAAAGAAGTAGGTGAGAGTATGGGGTGGAGTCAGTTCACCAGGCTTCTGAGTACTGGTTTTTTTTTCCTTTTTAAACTGGAATTAGCCAAAGACTAAGCCAGTAGACAGGCAGACACCTCCAAACAGTCTGAAACTACTGAAAAGGCCTCTTCCCTTTATAATGAAATTAACTGGCATCACTCAACTTACAACCACTATAAAAACTTAACTAGTAGCCAGATTACTTCACACTTGGGATCCTGGCCAAAGCTGAGTATTTGCAGCAGGACCCTCCTCAAGCTCCCAGACACTACTTTCTCACTTTACAGTAGCAGAAAACAGACCAAGACAATTCCCTTCAAGTGTCTCAAACCCAACCCCTGGGAACTGCAGCTCATTTCATTTCACTGCTAGGGGATTTTTTTTTAGACAGGGTTTCTCTGTATAAGTTTGGAGCCTGTCCTAGAACTCACTCTGTAGAGCAGGCGGCCCTTGAACTCACAGAGATCTGCCTGTCTCTACCTCCTAAATGCACCAACACCACCCAGCTTGCTATAGGATCTTAAGCAAGTCCTAGACACCCCAGTCTCAGCAGTGGAGCTGGACAGTTAACGGCTCTAAAAAACTCACAGCATAATCAGTGAGGGGCCCTTTACTCTACAACTATACATCCACTGTAGAGTACCATACCATGTGGTGGACAAAGCTGCCTGTGGCTGCAAACTTCATCTGTTTAGGAACAGGTGCTGCAACATCATCTTCTTCATCTAGGTCGTATAAGTTCTGAGAACAAAGAAACAGTAGTTGGGCTAGGGATGTCGCTTAATGATCCCTAGCACCCCAGAATAAACAAATCAGTCAGATCGATAAATACTAGTATGGCATGCAGGCCCACAACAAACATCTGAACCAAGAACAGAGAAACAGCTGCTGAAATGAACAAGATACTAAGGAAGGAGGTGGACACATGAGTACAGGGGCCTGGAGAGACTTGGGATTCAAGTCCTTACAAAGTGACTCTTACCCACAGAACCCAACAAAAACTGTTTAAAACTACTGTGATTTATAGGTGCTTGGAAATTCTTTTTTGGTAGAAATAATCCAGTAGCCCAGCCTGGCTTGAAACTCAATCCTCTTGTTCCCGGCCTCCCAGGTACATAACACATGGCTAGAAATAACGTTTTTTGTTTGGTTTTGGTTTTTTTTTAAACTTATCACAGTTGTTTTTTTTAAAGGTTTATTTATTTATTATGTATACAGTGTTCTGTTTGTAGGTATGTCTGCAGGCCAGAAGAGGGCACCAGATCTTATTACAGATGGTTGTGAGCCATCATGTGGTTGCTGGGAATTGAACTCAGGACCTCTAGAAGAGCAGCCAGTGCTCTTGACCTCTGAGCCATTTCTCCAGCCCTGGTTTTGTTTTGTTTTGAGGCAGGAATTTTCTGTGTAGCTCTGGTTAGCTGTCCTGGATCTTACTCTGTAGACCAGGTTGGCTTTGACTCAACGAGATCTACCTGACTTTGCTTCTCGACTGCTGGGATTAAAGGTGTGTGCGACTATTGCCTGGCTCAGAAGTATCTTTTTATAAGTAGCAAATGCTTATCCAGAATCTCTACATTTTATAGTCAGTTAACGACACAGTCTGAGAAAAAAAATTTCATTGTGGGAGAACAAAGTATACTTACACTATTTACACAAGCCTAGATGGTAAGATAGTAGAGCCTAGTATATAGCTAGTCTGGTATATGTCATTGTATGCAGTCTATCACTGACCACAATGCCACTGTGAAGTACATGACTATGTATCATTTGGCTTGGAAAGTCATCCATCCCACAGGCTGGTCTATAGGAGTAAACCTAAACCTGACAAAGAGTTTCATCCCAAAGGATAAAATTCACAGGAGAATTTTCCTAGTGTTCACAGGAGAGTATTTCTAATAAGGAAAAAGTGAAACCAACAATTATCCAGCTGTTAAAGATTTTTATACAAACTTGAAACACATCATAAATAAAAAGAATGTTACAAAATTGGGTGAGAAAATAACCTCAATTCCACTTAAGTATTACAAATAATTAACAACAGCAACAACAAATGAAAAAAGACAGAGAGGGGGCTGGAATGGTTCAGTGGTCCAGTATTTCTAGCACCATAAGGCCCTGAGTTCCATTCCCAGTACATCAAAACAAAACAACAACAAAGAGAGATGGCTCAGCAATTGAGAGTACTTGCAGCTCTCAAAGAGGACCTGGATTTGGTTCCTAGTACCCAAATGATGGGTTAAACTCCCATTCCAGGTACCTTCTTCTGAACTCAGCGCCAGGCATACATGCAGTCCACACGCAAACAAACACTGATACACATTTTAAAAACAAACTTAGAGAGGAGCTATAGCAGAACATCAACAGTTCCTGGCTTGGTGAGCAGGAACATGAAGGTATTTTTCTACATCAGGCACATGTAATGCTTATAACAATTTAGTAGTTTTCCTCTCTTCTACTGCCAGTTATGCCTCTCCTTTCTCAGTAAGAAGTATCTTCCCAGAGGCTCAGGTGTAGGTGCTGAAATGGTATAATGTGTAGCACCATACACCAGGAGGCAGAGGCAGGAATGAACTAGAAACCAGCCTACATGAGACCCTGTCTCAAAAACAAAACAAAAAATGTTTCTATTTTTAGAGACAAGGTCTCCCTACATAGCCAAGGCTGTCCCAGCCCTTGTAATGCTCCTGACTCTGCCTCCCTGATTACACATATACCATACAAGACCTACCTTTCTTCCTTCCTTTTTTCATTATGTGGTTTTGGTTTTGGTTTTTTGTTTGTTTTTTTGAGACAGGGTTTCTCTGTGCAGCTTTGGCTGTCCACTCACTCTGTAGACCAGGCTCTCTGGACTAAAGGTATGTGTCACCACCGCCTAGTTGTTTCATTTTAAAAAACAAAGTCTCATTCTATAATCCAGGCTGTCCTGAACTCACTATATATTCCAGGGCTCAAATTCATGGACTCTGGTCCAGCCTCCAAGTGCTGAGGTTAAAAATGTGAACCATCATATCTCCAAAGAGGGTCTGCTTCTTTTTCTGCAATAGCATCTCATTACATAGACCAGGCTAGCCTCAAACTCACAGAGACTCAATTGCCTATGCTCCCTAAGCGCTAAGGTTAAAGGTGTGTGACATCACTCCTAACACAAGTTTCTTCTTAAAACTCACAAACTCTAAAGTGAAAACCTTCTAACACTTTGAAATAGGAGCCACAGGCCAGTCCTCAGTTGATTTACCCAAGCAGACCTCATCAAACTATATGCATGCATACACACTCAGGTGTGGGTACCACACACTCACACACCCACACCCACTCATTTTACCTGTTTGCCCTGGTGGTTATTGACAACATTGATCCTCATTCCAGCAGGATGAGCATGAAGTGGCACCATGGCCTTTTGCTGTGGAACCTAGAAACATCCAGTGGTCATAATCCATCCCAGAAGGTTCATGTGCATTCTAAGTGTAGGTCGACGAACTTGAAATATGTTGGCATGTACAAGGATCAGCCAAGGTCAAACAATAATAGGCCTGAAGAGCTTAATGAATTTGGTAAATAATTGGTGTTGCTACCCCTGTTTAAAACACTAACACATATTAAATGCAGTTTCTTTTCCTTCTGGAGTACTGGTTGTGTGGGGTGGCTGGGACATCAGACAAGCATTCTTACCTCCTGGGCACCTATCCTGTTCCTCCCATTGACTGGATAAGTGAATAATGCCAGATACACTAGTTCACATTTCTTTCAGACTATTATTTTTTTAAATATTTATTTATTGATTGATTGATTATGTGTACAATATTCTGTCTGTGTGTATCTCTGCAGGCCAGAAGAGGGCACCAGACCTCATTACAGATGGTTGTGAGCCACCATGTGGTTGCCGGGAATTGAACTCAGGACCTTTGGAAGGGCAGGCAATGCTCTTAACCACTGAGCCATCTCTCCAGCCCCCAGACTATTTTTTTTTTATTTATTTATTTACTATGTATACAATATTCTGTCTGTGTGTATGTCTGCAGGCCAGAAGAGGGCACCAGACCTCATTACAGATGGTTGTGAGCCACCATGTGGTTGCCGGGAATTGAACTCAGGATCTTTGGAAGAGCAGGCAATGCTCTTAACCACTGAGCCATCTCTCCAGCCCCAGACTATTATTTTTTAAAATAAAACTGAGGTAATTATTCTGAAGTTGAGTGAGGACAAATAAGATAGAATTTGCTAAGTACCTGCCATAGCATGTGTACAACATGCTTTGTGTTCTCATTTTTTCTCTACTTTTGCCTCACTTTGGAAAGTCACTCATTCTCGTGGACCTTTCCTTTAAAAGACAATATTCTGCTACAAGACTGTCTCTAATGTATTCTCCATGCCCTTTTCTAAGGCAGAAAGTGCTAAACCAACACTTGAAACAAAACCTTGCACTTTTCCATTCTCCAATGTTTCCTGCATACTTCTAGCTTACTTCCCAGGTTTCTGGAAATGTAGGCAGGAGCCAGAGCCTACCTGGATGGTTTTGGTGAGTTTCAGAGCAGGGGTCACCGTCCCAATGGGTGGGCTTGTGAAGGTAGCAGGGGATCTCCTCTTCAAGCTGATCTTCTCCCGGGCATCAGCCACCTGCCAGGGATTCTGGGGCACAGTGCTCTGCTGCTTTCGTGAGTTCAGCATCTCTCTGGCATCCTGTACCTTTCCTTTGATCCGAAACCGAGCATCTTTCTGCAAAAGCTTCTCTCGGGCATCTTTGACTCCAAGCTTGAGCCGAGCATCTGAGATACCAATCTTCTGCCGGGCATCAAATCTCTGCTGGAAGGTGGCTGTGCGAGTTGGCTGGCTAAGAAGACTATGTTGGATCCCAACTCGAGATCGGATGCCTCCAATTCCTGGTCTGGTGCTGAGCCTGCAAGTACAAAACTAACAGTAAATGGATCTGAAGACCAACAGGAGCCCATGGAGGAGAGCTAGAAACACTGAGCATAGAGCTTGCCCCATAACTCTCAAAACTTAAACATACCATCTTCTTTCTTTTTTTTTAATATTTATTTATTTATTATATGTACAATATTCTGTCTGTGTGTATGTCTGTAGGCCAGAAGAGGGCACCAGACCTCATTACAGATGGTTGTGAGCCGCCATGTGGTTGCCGGGAGTTGAACTCAGGACCTTTGGAAGAGCAGGCAATGCTCTTAACCTCTGAGCCATCTCTCCAGTCCACCAACTTCTTTCTTACCTCTGGCTTTTAACTTGCGTCATAAACAAAAAATTATGGCTAGTTCACAACAAGTTAAGACTGTTTCATCCCTGATCATGCTTTCAACCCTTTATGTACCTGGAGGTATTTGTTATGCCTGTTTTCTGTATAGAAGGCAGTGAAGCTGCCTCTTAAAACAAATGGTGCCACTATATATGCAGATACCTCTCACTAGGACTAAGGGAGCCAACATGTAGGTCTCAGCACTATAAAAACTAATAAAATGAAGATAAAGATTTAATAGCCATGCTGGATGGTGGTAGCACATGCCTTTAATCCCACGACTTGGGAAGCAGAAGCAGGCAGATCTCTGTGAGCTCAAGGCCAGACTGGTCTACAAAGAGAGTTCCAGGACAGCTAGGACTGCTACATAGAGAAACCCTGTCTTGAAAAATAAAAAAGATTTAATATCTAGGCATGGCAATGTTCATAATCACAGCATTCAGGAAGCTGAGGCAAGAAGACTGCTGCTGAGTTCAAGGATAGTCTGAGCTACATTGCAAGACACATCTCATATAATAATAATAATATAAAAAAAAACACAGCCGTGCAGTGGTGGTGCACGCCTTTAATCCCAGCACTCGGGAAGCAGAGGCAGGCGGATCTCTGAGAGTTCGAGGCCAGCCTGGTCTACAAGAGCTAGTTCTAGGACAAGCTCCAAAGCTACAGAGAAACCCTGTCTCGAAAAAAACAAAAGCAAAAACCAAAAAAAAAAACCAGAAAACAAAAATAAAAACCCATACAAGGGCTGGAGACAGAGCTCAGTGGGTAAGAAAGTGTTTTTTTCCTAACAGAGGACTTGGGTTGTTCCCAGCTCTGGCATGGTGGTTCACACCATCTGTAATTCTAGGTGATCCAATACCCTATTCTGAGTTCTGAAGGGCACCAGGCCCATACATGGTACATGCATGCATTACATACATACATGCAAATGCTCATACACATAAGTAAAACTTAAAAAAAAAAAAAGAATAGCTCCAATAACAAGAACGCACAATTTCAACAACTCCTAAAGTTAGAAATGAAGGCAAGAGCAATGGTGAAGTGGTTAAAAGCTCTTGCTATATTCTTCCAGACCAGAGTTTGGTTACCAGCACCCGTGCCAGGAAGCTCACAACCAACTGCCTGTAACTCCAGCTACAGAAGATCTGATGCTCCTTGCTAGCCTTTTCAAGCACTGCACATAAACACATGTATACACATAAATAAAAGATAAAACTAAAATATTGTTTTTAAAAATTAGAAATGAGGGGGCTGGAGAGATGGCTCAGTGGTTAAGAGCACTGGCTGCTCTTCCAGAGGACCTGGGTTCAATTCCCAGCACCCACACAGCAGCTCACAACTCTCTGTAACTCCAGTTTCAGGGGATCCAACACTCACACAGAATATATACAGGCAAAACACCAGTTCACATTGTAATAAGTCTGCACAAGAGGGTCCTTGGCAGCGAGGAGTCTGAACCAAAACCACGGTGGGTGAGAGACAAAGACTCTATACAGAGCTTAAGAGTGGGGAGCTTTAGTGCAATAAAGGGAGTAGGGGAAGGAAAGGGAAAGAGGGGGTAAGGGATGGGAGAGAGAGGGATGCAGAGAGAGAAAGGGGAAGAGGAAGAAGAAAGAAGTAGGCAGAGTTTCGCCTTTTAAAGAGAGGGGATATGGCCTGCCCTGCGTGATGCACTCTGTCAGGTTCTCAAAATGCAGAACCAGGTTCATCCGAATGCTAGCACACATTAATCTTTAAAAATGAGAAATGAATTAAACTCCACTAAGCAGGCCCCATTCCTGTGGTTTGAAAGTCAACACCTGGCCCTGCTGAGTAAAGTAAAGGATGGGAATCTGCAGGTTTCTCCTGCCTGACTTACCTACTCTACCCACAGGCCTCTATCCATGCCAGCCAGTAAAAGCAACCATTCCTAAGGCGGGTGTTCTGCCTTGAGATGTCTATGCCAATATCTCCTTTCTCGGAAACCCTCTCTGATTCTCCAACTTTCCTTTGTGTCTGTTACAGCTGTGTTTTTTTTGTTTTCTCCCCAACTCCTAAGCTGGAAGGAAGGGCAGAAAGGGCATTTGACCTGCTTGCTTCAGATCAAGCTTATGTATCTCAGCATTTCCTCCAAAGCCTCTGTCGGGCAGGCTGGCCAGCCTCCGTGACGAGGAGAAGAACAAAACAGCCCAGGAAAAAAACATATGTACTTAAAACAGGTAAGCTATTTCTAATTGAATATTTCATGGTTAAAAGTATTTATAATAAAACCAGCTAATATGATGCCCACACATGGAAAGGATAAAAGATCTCTGTTCAAAATCTCTCAATAATAATTCGAAAATCACAAGGTTTTGCTTTGTTTTGTCTTCTGGTTTTTCGAGACAGGGTTTCTCTGTGTAACTTTGGAGTCTGTCCTGGAACTCGTTCTGTAGACCAGGCTGCCCTCAAACTCACAGAGATCTACCTGCCTCTGCCTTCTGAGTGCTGGGATCAAAGGTGTGCGCCACCACTTGATTAATTTAAAATCTTCAAGAAAAGTTAATAGTTAAAAATTCATATATAGGTCACCTCAATTTGCTCTAGTATGCCATGTATAAACTCCTAAGGCTATAATGGTCCATTCATGCTAACAAAATCTGCCTTACAGATGGATGTCTTTGTCAGTGTTTAGTCTTCCCATGGACTATATCTATGGTTTAAAGTTTATACTAAAAGAGCTTCAACTCAAAGTTGTAATTTTTAAAAAATTATTTATTTTATCTCATGTGTATTGGTGGTTTGCCTAAATATGTGTCTGGGTAAGGCATTGGATCCTAGAGTTACAGACAGTGAGCTGTCATGTGGGTGCTGGAAATTGAACCTGGGTTCTCTGGAAGAACAGTCAGTGCTCTTACCACTGAGCTATCTCTCCAACCCCCAAAATTATAATTTTTAAGACAAATTTAATGGAGAAAAAATAAAATCTTAATTTTATAAAAATTACTTACTTTAAACAGTTAAAGATCACTAAGACATAGAAGTTAATGGTCAGTTACCTGATAAACGATCAAATTCTTTTTTAAAAAACATTTTTCAGGGGGCTGGAGAGATGGCTCAGTGGTTTAAAGCACCGTCTGCTCTTCCAGAGGACCTGAGTTCAATTCCCAGCAACCACATGGTGGCTTACAACCATCTGTAATGAGATCTGGCACCCTCCTCTGGCGTGTGGGCAAACATGGAGGCAGAATGTTGTATACATAATAAATAAATAAATCTTTAAAAAATTTTTTTTCATTTCTTTTCTTTTTTTAAGATTTATTATGTATACAGTGTTCTGCCTGCATGTGTGCCTGCATACCAGAAGGGGCACCAGATCTCATTATAAATGGTTGTGAGCCAACATGTGGTTGTTAGGAACTGAACTCAGGACCTCTGGAAGAGCCGTTCCCTTGGATGGAGCACAACCCCACCCGGGTAAGCTTCATGCTTAGCCTCATTACAGGATAAGGATGCATGGGAAAATAAGACCTGTCAATAGTCTGCTGCTCCTGTCTCTGGCTGTGTAGGCCAAACTAGAAAAAGCCTCCTTATCTGTAGAGAACATGAATTACTCCTCACTCTCACGTGACAGGGAAAGGAATTCTCTTGCCTATGGAAGGTCTGAGAGTCTACATTCAGACAGGCAAACTGCTGTGGAATAATCTTCTTATTCAGTGTGAAGAAGTATTATTCTGATTGGCTTAGGAAAAAGCTAAATAGCCAATAGCCTGGCAGGATTTCCAGGCACAAAGGGTGCTGGGAAAAAGATGGGCAGTCACAGGAGACGTGGAGGAAGCATGACATGTAGAAGATGAGGTAACAAGGCACGAACCACATGGCAGCATGTAAATGAATAGAAATGGGTTAAGTTATAAGAGCTAGTTAGAAACAAGCCTAAGCTATTGGCCGAGCTTTCATAATTAATAAGAGGTCTCTGTGTCGTTATTGGGGAGGTGACTGTCCTGAAAAAAGGAAGTCCAACTACAGAAAATAACAACTGTTTTGCCCTCAAAGTTTCCAGAACAGACGTACGAGGATGCTGTGAACAAGTGAGCCTGCACCTAAGCCTACCATCTGACTGGTCTGTACGCCATTTCAGTTGGTTGGGTCCTTTACCCTGGCTTTCCATTCTTCTTCTTAGTAAAAGCTAATTCTAGGGCCCACACCCTAACCACCCATGTGCCTGGTTAAAGAAGGCTGCCAGATATTCTGCCACCACACTCACAGTTGTGGACATTTATCCAGACTATCCGAGTGGTGTCTGAAAACTGCCAGATAATCCTATAAAATGGCTCAATAGGGTTCTAGTTCTCTTTTAAATTGCCAATTAGATGCTGAATTTAACTAAATTTAAAGCTTCTTTTACAAAGCTTCCAGGTGCTTGTTTCTTATGTGGGAGTTTGGTGTAACTGCTAATTATAGTTACCTTCTCCTTCTTCAGAACTCTGGTACACAATCTGGCCAGTTGACAATTGTATTTATCTTACTAAACAAAACTGATGTTAGACTTGTCTCTAATGTTCCTACAAAGTTGTACAGTTATTACCTCCTGCAGTTTTCTGGATCTGTTACCATCTGTCGAGTTTCATTGTGGTCCCTTGGAAGGACCCTCCTCCGAGGCGCTCTGACTACTGCCCTTTCTACATTGTCCCTTTCGTCAGCTCAAAGAGAAATCTGCACCCTAAACTCCTAAAAACAGTTTGGGTGACCTCTGAAGGGGGATCCAATTCCATCCGACTCATCCCTCTTTTTGTCACTCTGAACAGTTTTTGACCCTCAGAACTAGAACAACCAGACTAAAGTCTTCCTAGATCAATTAAACTGCTTTACCAGCTCCTAAAAGCCCAAGAAACATTTCAGATCAGTTTAACACCCAACCTGGTTCTTTGGCTGCTGCAGTATTCTGTGACCAGGCCTGGCTCCAGCTTGAGATGGGATCTGTGCTCTCCTCTGAAAACAATGCAGCTTCCACACCAACAGATCCTAACTGGTTTGAGATGTGGCCCAAAGACACAGGGACCAAACAAAAATTCCACCACTAGCTTCTATGTGTGTGTGGGCCTCTGGTTCCCTCCCATTCTGCTCCTACCCTGATCACGTCTTCCATCCTTATTATCCTCATAGTCACATTTTTACCCTCTTTTAAGTGTTTACCCCCTGAACTTCCCCTATACCTATCTAAAAGGTTCCATGTAAGCTATCCCAGTGGCTCTCACCCTACAAGGGATGGGGCCAACACTTACAACATGGCCAACTGACCAATCAGATTAGGGGAGACCTGACCTTGGTACAACACAGTATTAGGCACCTTACAAAATCAAATAGATTCCCTGGCTATGGCAGTCCTCCAAAACTGCAGAGGACGTAATGACTGCCAACAGGAAGCACCTGTGCCTTCCTAGAGACAGGATGCTGTTTTCACAGGAACCAATCTGGCCTAGTATGGGAAAATGCTAAACAATTAGAATCAAACACAGAGAAAGGACCTGACTACTTGGGGACCACAGACTGCCCCCTTGGCAGGCCCAGTCACTATGATTGTGCTAACTTTACTCAATGGTCCCTGCCCTTTCAACTGTCTCACCAAGTTTCTCCAACAAAGACTACAAGCTACTGTCCCCAGGAGGAGTATCTCTTAGGACTCTACTCTTGCTCAGGGACAGAGCACACTGCTGCTGATCAGGTGAGAATGCACAGGAACAATACCTGACAAAGTCCTCAGCTGGTCACATATAAGTCACCAAGACAATCTGGACTGACATTTTAATCTATAGCAATGCCTTACTTGGTGACAGGGATACACTGAGAAAGAAACAGCTTAGCACTGCCATGTCACATAACCCCAGGGGCCACCTCCATGCATGTCACTTTTATCTGTACAGCAAGGGTGCATTTGTGGAAGAAGGGCTCTGGCAGTTAGGAATGCAGACACTGCTCCTGCTGGGAGTAGCTCTCTGCAATCTGATGCATTTATCCCCTGATTACAGGCATTCATTCAACTCTTTTCACAGCTTTGGGGACTTCTGTGTTCCAGCTTTTTATAATCACATCTCCTCTCCTGCATGAAAAGACAGCTATTCATCCCAGCAGGCAGCAGCACTGGTTACAAGGCAGGCATTAGTCATCAGGGATTCTTCAAACAAACATAACTGCTGGGTGGGGGCAGGTCTCTAACCAGAGTCAATTATGTTACCTGCCCCAGAACTGCTGAAGGCTCTCTCAAAGCCTCACATCCCATTGTAGGGACAACTGAGTTTCCTAAACACATTCGGCACATTTATCCTCGGAAAGGTGAAGGAGGGCAGCTTTGAGCAAGACTCTTAGCTACCCCGCCCTAGAGAACAACATCAGTACTGCAACTGCGCAATGGCTCCAAGCACCCCCAGGCACGCCTTGAGATCCTGGGAAGAGCACTGCAGGCCAAGAAGAGGTGAAGATGCCACTGGACCCTTCTCTCTCCTAGTCTCCAACTAAAACCTAGGATACACTAAGGGTGTGTGGGGACTAGGAATGCCTTGCCTTCCTGATTCTGTGGAAGACAGAGCCAAGACCAGCTTCAGAGGTCATGAAGGTAGCCCCATGGTTTACATAAAGTGGATTTAAATACAGGAAGGGGAGTTATGTGTTAGAGTATATGTGTATTGACATAATTAAAAAAGAACAAAATAATTATTTGTGTGTGTGGCCACGTGTGCAGCAGAATACAAATGTAGGGATCAGATGACAACTTTCACTATGTTCTCTCCCTCTACAAAAGAGGTCTGGGGATAGAACTCAGTTGCTAGGCTTGGTGGCAAGCTTTTTTACCTGCTGAGCAACCTCGTTGGCCCTGAGATCACTTGGAAGGGGGGTGTCTTATTGTTGTTTTCTGAAGATTTTATTTATTTTTTAAATTTATATGTTTGATTAAACATGCATGTCTGTGTATTATGTGCACAGGGAGGCCAAATGAGGATATCAGATCCCTGGGTACTACAGTTACAAAGGGTTGTGTAGGGATGTGGGTGCTGGGAATTGAACCCAGATCCACTGGAAAAATAGCCAGTGCTCTTAACCACTGAGCCAGCCCTGAGGTCATTTTTATACAGAGAAAACAAACAGAGTTTAACCCAAATTAGTAGCAAGACAAGATACTAGGAAACATTTCTTTACTGAAATATTTTCAGGCATTTCACTTGAAAGCCTCTTTCTTCCATCTTGGTTCATGTTTGGAGCTACATTTCCTTCAGTTTATCTCAACAAGGAGTAACAGCGAGGAGCAGGTGTAGACCATAGGTCTCAACCTAACTTCACTTTCCTCCCACCCACGGTGGCTCCAAGGACTCCTCAGGCATGGTGTGCAGCTCTCGGCTGATCAGCTCCAGCACACTCTAACTGCAGTGATCCCAAGAACTAGACTAACCAGACTAAAGATTCTCACGTCTACGGCAGAAGTCAACAGGGCACAGCCAGCACTACGGGGCTGAGGGTCCTTCACACTGGAGACACTAGAGACAAGTGTGTGTGAGACAGCAGAGTCTACCGAGAAATGAATCAAGGGCCACTCAGACCACTCTGACTACTTCACAAACATCCACTCATCAAAGTGTCTTTCGTGATTAACCGGGGACCCAGATGATACTGTCCTTTCTATGAGAAGTTGCTCTGGAAGACACTTGACCACAAATGCAGTTGGTGCTGGGCTCTCCAGCTCCTGCTCGGACTGCTCCCCAAGGTCCTGACTGCAAGAAGGGCTAACAGGCAGGTGGGCTTACGAAGGCTGTTTTCCCTGGCAGCCTCTGGCTTTTGTCATATCCACTAGGAGGAGAGAGGCTGCCCCTGGAGCCACACACTCTTTCCAAGTTACTAAACACAAGACTCTTCTCAGGAGAGCTTTGCAGCATGAAAATCAAAGTTGCCAGAATAGCGATTCCTTCTAAAAACTACTACACAATATATTTATTGTGGGAAATGACATCACAGATATGGAGCCCCAGATCTACAGTTTGTTGACTGTGCAAGTGAAATGGAATTCAATGAGTTTTAACCCTTGCACCGCCTTCTAGTCTTCCAGAATACTCCTGTCCCAATCCAGTCTTCACATAAAAGCAAAATTCTCACACTGAAAATCAGTTTATTTTTCTTCTTTAAGCTTCAACAGTGACAGTGAAGAAAGCCACCACCTAGTGAGCACTTGGCCTGGGGAAACAGGTGTTACTTGTGTTTTAGACATGTGGAAAGAGAAAGGACAGTAAAGCAACTTACATAGGATCACAAGGGAAAGAGGAGCAGAAGTAAACCATGGTCTCCGAGTGCAGACCTTCTTGCCTATCCTTTCCCCATGCAGTGAGTTCCCTGCTTCTCTTCCTTTAAGGAAAGCTCCATGAGGCCTCCCACCACATCATGACAAAGTATATTTGCCGTTTTTTGAGACAGGGTCTAACTAGCTCGGGCTGGATAACAATTCTCCTACATGAGCCGTCCTAGTGCTGGGATGGCAGGCATGCTCCACCACCCTCAGCTCTAACACGGTAGGAACTTAAAAAGGAAAGAAAATTATGGTTCAGATCTAGAATGTTCTCCAGAGAATTCATTGTGGAAGGGTTGGTTTTCAGCTGGACATGCTATTTGGGGGTGGGGCGGGGTGGGGAGTGGACAGGGACATTGTCTATGTAGCTCTGGCTGTCTGGAACTCCCCTAGATTGGGCTAGCCTTGAACTCTGAACTCAGAGATCCACCTGGGACTACAGGTGTGTACCATCACACCTGGTGGTGCTAAGAAACAACTGCAGGAAAGACTAGCCTTACCAATGGATTACTCCACTAAATGGGCAGCTAGGGGGTGGGGCCCAAAAGCCGGAAGCAGGTCACCTCCTTCAAAGGGTGTACGTTTTGTCCTTTCCCCTCTCTCCTCCACTCACCCCTCCTGCTTCTTGGCTGCCTTTAGGTGAACACCCCCTGCTACTGTACTATTCGGCCCAGTTAATTCTTTTCTCTGTTAGTTTACTATCTCAAGTATTATCATACCAATGTCACAGCTAACAAGCTGCCAGCAAGACCACTATGAGAACGCTGCCCTGTCACCACCTCCCAGCTGGACTCTCAAAACTTTTAATTGGCTTTACCATCGTGGCTGTCAATGACTATATCCTATGGGTCATTTCATTGTGGCCCAGAAGGCAGCGTTAACTGGGCGGTGATGGAAGCAGTAATGCTGAGATTAGAGGGAAGTACAGTTCAGTGTGGGAGACCAAAGTGTTCACTAGACACAAGCATGGGGAAGGATGAGCGTTCACGAAGCAGATCAATGTCTGGGAAACAGAACCTAACATCTCTCTCTACAGCAGGGTGCTTACAAACTCAACAATCTATAAATGTGTTGAACCACTAGCCAATCTCACGTCTTCACATGGCAAATTTAAGCCACTGAAGGGCCCAGAGTAAGTCTGAACAATAGTCCACCTACCCAGCTTGTTCTACTTGCCCTATATACTCAGTCACAAGGAGAGCAGATGGTTAAAAATTATGACAGCACTCCAGCTGTGTTCAAAACCATGTTAAGATAACCACAGACGGGCTGGAGAGATGGCTCAGCGGTTAAGAACACTGACTGTTCTTCCAGAGGTCCTGAGTTCAATTCCCAGCAACCACATGGTGGCTCACAACCATCTGTAATGAGATCTGGTGCCCTCTTCTGGGGTGCAGGTATGCATACAGGCAGAACACTGTATACATAATAAATAAATAAATCTTAAAAAATAAATAAATAAATAAAATTAAAAAAAAGATAACCACAGACGTGTGTACGCAAACCCCCGTTAAGCTTACACAAACACTATGTTATCACAAGTGGTAAGTTACAAAAAGCACTCCCCTCAAAACCTAACCTCAAGAGTATAAAAATTCCTTTTACTCCCTTTCCTTGACTCCCTACCCTGTGTTTTTTGTTGTTGTTGTTGTTGTTTTTAAGAAGTTGATGGCCTCTTCTCAGTGTCACAGACCCACACCCCAACCTGCCTGTGGCCCTAACTTGTTAAGAGTTCTGGTAGCCCGTGGTGATGGACTAAAGTTACTTCTGCTCATCTAATTTTGGTGGCCTCGGCTTCAATATTTGCACGATTCCAGACCCACAGTCCTAAAAGCTAGAGAGGGCTACCAATGTTTAAGAGTCTACTGAGTCTTAAAAACTCCAAGACATCCATTAGTGAACACCACCAACGGACCCTGTCGTTTTCCTTCCTTCTTGGTGGCCAACTCAGGCAGCAGTTAAAACTCTGAGCATTCTGTGGCTTGCCTTCTCGCAGGCTCTAGCTTCCCACTTGTGAAATGGGTACAAAGTAAATCAACAGTACTAGCCGGGCGTTCGTAGAGCACGCCTTTAATCCCAGCACTCAGGAGGCAGAGGCAGGCGGATCTCCGTGTATAAGCCTGGTCTAGAAGAGCTAGTTCCAGGGCAGGATCCAAAGCTACAGAGAAATTTTGTCTCGAAAAACCAGAAATAAAATAAAATAAACAGCACAGGAGTGCCTGGAGCCCCAGTTACTCAGGAGGCTGAGGCAGGAGGACCAATAGAGTTCAGGAGTTCGAAACCAGCCTGGGCAACACGGAGGACGTCAGCTTCTCAAAACAGAAACAAACTCGCCTGTCATCCCAGCACTTGGGAAATGAAAGCGGGAGGATCCAGGCATTTAAGGCCAATCTCTACGACACACCGAGTTGGCGGCCTGCTCCCGCTATGAGACCCCTGTCTCACGAAAACGGAGAAACAAAGCAAAAAAAAAAAAAATTACAGACACTATAGTGCCAGGAACAAGGCACAATGCATCTGAAAGCTATACACCGCCTCTCAGAGGGCCTGGGTTAACCACAGCGGCTAGAGAGAACCTGCAGAATTGGGCATCCCAACTCTGGGCTAGGGTCTCGATTGTTCAACTTCCGTCCTCTTCACGCCGCGGGCCACAAAGCGCGAGCAGAGACTGCGCTACCGTGGTCCCCGAACCCAGTCGCCGAGTCGGAAAGGCCGGCCCTGCCCAGCCCTCGGGCCGCCCGCGGCTGGGCCTCCCGGGCCCGGTAACCAGTGGGCTGGCGAGCGGATGGGCCCGCGCGGCCCGGCCAATAAGGAGCGCGGCGGACGCAGGGGGGCGGGCGCAAGCGGCTTCTCGCGTCGCGCCCCGGGCTGCTCCCTTCTCCGCCCCGGAATCCCACGAAGCAACGGGCCCCACGAGCCCCTAACAGAGGAGAAGGCCGCTCACCGTCCCTTGGTCGCCGTTCCACGCTTCCGGATAAGCTCATCCAGCGACATGTCGGCCATCTTGCGCCGCCAAACCTAGCGGAGAACGGAGAAGCCGTCAGCAGCGAGCCCGCCCCTTGGCCACTCACGGAACGACGAGCAGCTTCCGACACCCGGACAACCAACTCTCGCGACAGTTCTAACGACGCTCGGAACGGGAGGGGATGGGGCCGCTCCCCGTGAGCCTTTGCGGTGCCCACTTCTAATCTGCATATAGAAGGCCGGAGCGTGGTGGATTTTTTTTTCCTCCTTTTACAAAGGAAGAGATAAAAGGATGCAAATTGAAACCATTAGAAAACTTTCGAGTAAATAAGTTTATGAGTTAGGCGGTCTGGAACTCACCACATTTGAGATGAGAATATAATTCCTTACCCCTGGGGCGCGACGGTTTGCCTCTTATGCCTTAAACTTATGAGTAAGGAAAATAACGATTCGGGGTGACGCCCGAGTCCTCACTGCTAATGTGAGAAGAATTTTTGCGCGGGTAAAGGTTCCCCCCTAAGGCGACCCGCCTACTTTGCGGGATGCCTGGGCGAGGCAATCTGCCCGACCCCTACCGGCCAAAGAAAGTTAAAAAGATGACAGACTGCTCGGGGTTGAGGCGGTGAGGCTGTGTAACCCAGTGTCCTGCGGACTTTGTTAAGGCTTTGGTTTTAGCTGGAGAAACCACACTTCTGACGCTGGAACCCCCAGTCCCGCTGCAAACCGCACTCTGACACTCGAGCCCACAGTCCCGCTGTAACCACAACTGGAGGGCCTCACTGTTCACGCACGTACTACAGAAGCAGGCTGTCGCCCTATTGGGAACACTTGAGCAAAGGGGCTAGCCCATATGGTGGGAAACCAAGACAGAAAGGGTCCCCGCCCGGTCTAGCACATCTCTTGTTCTCGGAGAGAGAATAAGACCAGATCCCTTTCAAATCCCTCACACCCTAATTTCGCATCCTCAGGCATATCAGACAACACAGACATAACCTGTGGGGCCTGAGATTCCAGGTGAAGCACGCAAAAGTCCCATGTGCAGTTCCAGGGACATACTGGGACAGGTGAGAGGAGGGGCTGCCCTGGGACCCCTGCTTACTCGTCCTGGCTCCACTCTGGCCTTACTAGCTGAAGGCAGGTGGGGGTGTGTTTGTGGTTTCTTGTGCCCAGCCCCACCCACTACCATTTCCTGATCCTTCCAGCCACCTGTATTCTTTTATAAGTGTGTGTTCATTTACCAACTGTGCACATGCTGTCTTTCCCCCTCTCCCGACCTTATTTAAGATTTATTATGTATATAGTGTTGTGCCCGCACGTATGCCAGTAGGCCAGAAGAGGGCACCAGATCTCATTTTGAATGATTGTGAGCCATCTTGTGGTTGCTGGGAATTGAACTCAGGACCTCTGGTGCTCTTAACCTCTGGACCATCTCTCCACCACTTCCCAGTGCTGGAATTACAAACACACACAAAAAGCTCCCCAGCCCCTCCAGACGCCTGCTTTTCTTGATGTTTCTGGGAGCTGCCTCTGCCAGCCATATACCCTCAAACTCATTTTCACCGTCTGAACAGCGGCTGCCCCTGAAGGAGCAGGTATTGACATCCAGCGATCTCAACAGTGGTGGCTTTCCTGCCACCCAGTTGTAAGAGCGGCACTCACTCCCACCTGATCTGTCTCCGAGTGACTGTCTTCCCAATGTTACCAGTCCAGCATCTTACCCCATAGGATCCAGAGCTGGAGATCAGAGAAAGGCAATAGCAGAGGCATCACAAGGAAGTCTCAACATGGGACAGTGAACCAGGAAAGAGCACAGATGAGCCCCCCACTCTGCACCTTCCACAGGGTTGTCCTGACCTGGAAGTGACTGTCATCAGTAAGGTGACAGGACAAGGGTGGGCTTCCCATCTACTTTTCCCAGTTTCCAAACTCAGAACAGGCAATGCAATGCATATCTGAAATAAAATACATGTCTGTCCCACATGGCCCTCCTGCCCCTCCCTGGCAATCCCCATGCAGACTCCAGAAGGGTCAGTATTAGCAAAGTTTTATTTCAACTCTTTTCTGCCCCTAAATGACTAAAAAAAGCCGGTGTGCAGGAGGCGATGCCACCTGCTGGAGGCAGCGCCAGGCACCGAGTCTGTCTCCAAGATAAGAGGCACTGCTCAGAGGCCTGCCCCCAGGCTGGGGACCAGGCAGGAGCGAGGTTTGGGACGGAGGAACAAGCCAGCATGGTGGCTCCAGCCCAAGCCGGAGATCCCAAGGTCTACCACACTCTGGTGGGCTGACAACTTAGGGCACCCAAGGCTGTAAGGAGCGGGCATGAGGTTTCAGAAGGATCCATGTACTGTCCCAGGAACTCTTGGTTAGCAGAGGGT
The DNA here is from genome assembly GCF_014885135.2 of Alexandromys fortis. Taxonomy (NCBI): domain Eukaryota; kingdom Metazoa; phylum Chordata; class Mammalia; order Rodentia; family Cricetidae; genus Alexandromys; species Alexandromys fortis. The sequence goes on along the minus strand of NW_026067901.1, from coordinate 14,806,242 downwards.
AGGGAGATGGGGGGTGGAGGAAGTAGCCTGTCACTGCCAGACACCCTTCTAAGAGAACCTCTGGGTATGGCTGTATAATGTAGTGTGAGGGGCACAGGCCATGCCATGGCCTGAGGCAGGTAGGTGGATGGATATAGGCGTAGACATGGGTCCTGGGACTGTGGCTGTTACCCTTCCCTTTTCTTTTCTAGACTGTGATCCATGACAATGGGTAGACATGGTACCGACAGCTCTGTGTGTGTGTGTGTGTGTGTGTGTGTGTGTGTGTGTGTGTGCATGTGTGTCTGTCTGTCTGTCTGTGTGTGTCTGTGGTGTGTGTCTAAGGGCGTCATGAGACATCTCTGATAATGGCTAGTTAGTGCCAAACAGGAGCCTATGCAGAAAGTGGTCAACAGGGGCCACCTGATACAAAGTCCTGATCCCAAAGGGGCCCCTCAGGGGCCAGTACAGCTGGATGACCAGGGCCGGGCAGACCAGGCTGAACCCAGGCCCCAGTATGGATGTGAGCTTATGTTAGGTGTGGGACAGTGGTGGGGAAGGAAAGGGTGGACAGGTAGCTATGGTGAATACATGAGCAGCAGGCATGGTAGTGGCCAGCGTCCAGCCATCAGAAGGTAAAGCATCGCTCCTTGGGGTGGCCCACACGCTCCAGGTTTGGCAAACAGGCAAACTGGATCATGGGTGGAGGTCCACACATCAGTATCAGCGTCTCCTCCCCGGGAGGTGGGAGGTGGTCCCTGATCATCTCCTCATTCACGAAGCCCTGGCTGTAGTTCCAGTCTGCAGAACAAGAGAGCAGCTCAGTCAGGATGGAATCCCTGTCTGTCTGTCCTCTCCCAGATGCTATTCATTCCTAAACCCACCAGCTGCTGACAGCCTGCCACCAAAACACAAGGCCTTCCCGCTTGCCCTCGCCCACTCTACAATCTGGAACCCTGCCCGTGGCCCCCACAACTATCTAGGATTATTTAGTGCAGTGCCAGAATGGAGTTGGGCCCATGCATGCTAAACAAGTGTCCCGCCCAGGATATGGCATATGAGTTTCATTTTATAGAAACAGATGCCCAGAGGAGCCAGAACTGTTCACGGCTACACCCTCGTCTCCCTAAGGAGGTGCCCAGCCCAGGCTGGTCAGAGTGGTATTCTCGACACCTTGGACCCAGCTGCAAGCTCACCGCCTGACTCCTCTGCCACCTCGGAGTTAGCCCACAAGAAGTAGGGTCTGGTTCACAGATGGGTTCTGGTCCCTGACCTGAAACTGTTACTCAGTAAACGATGCACAGGCCAGAACTGAAATCCCAGCACTTGAGAGAGACAAGGAAAGGGAGGACGTGAGTTCAAGGCCAGTCTGAGGACTGGAGAATGAGACTGTCTTACCATAAATAAACAAAAGACTCCCCTAGAAGGGGTGGCAAGTAAGAAGGATCCGGGGTCCGACACTGCTGAGGCCAGGACAGACCCTGCCTGGGCTCTGGGTGGCAGTTGCTCCTTCCAGGTCCTGCCACCACCTCCCTCTTTCCTGGGCCTGTGTGCACACTACTTCCACCCTTCCCGTCCCTCATAATAGATGATGCGGCAGAGGGAAGCCGGCACATGGTGGCTGGGGTGGGCTCTGGCTCAGTGTTGACTTTTAAGGACTGGCTGGTTCCGGATGCTCAGAACAATTCTGACACCTCCCGGTCCACCTGAAGGTACCTGCTCCGGGCCAGTCCCGGAACTGTGCCCCAGATGCACAGACACCCTCTACATTGGTTTCAGAGGTGGCCAGGTGGAGGCAGCAGCCAAGCAGAGGGATGCTGGGCCACTGACACCTGCGACTGAGGCTGCCTCTGAGACTCAGGGCTCTGCCAGGCCCCTCATGGCCATCACTCAGGATTGTCTCTTGTTTGTCTCCGCCCTCTGAAACCCAGAGGAGCTTCCTCAAAGCCTTCAGCACCAACAGAAACAACACAGAAGCTCAAGGTGAAAAAGGCACTGGGACTAGGGAGATGGCCCAGTGGGTAAAGGCACTTGCTATGCAAGCTGAGCCTAGAGACCCGAGTTCGAGTCCCAGAATTCAACTCCAGAAACTTGTCCTCTAACCTTCACACGTGTGCTGTGGAATGTATCCTGCACATGCACACGCACACACAATTACAACGTTAACAATGTTTTCAGAAGGCACTGACAGACAGGGAGGCATCGCCTTCTGATATCTCCTCTAAGGGTCTCCAGGTGCAGGAGGCACCAGTACCATCCCAGGAGACTCTAGGACTGGGGAGAATCCACTGGGTTTGATCAATCATGTCTTCCAGCTCATGGATACCGTGAGCTAAGTAACTGAACACATGTATTTCCCTCTGCACCCTGGATTCTGAGAATGCCACGGAGACATACAAGGCCCACTGCGGCAGACATGCATCACGGCCAGTGTTTCTGTGTGATCCACATCCCTGACTCCACTTTAGGCCAGCCCTTGTTTTTCTTCCATTTCTACATCCCGTTTGTACCCCTCTGACTCAGTGTGTGAGTCACTGTAAGCTTCCTAGGATTCCTCTGGAACAAGGCGTGGTGCAGCCAGACAGCTGCCTGGGAACGCGCCATCGGGGACAGTGCAGACGGGAACAGAGCAGAAGCTCACAGATGTTTTTTTGCACGGTGTTTCCTATTGCAGGTCCCAAAGGCCCTGGGGAAACCTAGCATTTGCCACACGTGTGGGCTGCTGGCCCTGTGTCTGGGTCCTAAGGGCCTGCTGCTGCTTCCCTATGGGTCAGGATGGTACTGAAGAAAAGGAAAACACCGGCTCAGTACCCAGCTCTTGCCTTGCCTGGCCTTGTTATGAAAACCAGCCCCGATATGGTCTGCATTTCCACAGACCACCATGAGGGGGCAGCTCTGGCCCTGACCCCCTCTGGAGGGCGGTAGCCAGTTAGCAGCTCCCAGGCAAGCCCACCTCCCACAGGCACTTTCTTTAGAGAAGAAAAGAAGCCATTCAGACACCCAAATTCAGTGTCGCACTGACTCACACACACGTGGTATTGAACAGCTGTTTCTTCCCACTGAAACTCCTTCCTGCCCTGGGGAGGACAGAGGAGGCTCATAAAACTCTATAGAAATTCGGGAGACTCCCTGGGGCCTCCCTGGGGTTACAAAAGACAGGAAAGTGGTCTATGGAAGGGGAGTCTTCAGTAGAGCTGCCTGCAAGCTGCACTGGGATGGAATCATTCCTTTGCGCGCGCGCTCTCTCTCTCTCTCTCTCTCTCTCTCTCTCTCTCTCTCTCTCTCTCTGTAACCAAGATAAATACAACAGTCTATCTTTTTGCCCTCCCCACCCTGGGTTAATAAAAATAGTCTATCTTTTTGCCCTCCCCACCCCAGGTTAATAGAAACAGTCTATCTTTTTGCCCTTTTTGCCCTCCCCACCCCAGGTTAATAAAAACAGTATCTTTTTGCCCTCTCCACCCTGGGTTAATAGAAATTGTCTATCTTTAATCTCTGGGGGGGGGGGGGGACTAGAAACAGTTTATCTTTTATCTTTGTACTCTTTCCCAGAGGGGACTAGAAACAGTCTGGGGGGGGAAGCAGGGGCAGCTGCTTTTTTTTTTTTTTTTTTTAACAGCAAAGACAGTAGTGTTAGTTGCTGTTGTTTTAAGGAGTTAGGGTCCCAAGTGGCCCAGATTGGCCTTGAACTTGCTATGTGGTTGAGAATGATGAACTTCTGGTCCTCTTACCCCACCTTCTCCTGAACACTGAGATTGTGAGCATGTGCCACCAGGTCCATTCTATGTTATGTTGAAGGTCAGACCCAGGGCTTCATGCCTGCAGTGAGCCCACGCCAACACTGATGTGAGCTCTTAGCCCCTCATTTTTTACACAAAGCAGCAAACGAAGGACAGCTCAGTTCGCAGAGAGCAGGCTCACGAGAGTTTGGGGGCCTCGTTCCCTCCTTCCAGCATGGGCCTGGCTCCTCCACAGCCCCTCTCCAGAGTGAGTGACCAGAGAAAATACATACAAAGACTGTTCAGATTACAAACCACACAGAAGCTGCCACCCCAACCCTCAGCACTGGCCCAAGGAGATAGTGTGGGCTTCTCTGCCCAGTTGGGCGGGGTGGAGAGGGCAGGGCTGCCCTGCTCTGCTGCTCCCTAGCTGTGGGATGTGGTCACTTACTTCCCTCTCTGGGAGCTGGTTCCTCCACAGCCATAATAAGCCATGGGTGCTGAAGGAGCCCGGTGAAGGCTCAGGGCTAAAGGTGGGTGCCTCCCACCCGACCTGGGGCTCCCTGTGCTCACCGTCCGGGGCTTTGTCCACTGTGTACCACAGTTTGAAGCGAGCGGAATGTTCGTTCCTCAACTCCTCCAGCTCAGGCCGCAGCAGGATGTCTTTCTCGGACTACAGGAGACAGAAGGCCAGTCAGGAAAGGTGACAGACACCTCAACAGGGACAGACCCAGAAGTGGGTCGTCAAGCCCCTGTGGACCACACTCAGCTGCTGGAGGCAGATGCTGAAGCTCACTAGAATCCTTGCCTGCAGGGCCCCTCAAAACAGCTGGCCAACCGGACCTTATAAATGGGGCCTGTGAGCCAGGTATGGAGACACATGCTTATAATTCCAGCATCTAAAGGCAGAAGCAGGAAGACCATGAGTTCAGGACCAGCCTCCACTGTGGGTTTACAGTCCACTTAAGCTTTCTCTCTCTTTCTGGCCTAGGCAAGGTCTCCATGTAGGTATCAAGATGTTTTTGACAGCTGTGCAGGGACCAAGTCTTAGGACGGTTGAGACTAGACTGGAGACAGGACATGCGTCCCCTGGGTTACTGTGCCTGACACATGGGCAGTGCCGAGCTGGCCCTGATGGATCCTGGGGACAAAATGACCTGAATCATATCTGGGAAGCACAAAGTGCCAGGGTCTGGCCTCTACACTGCTGCGACAGGTGGGACTCGGCCTGGTCTCCCCAGAGACATCACAAGAGTTCATATTCAGCCACAAAACAAAGGACCTGAGAAGGCTCTTGCGAGAGTCGCCAGCCTGGTCTACCAGTGAGAAGTGTAGGCTACACAGCAGGTCACAAAAGCCAGGCTTCTGCCATGCTCAGAGGCCTGTGTCATGGGCATCTCACCTCCGTCTCTGCCCAGGCCAGTGTCCTCCCACTCCACCAGAATTCCAAGGTGAACTCTGCCCAGGGTGAAAGCAGCACCCAGTGGGCAGGAAGGAGTTCAGGGGTAGGGAGATGCCTCAGGGCTCCCTCTTTAGCAGCCCCCCACACCTGCTGCCACCGGAATGTCTGCCCTGGCCCTCATTCCAGACATCCTCGGCACCTCGGCAGAGCCCTGGCCGTGCCCCGAGCCTGCCTGTGTTGGGGACTGTTCACTGACCTGGTTGGCGAAGAGCAGGTAGCACACGGTGTGGTCGTTTGGGTCCTTCATGACAGCGCGGATCACTTGAAGCATTGGGGTGATGCCTATAAAACAAGGTCCCCATGCACTGAGTGATGCCTGCTAGGGCACACTGGTCACCCAAGCAGGGAGAAGCGTGGGACACCGAGGCCTGGCCTCAGACCTGCCTCCCCCATCCTCACATCCTGACCCACCACAACTCAGCCGGGGCTCCAACCCTTACCTGTCCCTCCTGCAATCATGCCTACAGACTTCACTGTCCTTACAACAGGGTTGGACTTCTTGTCTGCGCGGATGGCAAACTTCCCTAGGAAGGGAAAGATGGGTGATTGAAGCAGCTGAGCCTTGTGGGGTCCAGCACAGGGAGAAGACCACACAGCCCCAGCCAGAATGGTTCTGTGCAAATGAGTCCTCTCATGGGAAGGAGAGAGCACAGGGGGGCGGAGTGAAAGATACCCACTCAGACACTGGCTGGCTGGTTTGGGGGCACCGAGTAAGCAAAGCAAGCCAGTCTGTAAATGAACCTGGTCCCCGAAGCATGGCCGGGGCAGCCCCTGAGCAGGCCACTTACCCTCTAAACAGCCAATGACCAAGGTAGGGGAGAACACCACTTGTCCCCACATCCCAGCCTTCCCAGACAATGAACCCCCAGCTCTCCAGTTCCCAGGGATGCCCACTCCAATCACCTTTGCCCTGGTAGACCAGCAGCCCATTGGGACCCCGGAATTCAATGGTGTCTCCGATATTCATGTTTTCCAGGTACTGGGACATCTTCCCTCCAGCAGGAAACTTGGGATGGGTATCCTTGAAGTAAACCTGCAAGCCACACAGGTATCTCTAAGTCCCCACCCAGCCTTGGGGTACCCCAGCCTCTCCTAAGGTCCCATCCACCCAAACATAAGCCTTCTACTCCTCACTTCACAAAAGCAAGGCTTCCACCTGCCCCACAGGGCTACTAGCGGGAGGGCCATGCTGCACCAGCTGAGGTTCTGTGTCCACATCTCCACATCTGCCAGCTCAGTGAGGCTCTGGGTATCGCTCGGCCCCGCCCTTCCCTCCTGGTACACTCTTCAGTAGTCACACAAACATCCCCCTCAACAACTTCCTTCTGGGCCCCTGTGGGATTACTGGCTTGGGAAAGGGGAGGCCTATGATACAAATGGCCTAAGAATATGGACACAGAGGAGCAGCAGTGCCCCTGTCAGGGCTGGGCCGTCTTCCCAGGGGCTGACAGGGAAGGGGAGAAGTGGGCAGAACACTGTCATAGGCTCTGGTACATCCAGGGCCAGCAGGAACCATGGAGACTCAGGAGGGGCCAGTTGACAGCTTTTTGTTTTTATCCTCCCCCCCCAGACTCCCCCACCTCCCTGCACTCTTTTTATCTGACCAGAGATTCCAACCCAAACAGATGCTCGGTCCATGACCATTTCCTTTGTTTCTAGACAAAGTCCCAAGCCGGACTGGGGCATATAGGACCCTGTCTAGTTCTATGGATGTTCCCGCCTTTCATCTACCCCTCAAGGTCCAGCTTTGCACTTTTTTTTCCTTTTTTCTGAGACAGGATTTCTTTGTGTAACTGCCTTGGCTGCCCTGGAACTCACTCTGTAGATCATTGAACCCACAGAAATCCACCTGCCTCCTCCTCCCCCCACCCCCCACCAAGAGCAGGCATTAAAGGTGCACACCACCATGGCCTGGTTCTGTTCTGCACCTGTCAGCTCTCGAGTCCTCTGACTTCAGAGCCTTTACACCTGGAAGGCAACACCCACTCCGCTAGAAGTCTTTCCCTTCTCTGCCATCTGAGTAGGAAGTAGGTCTCCACACCCCGCCCTGCCACCTGCAGTCATGCCCTGGGGACCCTACCTTGACCACCAAGTCCACGAAGCCCTTGTCGTCATCGCTAGAGACGGGAGTGTAGGGCCGAATGACCAAGTTCCCATCGATTCTACTTGAGAGGTAGATGTGCTGGCCTGTAAGGCAGGGAGGGGTCATTTGGGGTCACGCACCATCCCCCCAGGTGCTTTTCTTCCCATAACCCTACACCTGTTTCACAATCAAACTCTGGCCCAGTCTTGGCTCCCACTACTCCTTCCCACCTCAGAGGGACTCCCAGCATGCCTCAGCACTGGTCTTAAAACCTATGCTGGTGCCACTGTCGGGAAACAGGCCCCCTCCCCCACTGGACTCCAGGGAGGAGACGAGCTAGGTTGAGCAGACTCACCAATGGGAAGGCCCAGGATGTGCTGAGGCGAAGGCAGAGCGAAGCGGAAGCGCCGTGTGTCGTGACTGATGATCTGTAAAGAGGCAGAGCTGCTGGACCTCAGAGGTCCCCATGGCAATCCCTCAGCAGTGACAGTGACGTCACCAGCACACACATACTGGGGGGGACAGTCACATGTCTGCTGGGCCTCTGCTTTTGCAGAGAAGGCCACATAACAGGGGGGTAAAAATAAGAATGAACATGTGGTCCCAAAGGGGGATAACAGACAATCCGGAAAATTCCACATGGTGGTGGGAAGGATCCACCTCTACTCTCAGCTGGAGCCTAAGGTAACACGGGACTAAAAAGGAGCAGAGCTGAGACAGAACCATTATGTGCCAAACCTGGCAGCGGAAGGTTCCACAAGTCACTGCAGCCAAGAGCCCACAAGGAGTGAGTGGCTGAGGCTGAGCTATATAGAGCCAGTAATCATAGCAACCTCTACTGCCTGGGAGGTCCTGGGGTTGGCCACAGCCAAGAGCCCAAAGTCAGGCCTCCACCCTCCACAGACTGGGCACTAGGGCAGAGTCAACAGCTGGACTGTGGAGGCCACTTCCCCTCCAGGGATGGCTGCGGATGCTGAAGAGCTGAAGGAAAGGATCGAGAGACCTCCTGAGACCCCTGTGGGAAGATCAAGCAGTCTGCCAGTGAGTTCTAGCCGGAGCTGACTGTGGATCCTCTCCTGGCATCCAAGCTGGCTCGAGGAAGAGCCAGCATCTGCAGGGCCACACCCACAGGAGAAGCATCCACAGACAGCCGCAGCACTAATACCGTGTGTGTGTGTGTGTGTGTGTGTGTGTGTGTGTGTGTGTGTGTGTGTGTGCATGTGTGTGTGTATGTGTAAAAGGCAGGTGTCCCCATCTTAGGTCAGACTGAGAAAGAAGGCCTTGGTCCTCAGGAAGAAGTCAGCACAAGGAGGCTGTTGGGCAGGGGAAACCCCACCCTGCACATTTGAGCGGAGGAAACATTGGAGAAGGCTCTCTGAGCACCACTACTCAGGGAAAGCTGTGGGCCACCTGCCTCCCAGAACCTTTGGGCTCGGTCAAATGAGGCCTCAAGCTGACTGGGAGCAGAGTCCAGCAATATTGACTGGGCCTAAGGGCCAACGGCAGACACCACCCTCTAGAAATTTTGGGGGGAGGAAGTACAGATAACTACTAAGACAGTGTCTTGCAAGGCAGCTTGGCAGGACCACAAAGCAGGTTCACCTGCTGACAGGGAGGGGCAGCAGCAGGCTGTGGAGGGGGAGGGGAAGAAGCTGAACTCCAGAAACGCCAAGTGCCCATTCAGAGGGGACAGGAAGGTTCCCATTGTGCGGACTTGCGTCCTCATAAAGCATATAAACAGTCTCAGAAAACAAGCAAACAAACCAAACAGAAGAAAGCAGTTTTGGATTCATGGAAACCCATCTGCATTGTGTGGGCAAAATGGAAGCAAGCTTCAGGCTTCCAAAACAGACTACTGGGCCATCCATGGGTGGGGAGGGGAAGCCCCACCGCACAAGCAGAAGTTTCACAGTGACACACAAATCATTAAATTAAGACGCAGCAGAGAGGGGAGATGAAAACGAAAACAGGTTACGAGGGCTGAGGTGAGGGGCAGAGCTCTGAGCACCTTGCTTAAAGCCCTGGGTTCCATGCTCAGTAACACAACAAGCCAAGAACCTGACAAACAGGGGCTGGAGAGATGGCTCAGCGGTTAAAAGCACTGACTGTTCTTCCAGAGGACCTGGGTTCAATTCCTAGCACCCACATGGTGGCTAACAACTGTCTGTAACTCCAAGATCAGACAAACATGCAGGCAAAACGCGAGTGCACATAAAATAAAAAATAAATAAGTTACAAGAAAGAAAGAAAGAAAGAAAGAAAGAAAGAAAGAAAGAAAGAAAGAAAAAGAAAAGAAAGAACCTGACAAACAAGGTTTAAAAACGTGAGGGCCGGAGAGATGGCTCAGTGGTTGGGAGGACTGACTGTTCTTCCAGAGGACCCAGGTTCAATTCTCAGCGCTCACGACTATCTGTAACTCCAGTTCCAGGGGATCCAACACACTTACAGATGCAGATGTAGGCAAAACATAAAAAATGCACATAAAATAAAAAAATAATTACATTATTAAAACATGCTGGCTGGGTGTGGCACACACCTTTAATCTCAACCCTTGGGTGGCATCTCTGAGTTCAAGGCCAGCTTGATCTACAGAGTTAGTTCCAGAATAGCCAAGGCTACACAGAAAAGCCCTGTCTTGAAAAACCAAAGGGGAAAAAAACAAACAAACAAACAAACAAACAAAAAAAAAACATGATGCTGGGTCTGGTGGCACTTGGGCAGCGCTCGCCTTTAGTCCTAGCACTCAGGCAGAGGCAGGGGCATTTCTGTGAGTTCCAGACCAGCCTCACTTACTATAGTAAAACCTTGTCTCAAAAAGAAACAAATAAAAACATGAGAACTCCACTTTGGCAAGAAAAAAAAGTATGCATGTGTCTACATATGTACATGCATGTGTCTACACATATGTACAAGACTTACTGAGAGGCCACAGAGGTCTCAGTAGGGGAGGATTTGTTTATCTTGAATTTTCCCTTCTGTCTCCTCTACAACACTGAGAACACTACAGACTTGCATCTGTGAGCACCATCAGTTCCCCACGGAGATAATCAATTCCATGGTCACACATTCCAAGCGGAGACCCGGGTCCAGGGCCTGAAGCCAAGGTTCCTCCACTCCTCTAGGCTTTGACTCTCTGCTCCCTGACTCAGTTTTCCTGCCACACCCCTCTGGAAGCAACAAGGGGAAGCCAGGAATAGAACAGGGAGGGCCTTGAGGAAAAGGGAGGGCATCTAGGCAGGAGGGGGAGCAGCTCAGCCTGGGTCCTGACCAGAGGAGTGGTCTGATACAGACATGGTTCACAGAGGCAGCGAGAGGAAGACATCCAGGCTAATGAAAACCAGGCTGCACCTACCACTGGGGCAGGGGAAGGGAGCTCTTATCTCCGAAGGGCAGGATGCTCAACCTCTCACCCTGCTCCCCAGGCTAAGTAGGGGTGTGTACCCAGAAGTCCCAAAGGGCCTCTTCCACTCTCAATCTCCTTGGACAGTGAACATAATGGGAGGCGGCCAGAGGGTGTTACACTACCCCGCAGTAAAACAGATACTGTCTTCACCAGAGCACCCCCAGATTCTACGACTGTCCCCCACAGAAGGGAAAGGATGGGCTGGGGAGGGTCAGGGGACTCCCACCTGAGATTCCGGCCACTCCCTTCTGCACCCCCTGTCAGCTGGGGTCAGCTGTGGTTCCGCCCTAACTACCTGGGCCTAGGGGCTTCCTGGAGGTGCTACAGTGCACAGGGTTAACTCAAGGGGCCCTCTACCTAAGCCATGTGGGGAAATCCATCATCCATGTCGGGGTGAGGCTTTTCGGTGGTGTGGCTGCTTCGGGGTCACCCATGCTTTGAAAGTAAGTCCAGTAAACTCACTGGTTCCCCAGGGTGGCTTGTGGTAGACTGGTACTTTGGTTTGTCACTATGCCCTATGGGAAGGGAACAGACGTCCCAGGGAAGGAGTCCACACAACAGGGAGCAGGGTCTGAGTCCCTCTGTCACTTCTCTGTCTTGCCATTGTAAAAGGGGCAGGGGTGATGAGGTCCCCAGGAGCTACAGGGATACTGGGACGTGGGGTGTGGCAGTCACCTCCTTGTCGATGAGCCGCAGCGGATACTTGATGTCAGGGTTCTCGAGGGTGATGGCCGGTGAAGAGCGCTGGAACAGCTTCATGAAGAGGCTGTAGAGGAACCAGACCGGAGAGAGCACCACGTGGCTCAACTGCAAGGACAGAGTGGCCCCAGGTCAATGGCTACCCCCTTACAGGTGACGCGTCTCCAGCATCCCCAAGCCTTTCCTCCTGGGACCTTCTTCCTCCAGTCTTGTCCAGGGAACTCCATTTGGTAGCCCACTAGAAGAACCACCAAAACCAGACGCACGACGTCAACCACCAAAACCAGACTCACGATGCCAACTACCAAAACCAGACTCACGACACTGCCACATCTCTCAGCCATCTGTGCCCAGCGCCACGAGAAAGTTTTGAAAAACTTTGAACTTCTGATCCTCCTGATTCCACCTCCCGACAGTGGAGATTACAGGCAAAATGTGTCCTGCTTGCTGGGCAAGGACTCTACTGACTGAGTCAAATCCCAGGCCCAAGTTCCAGTTCTTAGCCCCATTCAGAATCCACCTGGGGGGGGGGGGGGCTGGAGAGATGGCTCAGCGGTTAAGAGCACTGGCTGCTCTTCGAGAGGTCCTGAGTTCAATTCCCAGCAACCACATGGTGGCTCACAACTATCTGTAATGAGATCTGGTGCCCTCTTCTGGCATGCGGGCATACATGAAGGCAGAATGTTGTAGACATAATAAATAAATGAAATCTTTAAAAAAAAAAAAAGAATCCACCTCAGAGCCCTATGCTGACCACAGGCCTCCAAGCATCTATGAACCAGAATCCCAGGGGTCATTGACCCCACACTTTCTCCTCCTTCCTTCCCCTCAGAACCAAGGAAACAAGCCAGGGAGGTTGGAGAAGTTGAGTCACTCCCCATAAATAATGACCCCACGTCTCTCCCTGGTGCTGTGCTGTGCCTTCAGCAATGGGCTGGGTACTGCTCCTCACTGGCTGAGTAGCCCTGGGCAGCTGTTTTTGGAAGTTGGGCTCAGCTCAAAGAGTGAATCACTGGATCTGGCCCAGGCCCTTTCTCGGCTTCCTGGTTAGCCAGGATGTGAACAGCCTCAAGCACAGGCTCCTACTTCTACTGCCATGACTGCCCCACTACGGCAGACTGAAATCACAAGCCAAAAGCTCTCCTCTCTGGCTATTTCTATCAGCCATTTGGATCACAGGAGAAGGGCTCTTACCCACTGAGCCATTTGGTTAGCCCTGTTGTAGCCCCTAAGGAAGGCTATTCTCGCTCTCCAGCCCCAGTCCCCTCTCTCCGCACTCTGCAGCAGCTCAGAGAGCACTCTGCCTGAACCTCTTGTTCCGTCTGCAGTAAGAACAAAGGCTCACATGAGGCATTCCTCCTAAGGAGCAGTGAGCTAAGCTGGGGGCTCCCCTGATTCCCAGAGGGGTGTGCAACCTAAGAAGTGGAGGGACCATAAACCTGACACACTCCTCACCCCCAAACCGGTTCTGCAAATTCCAGCAGCCCCAGCAGTCAAGGGCCCTTTGTTGGGTCCAGAACAAACTGCCTCTCTCCTAACCAAGGCCACACCCCAAGGGCCCCTGGTACCGTAACCCCTAGGGTCTAAAAAGGGCCAACGGCTGGACCACACCCACTTAGTGAGCACTACTATGCCCAGCATCATGCAAGCACCTTTTCTAACCCAAGGCTCACTGAAGGACCAAGTTGGCAAGAGTGTAAGCTCAAAAGATACAGGTTTTTGTTTTGGGATTTTGTTTGTTTGTTTTGTTGTTGTTGTTTCATTTTGGGGTTTTTGTTTTGTTTTGTTTTTGTTTTTCGAGTCAGGGTTTCTCTGTGTAGCCCTGGTTGTCCCAGAACTCTCTTTGTAGATCAGGCTGGCCTTGAACTCACAGAGATCCACCTGTCTCTGTCTCCCAAGTGCTGTGAATAAAGGCCTGCCTAGCAAGACCCAGTTTTGAGGTCCAGTCCAGAACTCAGAAAGGGTCCCCTAGGGCTTGGGGCTCTGGAGAAAGTGAGTGAGGTTTCCAAAGGCCATGCACAGAGCAAACACCAGCCATGAACCCTGAGTTGGCACTGCTCCAAGGTCAAGGCCATGTGTCCCTGGGCTCACCCCACTTCAGCCCTTGACTGTAAGTCTAGTGGCTACTCCAAGTCACAGAGGAGAACCAGGCTTGCCCGAGTCACAGCAAAGTCTCAGGATCACATCCATGTCACCATCTACCAGCTGACTCAGGGTAAGCAAGTGGCTGGCCACAGGGACAAAACCAAATAAGAATGAGATTGCAATCTGACCTCAGGGCTTTTCAGTCCCGTCTTGTTCCTGAGTCACCCTGGGGACAGGTCCTGCTGTGCTCATGTCACTGTCCACAGCCCACATCCAGACACGAAGCCCCTACAGAAGGCCCAAGCGTATTTCCAACCCCAGTCTCCCAAACGGACCGCTGCTCCACTCCCCCAACACGCACCAGCGTTCCCGCCACCAACCTTCATTGCACCTGTTCTGTGGCTCCAACACGGGCCTCCCTCCTCTGCTCCCTCCACAACTTACCTTGCTCCAGCCTTTGCACACTTTCCTTTCTGCCCCAAAAGCCCTGCCTCTAGATGCATCGGACCAGCTTCTCCTATGAATCTTTCAGAACCCAACTCAAATGTTAAAGCTTTCCTGGGGAGCCATGCCTAGCTCTCCTGGTGACTTGGCACAGCCTTAATTTCTCTGTAAGCTCTCTGGAGATGGGAACCATTCCGGAGGTTTTTCTTCTACTAGATGGTTCCATAGCATGCAGTGAAACCACATCCAGAAACTACCACTGTCGGGAGTCCTGGGGATGAGCACCAATGCCTGCACAACTGGACCTATGCCTGGCATACCCTGTTCTATCTCCCCCAGCAGGACTGTTCAGTGTACACGGGTTCACTAGCTGGAGTCCCCTTGGCCCGGAGGGCCTGCCACACACCTGGATTGTGCCTGACCCTCTACCATAGGCTCCTGTTGTGGTTTGAATGGGGAATATCCCCCACAGGCTCATGGATTTGAATATCTGGTCCTGAGTTCATGGTGCTATTTAGTGATGTCCTAGAACCTTTAGGAGGTACAGCCTTGCTGGAAGAAGGGCTGGGGACAGACCAGCTATCTCTGCTTCCTGTGCGTGGTTGATGTGATTCCCCCAGCTGCCTGCTCCTGCTGCCATGCCTTCCCCGCCATGGTGGACTCTAGCCCTCTGAAACCATGAGCCAAAACAAACTCTTCCTTAGGTTGCCTTTGGTCAAGGTGCTTTATCACAATAGAAAAACAGCTACCACAGAGTGCAGCTGTCCACATCCCCATTTAACAAAGGAGGCTCAGAAGGGCCCAACATGGAATTCAGATTTGGTTCCATGTGTGGACCAGCCCACAATCCTCCTTCACCCTAAACCAACCAATACCCATCAGTTTTGAGGGCAATGTCTACAAAGACACCCCTGTGTCAGGACTCTGGGTGGGTCCCACACAGTCCCTCCACCAGTCCTGGGTTCAGAACGGCCCACCTCTCTGTTCTCCAGGTAACTTATGGTTGCCTGGTCACTAACCCAGCATTTATTTGGTGCAGGAGGCACTCAGCAAATACTTGTGCAATTGCCGAAAGGACAACATCCCTCTCTCCTGACCCCCATGCCTCTCTGCCTTCTTGTGTTGTCTAGAAAGCTCCCTAATGAAGGAAGGGTGCACCCTATCCTATTCTCTTTACAAACCTCAGGCTTAACATAGGCTGTGGAGGGAATCAGGCCACTTGCCTCTTGCCTTGGAGCATGCTCAGAAGGTGCAGGTCTCAAGAGCCAGGCCCTGCCTCCTGGCTGCTCCCAATAGGCACTGTCTTCTTACCTCAACCCTCAGGCTGCATCTGGGAGGTGCTCTCGTCACTCTCAATTCAGATAAGAAAACAGGAGCTTAGGTGACAAGCCTGAGTCCAGGGACACTTCTGGACACTAGGAAGGGGGAGGTGAACCTTCTCTAATGTAAAAATTCCTACCTGGAAAGGTAGCTGTGACAAGCCATCCTAGCTGTCAGTCATTCAGTCAACAACCCCGGCAGGCACTCCTGTGTCTAAAGTAGGTGTGTATGTGTGTGGCCCAGGCCTAAACCCCACACCCAAGGAGCTCAAACTACAGGGGGGAGACAGGCCCAGTCACGGGGCAGGTGCATCAAGTCCAGGAGCAGAAGAGTTAAGGCTTGATCTCTGACAGTGAGAGGCCCAATCAGACTCACTCACCAGGCACTGGATGTATTCTGTCCTCACTGGCACCAGGTAAACAGGCTGCCTCTCACCCCTTCATGGCACCACCCTAGTCCCAGCAGCAGTGGCCAAGTAAACAGGAGGCAGATGGCTGAGGCCAAGTCACTGCCCCAGTTCCTCCTCAGCTGTGTGCACACATGCACATACACACACACACACACACACACCTTACCCCAACCAGTTTCAAGTCCTTGGGAGCTGCTGCTTCCCAGACCTTCACACTCCGGCCATACCGTGTACCAAGAAACCCACCCCTTCTTCTCCTTGCTCTGACAGCAAAGAGGGGTAAAGAAAACTGAGTGTCAGTGTCCAAGAAGGGAGCCCTGAACTCACTTAACATCATAGCTAAGGGGTGCTGCTCACTCTGGCATTCTCCCCTCCAGGACCCTGGAATCCACTCTGCCTAGGCTGGATAGGAAGAATAGGCAGAGAGCCTAGCCCCACCCTCCCTTCCCTGCAAGTGCCAGGTCCCTAACCTGGGGCTTAAACAAACCAGTCACTGACTTGCTTACCTGCCCACCGCCCACTCGCCTGCTGTCCTGCCAGATCTAGTAACCACAGCCCTCCTGGTCTTGTTCTAAGTGGGAGGAAGTGGGAGGAGATGGAGGAAGTCCTGAAGCGGGGGCTCTGGGCTGGGCTCCAGACTCTGGGGGAAGGGAGCCCAGGAGGAAGAACAGGTGGTTAGTGGAGCCACCCTCTGAGGATTTTAAGCCACCAACCAGGCTCGGGTTGCCATGAGCCAGTGGGAAGGCCTTATCAACTCTACAAGAGGAATGGGTCTGTCAGGGCTCATGGGAACTCACGGACAGGCAGAGAGGCAGTCCAGAACAGTACGACAAGCCCGCAATGTTTCCCGGACGGATAGCTGACTTGAGTGCCATCCTCTGGGCTGGAGCCCCCAATATATGCAGGAAGCCTCCCACAGGGCCTGCATGGCCCAGATAAGACATCTGGTACACCCGATGCCCAGCAGCCACCCACAGAGCACATGGCCTCCAGGACAAGAGGCTGGACCATGTATACTGTAGGCATCAGACACTATGTGGGACCCCCAGTTGGTCCCCTAAGTCAAGGGCAACACCAAGAAACCCTTGGACAGATGAGGCCAGGGTGAGGGTCTCCTGATAATTAGAGGAACTATTGTTAACTTAGCATGAGCGGATGCAACAGCCAGGAGCTGGGGTGCTGTGACAAACCCACCAACGTGGTCCAGAAGGTGGGGAGAGCCTAGAAGGCAGGGGAGGGCACGGGGCCAAGGGCAGTCTCTGGGGAAACTGGTCAGAAAGTCACTGTGAGGTGATGTCACTCTGGGGTGATGCCACAGGTTTGCCTTGGGCCAGACTGCTCCTTGAATGGACCATTCTAGATTAACCACTCTCTCAAGAGCAAATGCCAGGCCAAGAAGCCAATTGCCTGTCTTCACCATAAGTCTTGGGTCTCACAGAGAGAAGGACAACCTCCACGACAGGTGCTGGCCTAATTTTTCCCATATCCAAACAGCTGGGCACCTCAAGGTTAGGGTGTGTTTATGTGGTTGGGGCTGGGCACACTTCACATGGATGCTCTTAAGAAATAAGGAAGAGGGGGCTGGAGAGATGGCTCAGTGGTTAAGAGCATTGCCTGCTCTTCCAAAGGTCCTGGGTTCAATTCCCAGCAACCACATGGTGGCTCACAACCATCTGTAAAGAGGTCTGGCGCCCTCTTCTGGCCTTCAGGCATACAGACAGAATATTGTACACATAATAAATCA
>NW_026067901.1:14778000-14788825 GCF_014885135.2 Alexandromys fortis | reverse complement strand
GGGGGGGGGGGCTCAGCCAACCCAGAGCGACAGCAGGAGGGTAGATTTATTGATATTAGAAGGTCCCAGGCCGGGCGGTGGTGGCGCACGCCTTTAATCCCAGCACTTGGGAGGCAGAGGCAGGAGAATCTCAGTGAGTTCGAGACCAGCCTGGTCTACAAGAGCTAGTTCCAGGACAGGCTCCAAAACCACAAAGAAACCCTGTCTCGAAAAACAAACAAACAAACAAACAAAAAAAAAAGAAGGTCCCAGAATCCTTAGTGCTCTGGGCTGGTGGCCAAGTCTAAGTGACAACATAACTGTGTGAGTAACAGGAATGGATGGCCAAGGCCTGCATGTGACAGCAGCAAAGAGACAGAGAGCAGGAAAGATCCTGGCCAGCCACCCAACCCCTGCTTTACAGATATGCTACACACTTGTCCATGCACACATGCACCCCAAAGTGCTCACTCTAGCCCATGCCAGCTCACACGTGTCCACTATTCACACATGCGTGTCTTCACGCCCACGCCTTCATTCTCACACACTTGGACACCCACAGCACACTGCCCGTTCACAAAACCCTCAGGTGCGCACTCATTACAGATGCAGGCGTTTCACATTCTCACGGGCCGGGCTCAGCCGCTCCAACTTTCTCAAGCTCACAAGTCACGCCCACTCACGCGGGCACACACGTCACTCATTCCCTGTCACGTTCGTGCACACCCAGGAGGGTCCCCCTAATGTCCGCCCCGCGCCCAGGCCCCTCTGGCCTGCGGCAGAGCCGGCGTGGCGCGGCCACTAGCTAGGGCGTGAGTCATGGTCCGCAAGTGGCCGGGTGGGGCGCGGTGCGCGTGAACGGATGCTGGATGTCCCGGATCGTACCGGGTCCCCACGGTGCGCGCCTGGCGACCCCTGACCCCTGCCACCTACCGTGCTCAGCTGGGACCCCATGGTGGCGGAGAAGACAGTAGCTGCGCCGCTCCGCACCCGCTAATCGGCCGGCCGCTCCCCCAACGACCCACCCCAGTCGCAACACCTCGGAGGCGGAGCCGCTAGGCGGAACCAGTCAGGAGAGCGGTGGTGGGCGGGTTGGGGCGGGGCTCCTGGTGTTCCCGCCCACGACTTCCGCCCTGCGAGGAATGGAGAGCGTTCTGAGTGGCTGTCTGCGCTGCACGGAAGGGGATCGGCGGGACCGGCCGCGACGGCGCTGCTGTGTGGCCTCGGGCGGTAGCTGGTGGCCTCTGGGCCTGCTTTGTACGGGTGTAGAGAACAAGATGCGCCCCTGCCCTCCCTACCCCTGCCCCCGATGATAAGCTCTCAAATTCGGAACCTTCGGTCCTGGAAGTTTGCAGGAGCTGATTATGCTGGCCAGGACACAAATTGCACCCCAGGGCATGTTGCCAACACCTCTGACCACCGAGTTCAGGCCTCAGTCCTGTCCTGCGCTTCAAGCCTTTGAACCGATCGGTCGCTCCTGAACAAATTTCCCAAGTGTACTGAGGCCAGCTCCGGATTAAAGTTTAGATGTCACCTCTTCAATCAGGCTGGTTCTGCCCCTGCGCTCCCTGGAGGGACCCACCTGGTGCAGACTGGCCTTTGTACTGTTTTACCCCACCTGCTGGTTCACGATGTTCTGCGTCCTTGTACTCATCCCCGCTTCCCCAGGCTGACTCTGCAGTCAGCCCCCTTGTGTGCCTGGAACCCAGAACCGAGTCTAGAACGTAGGTACTTTATAAACACTTGCTGAATTTGTGACCTAGTGGGGAAGTGAATGAGTCCCTGGTATCCCGGAATATTCTCCAGGGTGGTACTGGCCGAATAGGAAAGGAAAGACCTCTTTGAGGGCACCCAGAACCTGCAGAGCCTGGATGTGGGGACAAAGCGGGAGATTCAGAAGTCGGGAGAAGCTAGAGAGGGCTGAGACACGCGGGGGGTGGGGGGGGGGCTTGCCCTCAGTGATGTGTGACCCGGATGAGTGTGGGAACTCGGAGGGTTGAGTGAGGGAGTGAGGAAGGGACTTGCTGCATGAAAATAGGGAACTAGGGTCTGTTGTGACCCAAGTATTCAGTACTGAAAGAGGCAGGTGGGTTTCTGTGAGTTCCAGGCTACACAGTGGGACGGTATCAGGTACATGTTTGTTCTGTGACAAAACACCATGACCAAAGGCAGCTTTAGGAGGAGTTTATTTTAGCTTCCAGTTCCAGAGGGGTAAGGCATCCGCTATGGGGGGGGGGGGGGGACATGGCCACAAGCAGCAGGTGAGCATGGCTGGAGGAGTCCTATACTGAGAGATAACATCTGAGCCTTAAAGGTAACAGAGAGAGAACCAGCAGGGCCAAGTATATAAGCTCTCAAAGCCCAGCCCTAGTGACAGTACTTCCTCCTGCAAGACCACACCTCCTGAACCTCCCTAAACAGCAACACAAATTGGGAACCAAACATTCAAATACCTGAGCCCTGTGAGGAACAGTTCTTAGTCAAACCACCCCAGAAACCCTGTCTCAAATAATACAATTTGAATAAATAAGGAACAATGGCTGCCACATCTGCAGTTCCAAAACTTGGATAGTGGAGGCAGGCATAAGGGATTCAAGGTTATCCTTGGCTACATACTGAGTCCAGGTTAGCCTATGCTACATGAAACCCAAAGAAATAAGCATAGGAGGGGCACATACTACCCTGGAATATGAGAGTGGATTGGATGTCAGTTAGTATGTTCTCCTTTTTAGCACTTTTGAGGCAGAGGCAGGAGGATCACAAACTGAGGCCAGTCTGTTCTATGGAGTAAAATCTTGTCTCAAAAGGGCAAGTAAGTGTGGGTGTGAGGCTCTTCTTATGCCTAAAAGTGATTAGCTGGGAAATGTGTACAGGAGACTAGAACTCTGGTCTTCACGCCAACGCAGCAGCCCCGTTCCTCTTAATCCTCTAAGCTGTCTCCCCAGCCCTCACTTTTGCCTTCCTTAGGATCATTATGGACTGTCCATCTCTTTCCTCTCTGCCTGAAGCTCTTTGTGGCTGTTCCTCTTCCTGAGGTGGGTCATAGGTCACAGTCAACTTTCCAGACTGTCTGCACTCATACTTAAGCCTCTGGCAGTCTTTCTTTCTTTCTTTCTTTCTTTCTTTCTTTCTTTCTTTCCTTGGTTTTCGAGACAGGGTTTCTCTGTGTAACAGCCCTCACTTTGTAGACCAGGCTGGTCTCCTCATAGAGATCTACCTGCCTCTGCCTCTCTAGTGGATATCACACCAGGGGTCATTCTAGCATGGCGCCCTGAGTAGCTGTGTGACCTCTGACCCAAGGAGACAGAGCTGATATCAAAGTGGAGAATAGTGGAAGCTGATGCCAACCTCTGGACAGATCTTGTCAGCTTAGGGGAGGGAAGAGTCATGTGGTCAGGAAAGTGACTGTGACCGCAGGACGGTAGAGAGGAAGAGTCACAAACTGGAGAGATGACATGAGAGGTTAAGAGCGGGTGCTATTCTTCCAGAGGACTAGAGTTCAGTTCCCAGCTCGCCTAGCCACCTCAGCGCTAGCTCTAGGGCAGTGGTTCTCAATTCCAAAGACCATCAGAAATCACAGATATTTACATTCATAACAGTAGCAAAGTTGTAGTTATGAAGTAGCAATGAAAATTTTATGATTGTCACCATCTGAGAAACTGTGTTAAAGGATCACAGCATTAGGAAGGTTGAGAAGCTCCAGGGGAACCAAATGGCCTCTCCTGTCCTCCATGAGAACCTTCACACATGTGCACATACACAGACATAAATAACGTACAATAATTTTTTAAAGATTTATTTATTTATTATGTATATAGTGTTCTGTCTGCATGTATGCCTGCAGTCCAGAAGAGGGCACCAGATCTCATTACAGATGGTTGTGAGCCACCATGTGGTTGCTGGGAATTAAACTCAGGACCTCTGGAAGAGCAGCCAGTGCTCTTACCCTCTGAGCCATCTCTCCAGCCCCCATTAATTTTTTTTTTTTTTAAAAAAAGCTGGTCATAGTACACACAACTTTAATCCCAGCACTTGGGAGGCAGGGGCAGGTGGAGCTCTGAGTTCAAGGCCAGACTAGATTTTACAGAGCAAGTTCCAGGACAGCAGGGGCTTCAGAGAGAATCCCTGTCTCAAAAAAAACCAGAAGAAAAAAAAGCCACCTGAGATGCTCACTCTCCCCACTCTCCAGCTGCCTGGGTCCCAAGGCCTACTAACCCAGCACTTGGCGGCCTCCAGCCCTGGTGAGAACGGAACTCCAACACAGAATGTGGTCAAAGCTGTCTGAGTTGGTGCCTGTTTGAAGACAGTGTCTTTCTCATTATGTAGGCCAAGCTAGCTTCCAACTCCCAGTGATCCTTCTGCCTCTGCCTCCTGAGTCTTGGATCACAAGCTTGTCCCACTATTCCTGTCTTGTTCTGTTTGATTACTGAGCTAGCTTTCATCAACAAATTCTCTTTGAGGGGTTGGGGGGGGCACAGATCTATACAGATCTATATGCAATAGCTGGACTCCGCCCAGAAGTTGCTGATTCCCAGGGGGATGTTGTGCCTCTTCTTGTGACCTTTCCTCTGAGCCCCAGCCTACTCCCCACTCTGTCAGATCCAGGCTTCAGCTCAGGTAGGGATGTTGCTCCAGGGATGGTATAAGCAAAGCAGGCTGAGGGAGGCTGGGGTCCAGTGTTTTTGGATAGATTTCTTCCCAGGCTCTTGTGAGGAACTGGCAATAAGGCTATGCTGGGGCATCAGGGAAAGAAAGTGGGTGACATTAGGAACAGTTAGCATTAAAACTGTTGTTTTCTCTTCCTTCCTTCCTTGCTTCCTTCCTTCCTTCCTTTTTGTTGTTGTTGTTTGTTTTTTCAAGACAGGGTTTCTCTGTGTAGCCCTGGCTGTCCAGGAGCTCACTCTGTAGACCAGGCTGGCCTGGAGCTCCCTGCCTCTGCTTCCCAAGAGCTAGGACTAAAAGTGTACCAACACCACAGCCTTTTCTCTTTCAATGCAGATCCGTCTTCTGTCTTTCCCAGACTTTCAGTTCATCCCCTGGGTGACCCAGCATCCCTGTTACAGTTCTTTCATGGTTTGGTTTGTTCCTTACAATTTTATTACTTTTTTTTTTTTGGAGACAGGGTCTCACTAGGATTGTAAACTTGCGGCTGCACCCAGCGTCAGCTGCTCTTGCTTCTCCCACCAGCTCTCCAGCCAGGCATCATGGTGACAGATAAAATCTGTGCCGTGTCAGCTTTCACCCCTGTTCATGGCGCCTGGCACTCACCAGATCTTCCCAGGGAAAGGCGATCCTCCCCGGTGAATGTCTTAATCCCCAGTGACTTCATCCCAGGTTTCAGTGTCCTCAGTGTTCCTTGCCTGGAATGGCTGTCACTGAAGTGGTTTAGAAACTGCTTTAGGGGGGGCTGGAGAGATGGCTCAGTGATTAAGAGCATTGCCTGCTCTTCCAAGGGTCCTGAGTTCGATTCCCAGCAACCACATGGTGGCTCACAACCATCTGTAATGGGGTCGGGTGCCCTCTTCTGGCCTGCAGGCATACACACAGACAGAATATTGTATACATAATTAATAAATAAATAAATAAATATTTAAAAAAAAGAAACTGCTTTAGGGGAAAGAAAAGACCTATGACCTAATCAACCCCTCAAGGCCCTGCTCTGACCTAAGACCAGAATTTCCCTGTCACTCAATTTCCTTCAGGCTTTGGCAGAGAATCCCCGACCCACCCAGACCCCTGATCCTCAAAAAGGCTTACATTCTTCCATTTGGTATAGGAGTGAGCCATGGCCCAGAGAGAACAGAGAATTGATTTTTAATTTATGTGTTTGTTTGTTTATTTATGTAGATATGAGTGTTCATGTGCTACCATGCATGTGGAAGTCAGAAGGCAATCCACAAGAACCAGTTCTCAGATCTCTGTGAGTTCGAGGCCAGCCTGGTATGCAGAGCGAGTTCCAGGACTGTTACACAGAGAAACCCTGTCTCAAAAAAACAAAACAAAAAAAGGGAAACAATTTCCCAGAGAACAAACTCAGGTCATCAGTCTTGGAGTCACCTGGCTAGCCACTTCAGGGGATTGAATCTGCCGTCCTGAGGGGACTACTTCCCAAGGGACTCTGTACTCTAGTCCCTCCGTGGATTGGTGAGGATTTGGATAAAGGCTCCTAGGCAGAGTTCAGGGGCAGATTTGAAGTCCCTAGGTTGGAGTAAAACTGTCCCAGAGGTACGCTGGGTGCTACTTAGAGACCCAGGGTCATGCTATTATATTACTGTGTAAAAAATGCATATGTATGAAAATGAATGAAATTCATGTATATAAATATAATAGTTAAATTCTTGCATCACATCTAAATATTGCCTGGGGTATACTTACAGTAAAACTGTAGGACTTCAGATGTCTTAGTTGCTTGCCTTGGACCAGGTAAAATATAAATCCAAATTTCAGGCAAACAGAGTAACTTTCTACTCAAATGTGCTGAACAAAATATGTGGGGCAGGTACTATTGGATGTAAGAAGGGGCTGGAGCTGCCAGGGCAATGAGACAGACAAGGTATTCTGAGAGTAGCTGTTAGCCTTGGGCAGGGGACTTGGACTTGGAGGGCCGGCCGGCCATTGTCAGACCATTCGAAAAGTGCTCTGTGAACCAGGCCTGGAGTGCACACGTGGGTTCTCAACACCCAGGAAATGGAAGTGGAAAATCAGGAGTTCAAGATCATGTTTGGCTACATAATGAGTTCAAGGCCAGCCTGAGATACCTAAGGCCCTGTCTGGAGCACAGCACACCACACTGTACCCTGCACACACAGAGACCCCTCAAAACTCATGCCACAGCAAAGCATAAGATCTCCCTGTGGCTGGGCAATGGTGGTGCACGCTTTTAATGCCAGCAGATTGGGAGGCAGCCGCCAACCTGGTCTACAGAGTTAGTTCCAGGACAGCTAGGGCTGTTACACAAAGAAGCCTGTCTCGAAACACCCCCCCCCCCCAAAAAAAATCTCCCTGTGGCTCGAGGGAAGGCTGAGTAAGGGACGCAGCCAGGGAGTGACTGCAGTGACTAGCAACATTCCAGGCTCAGGCCCTTGGTCAGAGAATTCCAAACTCTCAGGCTCAGGGTTCACCAGCTAGGAAGACCAGCCCAGAGCCACTGGATTGAGCAAGGTGTTGGTCAGCGGCCTGGCATGAGAGACAAGTAGGCTCTGAGGGATTGCAGGGGAGCATATGGAAAGCCCAGGAAACACTTGAGTCCACCTGTGGAATGAAGGGGCGGGGGGGGGGGTGTGCTCCAAGGAGGGGGACAGTAAGGTGAGCCCTGGAGAGACGCTGGAATGGGGTAGGGTGCTGAGCTGCAAGGAACTCTCTGGAAGGAGAGATGTTTCAGCTCAAAGGATCCCACCATGTCCTTTCTGCTTCAGGAAGCCCCCAGATGGGTAGGGAGGGTAGGGTCTCCACCCCCTGGGAGGGGAAGCAAGAGCTCGTCACAGAGACACCTAACCCCTCCAACTAGATCCCTGCAGGGCCTGATAAATGTTCCATTGTGCACTAAGGACATAATCCCTGGGCTCTTACAGTGTGAAGGAGATTATGTTTTAAAGTTTTTACAAAGGAAAGGGGAACTGGGGATCCTCCAATGAAGGAAAGGTAAATACAGGCCGGTAGAAACCACAGGAAACTTCCTGTGGGGTGTGGGAAGGACCCTTAGTAGGGAGGGGGCACTGGGGTGAGGAGCTTGATTCTCATCTCACCAAAGCCACCCCTGATCCAGCACCATCCTTGAGCAATCTCTAAGCAAGCAGGGCTGGTCCTGTTGAAACAGGCATTGGCACCCCTGCATGGTGTGGTAATCCTCTCAGGAAGTCACCCAAGTCCACACAATACCTCCCAGCCAGGAGGATCCATTACCTGAGGGGGGCGGGGGAGAAGAACCTGGACTGGTCCCCCAGAGAGCAAGTAACCCCTAACCCAGAGCTGCTGTCTGACACAAGGCCAAGGCTCAGAGATGCAGAATTTTGCCTGAGGTCACACAGCCAGACTTGGGACTAAACTAGAATTCGCAGCTTGCAATCTGCTTGCTTCTGAGCTGGCTTTCCCTACTACTTCCTGCCTCTGGAATTAGGCACCTCTCTTTCCACTTCAATGTCTACCTCGGATGCATTAGGGTGGGTGGTCAGAGATTTACATGTTGCTGGAACATGGAAGGGGAGATTCTGTGTCCCTCTACCCATACTGCCAGGAAATTTCAAATCTTGGCTGTGACCTTAAATGAATCACTCCTCTCTCCCAGGCTCTGTTTCCTTATCCATTAAGTGAGGGATAATCTGAACCTAGAAAGATCAAGGCTTAGCTGGGTCTGGTGGTATATGTACTTGGGAAGTAGAGGCAAGAATATCATTAGTTCAAGCAGGGTGGTGGTGGCGCATGCTTTTAATCCCAGCTCTCAGGCAGCAGGGGCAGGCTGCTTGATCTCTGTGAGTTCAAGGCCAGCCTGGTCTACAGAGTGAGTTCCAGGACTGACTCCATAGCTACTGTGAAACCCTGTCTCGAAAAACAAAAACAACAACAACAACAACAAAAATCAATTCAAAAATAGCAAGTTTGGGCTGGAGAGATGGCTCAGCGGTTAAGAGCATTGCGTGTTCTTCCAGAGGACCCGAGTTCAATTCCCAGCATCCACATGGTGGCTCACAACCATCTGTAATGAGGTCTGGTGCCCTCTTCTAGCAGGCATATATGCAAACAGAATATTGTATCCAAAATAAATAAATAAATATTTAAAAAAAAAAAAACAAAAATAGCAAGTTTGAGGTGACTCAGTGGCTAACAGCATCTTCCAGATGACCAGCACCCACAAAGATGCTCATAACCATCTTTTACTCTAGTTCCAAGGGATCAGACACCCTCTTCTGACCTCTGAGGGCACCATATACACAAGGGCGGGCACAGACAAACTTGAAACATAAGATAAAAACATCTTTAGAGCCGGGCAGTGGTGGCGCACGCCTTTAATCCCAGCACTTGGGAGGCAGAGGCAGGCGGATCTCTGTGAGTTCCAGACCAGCCTGGTCTACAAGAGCTAGTTCCAGGACAGGCTCCAAAACCACAGAGAAACCCTGTCTCGAAAAACCAAAAAAAAAAAAAAAAAAAAAGCAAGTTTGAGCCCCTAGCCCTGAGCTATTTGACACCCAGTCTCAAAACTGCTTTTTTTTTGCTTTTTGTGGAAGAGACCACTGCATATGCTGCCTGTAGGTTTCGGTTTCCTGATTTATGTATAAGGGAACTTTCATCAACAAACAGGGTGAGTTGGGGATCTGTAAGTGGCTGGTCCAGAAGACCCAGCAGGGGTGAGGTTAAAGCCTCTAAAGCCTCTGGGCAAAAGTGAGAGGAGGTACCAGAGGGGGAGGGAACAGAAAGGAGAGTTGCAGGGCTTAGGGCAGGACTGGAAGCCAAAGTAATTTGGGGGTTTTCTGGATAAGTAAGTGAAGGCCCAAGGAAGGAGAGAGAGGAGGCGGGGTTTGGAGAGAGACAGGAATGGGGGCCTTCTGCAGGGGGGGGACACAGAGGTTCCAACCAAATACACACAAGTGACACAAAAAGTTGTCTGGGTCAAGCATGGTGGCATGTGTTTGTAAATCCAGCACTTGGGAGACTGCCATGTGAGTGCTAGGAATTGAACCTGGGCCCTCTGGAAGAGAAGACAGTGCTCATAACCACTGAGCCAGCTCTCCAGCGCCCCCCCCCCCCAGTTCCTTTTGGCGTTCTTAGTCTCATCATAAACGAATTTAGCAACAGACTCAAAAGGAAGCGCAAGGACAATTTTCTTAGACTTTAAAAGTCTAACAATACAAATAACAGGGCAGGTAAGCTGTAAATCTCAGCAGATACCTGAAGGGAAATGTAAAAAAAAAAAAGCCATGCCAATTTTGATGGAGATTGACAAGTAGACACAAAGCAAAAGGAGAAGGGGCCTTCAGAGAAAGAGTAGAGAAGCCCAGAGTGTCTTGGAAAACATGCTCCTGCCGGTATCCATCTAGAAGAAAGAGAAGCAAATAAAAAGAAGAAAGGAAAGGTCTGGTGACGCAGAAGGTGGGACCGTACAGGGCAGGCGCCTGCCTGGAGAAGGGACTTCTGGGCAGGAAAGGTGCACTATCCCCCGAGGGGACCGTTATTCCTCCCAGCTCCTCTGGGGAAACTCAGAATGCCAGGTCTCTACCAGGTGGAACTTAGAACAAAACCCAGATACCCCCCACCTTTATACAAGGCGATTTAAATGTCAAGGGAAGTCTAAGCTGATGTTTACCTTTCTGGCGTTACCAGGGGAACAGGAGGTGGGACCTACTGTAGCAACTGGACCTCTTTATCCCTCCCTCTTCTCAAAGTGACACACAGGGGCCTTTCTCTGCTTTCCACTAGTCTGTAGCTGTTTTTCAGGTTTGTTTGGTTTTTTTTTAACTCTTTGCTCTCTGGGGGTCAGCCACTCAGCTTCCAAATAAATACTTAGAGATTGTTTCTTACTTATGAATGCCTGAACTTAGCTTGACCTGTTCCTAGCCAATTTTTTTAAAAAAATATTTATTTATTATGTATACAATATTCTGTCTGTGTATATGTCTGCAGGCCAGAAGAGGGCACCAGACCCCATTACAGATGGTTGTGAGCCACCATGTGGTTGCTGGGAATTGAACTCAGGACCTCTGGAAGAGCAGCCAGTGCTCTTAACCGCTGAGCCATCTCTCCAGCCCTAGCCAGTTTTTCTTAAATTATCCCGTCTACTTTTTGCCTCTGGGCTTTTACCTTTTTCTATTTCTTTTTCTTTTCTTTCTTCTTTTTTCTTTTCCTTCCTTCCTTC
>NW_026067901.1:14761426-14775668 GCF_014885135.2 Alexandromys fortis | reverse complement strand
AAAGTCTTCCTTGAATTTAATGAAAATAAAGAGACAACATACTCAAACCTATGGGACACGATGAAAGCAGTGCTAAGAGGAAAGTTCATAGCTTTAAGTGCCCACTTAAAGAAAACGGAGAAAGCATACATCGGGGACTTAACAGCACACCTGAAAGCTTTAGAAAAAAAAGAAGCAGATGTGCCCAGAAGGAGTAGAAGACTGGAAATAATCAAACTGAGGGTGGAAATCAACAAAATAGAAACACAGAAAACAGTCCAAAAAAAATCAATGAAACAAAAAGTTGGTTCTTGGAGAAAATCAACAAGATCGACAAACCCCTATCCAAACTAATTAAACAACAGAGATTTTTAAATTTATTTATCTTATGTGCATTAGTGTTTTGCCATGGGTGTTGGGTCCCCTAGAACTGGAATTATACGCAGTAGCAAGCTGCCATGTGGGTGCTAGGGATTGAACCCGGGTCCTCTGGAAGCGTAGTCAGTGCTCTTAACCACTGAGCCTTCTCTCCAGTCCCAGGAAAGAATTTTTTTTTTTTGACAATGAATGGCCCAGCAGAGACTGTGGAGGAGGACCAGTGACCCATCACCATAGTTACCAGCCCCTCACTTGGAAACTCCTAAGACAGAACTGAACCTGGTGTGGTTGTGCTGACACTTGAGGCTGAGGCACCCAAGCACACCCATGAGACATGAAACCTCCTGCAGCTCTCACTGGCTTAGCCCTGCCTTGTAGATAGAAGGATTCAGAGATAGGAGTCTACTCCAGTCACACAGCCTCCCAGCAGGGGAGGAACGTATTGGCTGACCGCCCCCCTCCCCTCCCATTTCTTAATCCATATTTAACCCCTGTTGTGCTGTCCACTCCTTTCCCCCCTCTCTTCATTCACTCTTCTTTGCTTGGTTGGTTTCCAAGACAGGGTTTCTCTGTGTACCTTTGGAGCCTGTCCTGGATTTCGTTCTGTAGACCAGGCTGGCCTCAGACTCACTGAGATCCGCCTGCCTCTGCCTCCCAAGTGCTGTCCCTCCTAATTTAAACCCAACTTCACTGAAAAACCCCTCGCCTCCATAAAGGCCCCAAATAAACCAGTCTCTCCTGGTGGACTTGCAACCTTTTACCTCCATTGGTGTGGTTTGAAAAAACGGCGCGTGAGAGAAAGACGCCATGCCGAGCTCAGGTGGAGGGGTTTTTAGTGGGGCAAAGTGAATGGGAAAAGGGGGGAGGGGAGAGGGGAGACCAGGCTCTGGGGACAGGAGTGGCAGGAAAAGAGAGGAGAGGAAAGGAAAGGAGAGGAGAGGAGAGGAGAGGAGAGGAGAGGAGAGGAGAGGAGAGGAGAGGAGAGGAGAGGAGAGGAGAGGAGAGATGGGAGGTGGGCAGGGCCCTTTTAAAAAGGGAATGTAGTGAATGTGCACAGGTGGCTACAGCTGAGGACATATACCCCAAGGTCAGGCCAGTACAGATGCCTGAATACTAACGTCCATGTCCCTGGAACACACGCTGTATGGCATATCCAATGAGACTCAAGATACCCCGGAAATGAGAAATACACCAGATAACCTGCTTTGACCTCATTCCATGCCTCGTCTACAGCTGTCTCCTCTGTGGGCCTCGTCTACAGCTGTCTCGTCTGTGGGTCTAATGACTACATATGTCTACCTAGTAATTGGGAAGCATCAGGTTAATGAGAACCTACTTCAAACACTGAGGGAAGAAGGAGAAAGATCTTCAGTAGCACACATCCCATCCTGGCTGACGCCCAAAGAGAAACTCTTCTTGACAGAGAACCTCGCAGCTTCTGTAGACCGTGAGCGCTATCTAGCATTCCGCATAGGCTGTCGTCTGTCAATCTCTTTTAGCTTCTGGCCTCAGGTTACATGGTCAGCAATTAAACGTGTTTTACATAGGCAGAAACGGAGCTGAGCCTTTTGGGGAAGAGAGAAGATTTGTGTAGCAGAGACACCACCACAGCTATCCCCAGAGCACACCAGCGTGGGAAGATCGCAAAGCAGAGACCCTACCGTGCTGTCCTGGAGCTGTTCTTTGCCCTGTGATGGAATCCTGCTTTCCCTGATACAATTTCCCTCATAGTTAGCCGTTTTGGTGGGCCAATTTTAACAGGGATCTAATCCAAGCTTTAATGTTATAAGTACAATGCTACTTATACCTTATTTTCCTTTCTTTACTTATTTTTTATATTTTTACATTTATCTTGTGTGTATGAATCTTTTGCTCTCATATATGTCTGCACACCATACATGCAGGCAAAGAGTGGTGAGCCTCCCTGTGGGTGCTGGGAATGGAACCTGGGTCCTTTACTAACTCTCCAGCCCTCCCCCTCTCGGCCTTGTTTTAACGGTTTAGAATGTTGCTTTCTGTAGTCTGAGACCATACTTCCTCAGCTACATTTTAGTTTTGCGTGACAACATTCTCTAAATAAATTTATTGGTAAATACTCTGTAACTTTATTACTCAAATTCCCTCCTATATTGTTCCCTGCTGTTGGAGCCATTAGCAATCTTTGTTACAAAATCCAGCGTAAAACTCCACCACGTCATAGGGGACTGGACACTCGGAGTCCTCAGTCTTGATAAGCTGGCTCCGACGTCAGAACCAGAGTAGCTTTACAGCATCTATCTGAGAGGTAACGTAGTGAGGTCAGTCAGTTCAGCAGGCACGGTTCTAATAATGCTGCTGGAATGATCAGAGAAAGGGCCCGTCAGAGACACCAGCCAACGGAGACACCAGCCGAGCTGCTTTCTTCAGCAGCGGCCAAGCGCACCAGCTGCTGTCCACTTCCACCAAATGCACTGCCACTTCCAGCAGCAGCTGAGCGCACTGGGGTTTTCTAGGCCGCGCTTTCGTCGGTTCTTTGCGTTGAGCTGTTTCCCTCCTCTCTGATCCTCTGATTTGCTAGCATAATGGCAGGATTCTTTATTCGGAGAGGCACAGAACCCTCCCTTTTAGCCGTCAGTGGATTTAGGCCTTGTACAGACGATTTCATTTCATATTTATTCATCTACCGTATGCACAACCAGGCATCATTCATTAACGAAAGGAGACAAACCCTCTCAGGAAGCCTATTATTCCCTGAAACCACAGGGCTTTCCAGTCCTGACGAGCCCTCCTGGGGAGCCCTATAGTAAGTACTATGGCTAGCATCACCGTCACCCTCAGTCTAAGGGCAGAAAAACTGAAGAGCAAGCCTACTTGCTCTTCAGTATGGACTCTTGCCTCCTTCCCCTCATGGCTGCTCCCCTTACTCAGTCCCCTTTTCCTTGTTATCCTCATACTTGACCCACCTACACTCGCCTCAGAACTTCCCACTGACAAACCAAAGTTTAATGCCACCAGGGTTCACCCCGTGGAAACAGATTTATTAGGCTTACTTAAAGCTCATGGGTGACCCAAAAGCATGGGTGATGGGCTTCCCTTTAGCTGTATAGATGGATGGAATTCTGCTTCACACACACGCGCGCGCACACACACACACACACACACACACATTTCCTACCAACTCCTAATCCCCAAGACCCTGAAGTCATGTGCAATTAGGGCACACAGAAGGCAAGGATGGAGGTGGCTAGAAATCACAGGTAACAATCTAGTGACCTTCCCCGGCCACTCCTTTACAAGAGAATGTGGGCCATCAACAAGTCCTATCATGATGGACTCTTACAAACAGGCACAGTTGATCTGATAAACCCCACGGCTGTTTTGATCAGAGGGTTGTACTCCACCCTGGAGTGAAGGAAGGGGGGCAGAGGGCACACTGTCACACAGGTGCTAGGAGCCAGCTTCCTGGCTTTACAGACACTCTGGGAGAAGCTGGGAAGGTGCTGCGCCATTTCCAGCCCTGAAGATGCTCCCAGCACCCCTGCAGGAGACAGACCAGTTCCATTCTGGGTCTGTCACTCTGCTCCTTGCCCAGAGGGAGCCTGGACACCCTCCTGTTCCTCTCCAGGCCACAGCAATTTGCTTCGCAGCAGCAAGGGTATTTTGTCCCCAAACTGGTTTGTGCCTGCCTAAACCACTCATATTGTCGCCCACAAACTGAGAAAACAGGAAAACACAAAGGGAAGGGTGTGGCTGAATGGATGAACCTGAACCCTGTGGGAAACCTTGGGCAATGCTGGGCTAGAGAGAATCAGCTGTGCAGTTAAAAAGCACTTACTGCTCTGCTAGAGAGCCTGGGATCTATTCCAAATTCCCATGTCACATGTCTCTCAACTACCATGACTCCTGCTCCAGGGGTTCTGGCCTCCACAGGCACAAGCCCATGTAAATAAATAAATTTAAAAACCACTCGCAAGGGCTGGAGAGATGGCTCAGTGGTTAAGAGCATTGCCTGCTTGTCCAAAGGTCCTGAGTTCAATTCCCGGCAACCACATGGTGGCTCACAACCATCTGGAATGAGGTCTGGTGCCCTCTTCTGGCCTGCAGACATACACACAGACAGAATATTGTATACATAATAAATAAATAAATATTTAAAAAAAAAAAAAAACACTCGCAAGGCCGGATGTGTTGGTGCACACCTTTACTCCCAGCTCTCGGATGGCAGAGGCAGATGGTTTTATGTGGGCAACTTGGTCTACAGAGTGAGTTTCAGGATAGCCAGGGCTACATAAAAAGACCCTGTCTCAACACAACAAAATCCACCCACAACATGATACAAAGGACAACTCAAACAGTTAATTGCTTTACACACGTTGAGACATGACGTCATTAGCATTTTGTTGTTTAGGCAGTGAAACCACACTAGACCAAGTATCCTGAAGGCAACCACTCCCCAGGTAACCTCCAATTACAAAAGAAGGAGCAATGGTAGGTTTGTATATCCTGAACATCTGTCAGGATGGAAATAGGCTCACATTTTTGGGACTCCACAATTCCTCTATTTTTATTAATTTTAATAAAGCCTTGCGGAATAGATGATCGTATTTGCCTTAGGTGAATACCTTCCGGTTTCCCAGGCTTACCCGTTTTAGGTACGTGTATTCTAATCATACATGTCCGTGTTGTAGGCACCTGGGAGGAAAAAGGACAAAGCCGTCTTTGGCAGCCAACATCTGTAAGCAAAGGGTTAAAGGAGAAAGTACCTCTGGGTTCTGTGTCTCTGAGCCAAGTTTCTGTCAAGAGAGTTCATCTGAAATTAGATAATGCTTTGTGAAAATACATGCTCCTATGGCTACAGTCTCTCTGATAAGGAGTTGAGGATCACGAGGGTTGGGAATGCCCTCTTCAATTGGTCTAGAGTGTTTCTTAACATTTTTCAGCTGTATCAAAATCTAAATTTCTTATCAAATATGTCAAACCCAAGAATTCCTTGGGAATGGCAAACTTTTCTTAACATCTTACAGTGAACTAAAGCAGTTACAAATATTTCCAGGTCAGTACCATAATAGAAAGTAGAAATTAACAATCAACACCAATTTGTCATATCACAATTCTCTTAGATCCATTCTAATCAAAAGACAGAAAAAAAGTTTCTCTGATGGGTGAGAGTCCAGTTTTAATTCTGCTTTTAAGTAATTGTCTCAGTCTCTGAGCAGCAGCAAAAAACCCTTAGGCTACCTCCTCATATTTGAAGAGGGGCATAAGTCACTCCTTGTAGTAATGAATGAGTCCTTTCTCCCCAGAAGGGAAAATTGAGGTCTCCGTTCTCAGGTCCTATATTTCAACAACAGATTGAATACCATACTGGCCAAAATGAGTTGTGTCCCCCAAAGTATAAAACAAATGTTTAGTCTGCATTTCTGATCTGGCTCCAAGGTAAACAGGACTTACTAGGTCTGGAAGTTTGCTCCAAGGTAAACAGGACTTACTAGGTCTGGAAGTTTGCGTAGCAAGTCCATCCAGAAGCTGGGAATCACCAGTCATCACCACAATCTTCTTTCTCTTCTCAGATTGTAGCAGGTTGTAGTGAGTCAGGAACATTGGTTCGGGTACCCTTTCCTCGGCCTGCAGCATGGTGGTATGAGGAAGTCGGGATCATGGACTCTCACTCCGATGCTTCTGTGGGGGGGGGGTCACCATTAACTGTGATGTCATCAGGGCTGGCACTCGTCTGCTGTATACGCCGTCATCTCATCCAAAGGTTGCCTTGGTTCCATCGTGCCAAAATCTGTCTGTGGCAGATTGCTCACAGGCATCTATAAAAGGTGTATGACCTAAGGCGTTATGTGGCGGTTATTAATTCTCCTGTTTTTATTTTTTTGAAGTTGTGTTTTTAAGGAGCTATGGGCATGCTCCATAATTCCCCTTTACCATTAACAACATACGTAGCTCTTCCATTGGAAGAACCATCTGTAGAAATTAACAATGACATCCTTGATGGGATCTTTTGCTACAACTTTAGGAAAAATAAAGGAATGTGGTTATGCAAATTGCAGCAACAGATCAAATGGGAAAATATTAATCTGACCTCCAAATTGAGCAAACACAATTGCCCAAGAATCACTATTTTGAAATAACCAATCAATCTGTCGCTTAGTATAAAGAACATTGCTCATAGTCGGTTCGCAGCCAAAACATCTCCTAGATTCCATCCTATTCTTCTGGGTCAAGCAAGCTACTGCTTCAAAATAAGGGTTTAATACCTTAATTGGTGAAATGGGGAGGTGCAGCCATAACACTGCTGTAGGATTAAGTTTTATAGGTAATATACATGCTTGCTAAGGCTAATCATAATTAATATAATGTATTTGCTGTCTCTGTATAGCTTACTCTCCCTGGGAGGGTACCTGTCTGGCAACTTCTGGCAGCTGCCTACTGGAATTCGGGTCATTGCTCCCTTTAAGAATTTCTCTTAGTGGCTCAAGATCTCTCGTGGGATATTTTAAGTAAGGTCTCAGCCATTGTACGTCTTATTAAAAGTTTGTAATCTTTCTAATCCAAGTTGCAAATTTGCCTAGCTGACAGTCTTAACTTGCTAATTTGCATTTTCACAGACACTTGACTAGCCTAAAGCTGCCGTTTCCTAAAGCTACTCTTGCAGCTTGGCTGTCAGGTCAGGCTGGGATCATAGCTGAAGCTGGGCTGCACAGTGGGCACAAGCCATGCTCTCCACTGGGCAGTGGGGGGACTTGGGACCAGGCGGTGCCCGTCCCTCATTGCCTGCTGCGCCCTGGCATAGGCCATGCTGTAACAGACCCATCAGAGGCCAGTGTTAGAGGCTGATGTTAATTTACAGGCTCCCAGGTGTCTGCCATTGTAGCGGCTCTGAGACTGCCTTGTGAGGCCACGAGCTTAGGCGGGCATAGCCATGCCAATTTTTACTATCCTTGCTTTTTTATTTTAAATCTTGAAATCACAGAATTATGTGAACTCCTGAATCCTCTCCTCTGTTAAAACCCATAGATTTATCCATATAGCTCTGTAATGATAAAAGTAAAAATGCTTCAGATCCCAGAGTGGCTGCTGAGGCAGAAAAGCTGCAGGTCCTCAAGCGGCAGCAGTGGGCAGCAGGTCCCCAGAGCAGCTAGTCCTAGGTAGGGGCAGTTCCCAAGTGGCTTCAGTGGGCCACGAGGGGCAGCGAGTACCACGAGGAGAGACAGACAGTTGGGCACGCCAGGAGACCATGCCGCAGGTCTCCAAAGGCAGCTGGTTCAGCAGGTGAGAGACAGAAACATGGATAAGCATACCATGCAGAGTGAGACTAGATATTTATTTAGTGGGTTATGGAAGGGAAGGGGAGAGAGGGTAAGGGAAGAAGGGGGAAGAGCAGAGAGAAACAGAGAGAGAGAGACAGGGAGAGACAGACAGACAGACAGACAGACAGACAGACAGACACACACACACACACACACACACACACACACACACACACACACACACACACACGGAAGGGTGGGGAGAATGGAGCCAAGCAGAATCTGCCTCTTAGGGAGAGAGGTAGAAAAGAGAAAGGACTCAGGCTGGAAGCGGAAGATCAGCTTACCTGGGGGGGGGAGGGGGAAGTGGGCGTGGCTTGTCTCTTAAAGGGACGGAGCAGACCTTTACAGGCTCTTTGCTCGTTGGCCAATTAGCCTCTAGGTATTTCTGTTGACTGGCTCCCGGGCACTGACTATGGGAGGTAAAGACCTTCAAACTCTCCTGCCTTTTGCCTTTTTTGACTCCACAGCACGGCATGGGTCAGACTCAGCAGGCTACAGATTGCCTTCACTCTTCCCACCTGTTCAGTAGCAACAGCGGCTGCGGCTAGGTGACTAGAGGACTGCTGTTGCTTGGGCAAGACAAGTCCTTGCTTTGACCTCTTCGAGTCCTGGAGCAGCCCGAAGGTGCTGGTGGGTTTGCCACCAGCAAAGGGCAGGAATATAATACTTACAAATTCTAAATATCTCCGCCTTTGTTTCTGTTCTACTTTAGCTCCTCTAGCTATAAAAATACATCTAAGAAACTGTGCAGTTAGTTGAATACCCTTTCCTTGTCTCATATCTACAACTATTTACAGTTTAATTCTCAAGTTTTTGCTCCACCTGTTTCTTTTCTTTTTTATTATCTACTATTTATTTTTGAGTGCTTATTATTCACTTCTCCACCTGTGGTGCGATTTTCTTGGGGGTCCCTCATGTAATCCCTTATACACCTTTTGTGTGCTCTCGGGTTTTACTGGTCAGCCCCATGTTGGGCACCATATGTTGGTGACCATGCCATGTTGGGCACCATATGTCAGAGACCAGCCTTGACAAAAACACCTCTTACCAGGATAGGGGTGTGGGAATTTAGAAATATAAGTAAAGAATATGAAGACACATGTGAAAATAATAAAACAGAAACCATAGAAAGTACCGGGAGGGCATTCCAGTGAATACTGAAATCACCTGCATTGCATTTAATTTTGCATGTACTTTTATATCCAATACAAAAGGGGGAAGAAGACTTCTTTAATGTGATACACAGGACAACTCCAACAGTTAATTGCTTTAACACTTTGAGACATGAAGTTATTACCATTCTGTTGTTTAGGCAGTGAAGCCACTCTAGACCAAGTATCCTGAAAGCAGCCATTCCCCAGGTAACCTCCAATTACAAAAGAAGGAGCAATGGGGGCTGGAGAGATGGCTCAGTGGTTAAGAGCACCGCCTGCTCTTCCAAAGGTCCTGAGTTCAATTCCCAGCAACCACATGGTGGCTCACAACCATCTGTAATGAGATCTGGTGCCCTCTTCTGGCCTGCAGGCAGAGCACTGAGAATACTGTATACATAATAAATAAATAAATCTAAAAAAAAAAGGAGCAATGGTATGTTTGTATATCTTGACTGTCTGTCAGGATGGAAATAGGCTCACATTTTTGGGGTTTCCACACCCCTCAGGCTTTTCCTCAGAGTCCTTTGTTAGATAAACTTATCTGACCAGGTGCAATTACTATCCTGGAATTCCTGAAGTGTTTTAAACACCCCACATTGCTAAACCTGCATCTTCCCTCTGGACTCTTTCCTGATTTCTTTTTTTTTTTTTTAAATATTTATTTATTTATTATGTATACAATATTCTGTCTGTGTGTATGTCTGCAGGCCAGAAGAGGGCACCAGACCTCATTCCAGATGGTTGTGAGCCACCATGTGGTTGCTGGGAATTGAACTCAGGACCTTTGGAAGAGCAGGCAATGCTCTTAACCACTGAACCATCTCTCCAGCCCCCTCTCTTTCCTGATTTCTAAACTAGCCAGTTGGGAATGGAATGTAACGGTGAACCTCAGTGAGAAGCAGCCGAGCTCCCTTCTTGAGTTAGGGATTACAAAACAAAGGTCAATGGCAAAGCAACACACACCTTTACTTCCAGCACTTGAGGCAGAGGCAGGAGGATTTCTATGAATTCCAGTCAGGACTACATAGTAAGACACTATCTCAAACACAACAAAATAATATGTTTGCGGGTCTCTATTGCTCTGAAGAGACACTGTGACCACAACAATTCTTCTAAAGAAAATACATTGATTGGGATGATTTACAGTTTGAGAGTTTAGTCCATTGTCATCATGGTGCAACATGGTAGCCTGCAGGCGGACGTGTCGTACACCTTGACCCACAGGCAACAGGAAGTGGTCTGTCACATTGGGCATGGCTTGAGCCTACATGAAACCTCAAAGCCTAGCTCCTCAGTGACACACTTCCTCCAACCACGCCACACCTACTCCAATAAGGCCATGCTTCCTAATAGTGCCACTCTCTTTAGGGGCCATTTTCTTTCAAACCGCCCCACAGTATAGCCCCCAAAGACAGAGGTTATCTGGGCTATGTGTGCTGCTACTTCACTGCCCAGGTTGGGGGTGTGGCATGCCGTTTTTACAAAAAGAAATTGCCTTTCTGAGTTACTTTCACTTTGTTCGTGTGTTCCTTCGTACAAAACGGAGATTCGCCTTTTCCAGCAACATAATGGGGTAACCAACGGGGCTAGCCACCCACGAGATCCTGGGGTACTCCCCAACAGCCATGAGGGCAGTTATGCATTTCCACAAGTTAAAAGAAGCTGTGCTAAGGCCTGGTGGCACAGGGTTGCTATCCCAAGCTTACCAAGGAAGCCAAGACAGGAGTATCTCAGGTTCAAGGCCAGCCCATGCAAACGTAGTGAGATCCTATCTCAAAATAACTCATTGATACCTCCAGCTGTCACTCAGCTTTTGCAATATCTGACACCAGCAGATCTCATCGGGGGTAGAGCTCTGCTTCCTGGCTGGCCACAGTGCTCTTGGTACTTAACACCACAGAGGAGTCGGTCAGCAAGCGGAAGGACAAGGGTCAGGGCTGACTGGGCTACCAGCAGGGAAGAGCTACCCTTCTTGTCACCCCCCCACCCCCACCCCCCACCCCCCCACCCGCAGCTGTGACTGAGCCTCACCTCAGGGCATGGCTCGCCCCCACAGCTGGCTGATGCTTTATTGTGAGGGCTCTCTCAATGGTGCTGGCTGTAACTCCCAACCAGGAGCCTGGGGAGAAGGTACCCAAGAAGAAGGGAGGCTGGACACAGGATTTAGCTGTTAAGGGTAGGTGCGTGCAAACCTGGGGGCTGGAGTTTGGATCACAGCACACGCACAAATGATGTATGTGTGTTTCTATGTTACTGTGATAAAACACCATGACCAGAGCAACTTCCGGAAGAAGGGGCTTATTTGGTTTATAGTTCCATACCACAGTCCGTCCTTGAAGAAAGTCAGGGCAAGAAGTCTGTAGCTTGTGTTCCAGGGAATCTGTGGCTCTCTACTGTTTGCTGACCTCCAAAGGCACCAGGCATGCATGGGATGCACAGATACGCATACAGGAAAATGTTCATAAGATAAAAATAATTTTTTTTTTCTGAGACAGGGTCTTGAGCCAGGTGCCGGTGATGCACACCTTTAATCCTAGCACTCAAGAGGCAGAGGTGCTGGGGCTGGAGAGATGGCTCAGTGGTTAAGAGCACTGTCTGCTCTTCCAGAGGTCCTGAGTTCAATTCCCAGCAACCGCATGGTGGCTCCAAACCTTCTGTAAAGAGATCTGGCGCCCTCCTCTGGTGTGTGGAGGCAGAAAGTTGTATACATAATAAATAAATCTTAAAAAAAAAGGAGAAGCAGAGGTGCTGCAGCCTGTGCAGCCTGGATAGCCAAGGCAGGTGCAGTGTGTGTGTGTGTGCCGGGATTGAGACTCGAAGGCTTCTTTTCAGGTGGAAGAACAGCAACCTTTAGTTTGCCCAGCAACCTTTTATACCTCTACACCTTCTGTGGAGCCCCACTGGCCAGAAAGAACACAAACATCCTTGTCAATTACAGACCACAAGGAAGTTCCCCTGTGGATCAGGGGGAGTGAGGGCAGCTGTATCACAACACAGAGGCAGGTGGATCACTGGTTTCGTGGCCGGCCTGGTCTACAGAGGAGTTCCAGGACAGCCAAGGCTATACATAGTGAGACCTTGTCTCTGCATAACTCTAGCTATCCTGGAACTGGCTCTGTAGACCAGGCTGGCCTCAAACTCACAGAGATCTGCCTCCCTCTGGCTCCTGAGTGAGTGCTGGGATTAAAAGTGTGCTCAACCCCAAATAAAATGAATCTTAAAAGAAAGATGAAAATTGTGGGATCGTATCCTAGCTAAGCGATGTCTCTAGACTACTGAGCCCCTCTGCTCTTCAGATTAGAAAGTGTGCACTGTGGATCTCACAAAGGCCTCCTAGGTCCTAACACTCAGCTCAGCCTCCCCCCCCCTCCCCCCAGTGTGATGAGAAGGTGGAAAGAGGCTAGAACAGGGGCACCTGTGACTCTCTCTTGGGGGGGATCCACATAATACCGTATCCCAGGTATTACCAGAGTATCCAAGGATGGTCCCCAGGGGCACTCCCACATAGGATGCATGGGAAAAGGCTTCCTCAGCTACCCGGTTGCAGCCTTGGGTTTCTAAGGCTCTCTGTAGTTTGAGCGAGTTCACCTGTGCTATAAGCTGGGACCTTGCTAGTCTCTGCTTTTGGCTGATTTATTGCACCTGGTTAGAAGAAAGTCAGTTCTGTGGAGCCTTCCAGTCCCGTCCTCCTCAGGTCCTGCTCCCTTCCTGCCCCGTCTGTCTCCTATCTGGAAACACCCCCACCCCTTTCCCACTGCTATGCCCAGATTGCGGAGTCCCCCAAAAACCAACAAGGAGATCGAGTCCTGTATGTAAAAGCAAAGAGCCTTTGTTCTTGTTCAAGTTCAAACTAGGCCTCTCCGTATGTCCAATGCATTGGCACAATCAGAGAGCCTTGAGTACAGTTGGGGTGGGACTTTTATCATAGCAGAGATTGGGGTGAGGGATTTCTAAGGTTCAGGATCCCTGATTGGCTGACATTTGTCTAGGTGTGTCTTGGTGAAGGGGGATGGGTGTGCTGGGCTAAGGGACATCAGGTGACCCTATCTACAATAGTTAGACCATTAGGAATTTCATTTGGATGGTTTTTTTCCTGGGTAGTGCCTGGGTGGTCTCAGTTTGTGGTCTTTCTTGGAACCAGGTATTGCCTTAGGGTAAACTACTGAGACTCGGGCCTCTATTGAGTTTGTCTTGGCTTATACCCACCACAGTCCCTTCTCTCCGGGAGTTTGTTCTGATGTCTTGGGGCGGGTAGGTTGCAGAAGTATGAAGTTCTTCTGGACTCAAGTCCACCAGAGGCAGTTAGGGTAGTCAAGGGTTGTGGGTGCCTCTAGGGATAGGGATGGCCTGAGGCGCGGGTGATCCTGTAAACGGCCTTGGGAGGACAAGTTCAGACTGCAGATGGCGGGGTGTCAGAGGTGGACAGACCTGAAGAGTCTGGCTTACTCTAGAAGCCAGCAAGTTTGGGATGCAGACAGCTCAAGCCTAGCTACACTTATGCTCCCAAGCCAGTTCTGGATTACACAGGGCTTGGAGATGAGGGTGGGATTTACACCAACTTCCAGAGGTACCTGGAGTGCATGCACACCGCTCCTGCCTGGGAGTGGAGGAGAGATGCCGGGTGCCAGGTGGGTTATGTACCCGTTTCTTTCTGGAAAGCTGAAGGGCTTGCGTGACCCTGAGGGAAGGCATTTAGGTTGCCTGGGTCAGAGAGGCCTCTGCAACGCGTCCTTACCGCAGGCTCGCTCTGTTCATCCCGAGGACAACAGCGCCCCCATGTGGATAGTTGAAAAAGAGGAACACTGGTGTCTGCCTTCGATCCAAGGTAGCGATAACAGCCTCAGCCATCCCAAGGGTCTATCTATCCCTAATCTTTTGCTGCTCTGGGGCCCCAGGTAGCTCACCCAACTCTTAGTTTCATTATACCGAAAGATGGAGTCCAAGGGGCTAGCGATGTAGTTGGTAGAGGGTGGCCTACCATGCACGGGGTCCTGGGTTTGATCTACAAGCAACACATACAATGTGGTGGCGCACAGCTGTAACCCCAGCACGGAGGAGGCTGGGGCTGGAGAGATGCGCAGAGGTAAAGAGCACTGACTGCTTTTCCAGAGGTCCTGAGTTCAATTCCCGCAACCACATGGTGTGTGTGTGTGTGGGGGGGTTCACGACCATCTGTGATGAGATTTGGTGCCCTCTTCTGGCAGGCATGCATGCAGGCAGAATACTGTATACAGAATATATAAATAAATCTTAGAAGAAAGGAGAGGAGGGGGAGGGGGAGGGGAGAGGGAGGGGGGAGAGGGAGAGGGAGAGGGAGAGGAAGAAGGAGAGGAGGAGGAGGAAGAAGAAGAAGAAGAAGAAGAAGAAGAAGAAGAAGAAGAAGAAGAAGAAGAAGAAGAAGAAGAAGAAGAAGAAGAAGAAGAAGAAGAAGAA
>NW_026067901.1:14714863-14761069 GCF_014885135.2 Alexandromys fortis | reverse complement strand
GAGACAGGGTTTCTCTGTGGCTTTGGAGCCTGTCCTGGAACTAGCTCTTGTAGACCAGGCTGGCCTCGAACTCACAGAGATCCACCTGCCTCTGCCTCCTGAGTGCTAGGATTAAAGGCATGCGCCACCATCGCCCGGCTATTCTTTTTTTGGGGGGGCAGTCAGTGCTCTTAACCACTGAGCCATCTCTCCAGCCCCAGGGTTTGGCTTTTTTTTTTTTTAAAGATTTATTTAGGGGGCTGGAGAGATGGCTCAGAGGTTAAGAGCACTGGCTGCTCTTCCAGAGGTCCTGAGTTCAATTCCCAGCAACCACATGGTGGCTCACAACCATCTGTAATGATATCTGGTGCCCAATTCTGGCCTGCAGAGATACATGTTGACAGAGCACTGCATACATAATAAATAAATATAAAAAAAGATTTATTGCCGGGCGATGGTGGCGCATGCCTTTAATCCCAGCACTCGGGAGGCAGAGGCAGGTGGATCTCTGTGAGTTCGAGACCAGCCTGATCTACAAGAGCTAGTTCCAGGACAGGCTCCAAAGCCACAGAGAAACCCTGTCTCGAAAAACAAAAACAACAAAAAAAAAAGATTTATTTATTTCATGTGTTTGAGTTATGGATGGTTGTGAGCCATCATGTTGGTATTAAGAACCAAGCCCAGGTCTTCTGTAAGAGCAGCAAGTGCCTGTCACCACAAAGCCGTTTCTCCAACCTCAAAATTAGGGGAAAGTTCAAGGTCATTGTTAGTTAGTTTGAGGCTAGCTTGGGCTACAGGAGGCCCTGCCTCAAAAGATTAATAACAGAGTAGAATAAATTGGGATTTGACCCCAAATTACTGGGGTTTCCCATTCTACTCATACCCGCAAACTACCCCACCCCACCCCCACTGGCCACTCTCACCGCATCTCACTGTGTACCTGGTGCAGCCAAATAGGTCACCCAGCTGCTATTGGCACTGCTTTGACCCCTCCTCTTGAAATACA
The DNA here is from genome assembly GCF_014885135.2 of Alexandromys fortis. Taxonomy (NCBI): domain Eukaryota; kingdom Metazoa; phylum Chordata; class Mammalia; order Rodentia; family Cricetidae; genus Alexandromys; species Alexandromys fortis. The sequence continues at coordinate 14,760,084 of NW_026067901.1, read as the reverse complement.
TTGAAACAGGGGGTAAGAACTTCCTTGAAGCAATGCTATTTCCAAAATGGAGCCATCCCAGCAGCACAGAAGGCTGCTCATGGAAGGAGCTAGGCAAGCCTCTCAGCATCTGCCGAGCTGATACACTGGTGACTCAAGCTGGAGCATTTCAGAAAGCACTCTGGGTCCCCAACACCGGGAGCCATGAGAAGCCTTTCAAGAAGCTTTTCCTTTGTGGTAAAGAACCCTGGTTGCCTGAGGGTTGCAGAGGCCTGGATAAAGGAGCTTCTGGGAGTCCATGTCTGCCCACAGCTTCCACACAAGGCCCCACTGTGAATCTTTCCCCCTGGTAATTCCCTTCCGCAGCCCCCCCCCGCCCCGTGTCCCCCAACCACACCACTCTTTCACGGATGGGTTGCCCAGTCTGACAGGAAAAACTGTTCTCATCACGTTTGTGGGCTTCATTCACTTGTAAAGGTCCCCACAGTCATGGAAAGTTGAGGGGCATGGGTTTGAGTAAGGAGGAGAGATGTGCCAAAGGGCACCTGCTGGGGTGGGTTATCAGAACCAGAATGGCGAGAGGAGGGGTGTCAATTACATTCCTCAAGCACCTTCCCTCCCTCCCTCCCTCCCTTCCTCCCCGCCCTCTATTCCCTTCCTTCCTTTCCGCACTTCTGCTTTTGCTGTGTAACTTTGGCAAGTGTGTGCCACCTGCTAGAATGTTCTGAAGACACAGCATGAATTCTGTGGTATTCTTGAATGGGGCCCGCATCCTGTTCTGTAAACAGAACAGGTGAGTTGAGCCGAGCAGAGGAGATGAACTCTACCAGCAGGAAAGGAGGCAAGGGAGGTAGAGATGGGGGCAAAAGTAGATCGTTCTTTTCAAGGCGGTTTCCCAGCAGAGTTAAAACAGAGGGGATCAAGCCAGGCGAGCTGGCACACACATTTCATCCCAGCACTCCAGAGGCAGAGGCAGGTGGATCTCTGTGAGTTGGAGACCAACCTGATCTACAGAGCAAGTTCCAGGACAGCCAGGGTTACACAGAGAAACCCTGTCTCGAAAAACAAAATGGACAAACAGACAACCTGAGGGGGCTTTCCTAACACAGCTCGAAGGAAGCTGTGGGCCCTTTCTGATTGGGTGGTATGAACCTTCACTGAGATTAAGGGGCACTTAACAATGAGAGATTTGCGCTTGTGGGAGCCTCCTGTAGGATCTCAGTCCAAAACAGCAGAGTCTAGCCAGTATCACCTGAGTACGCCCCCAACACCATCCTTCTCTGCAAGAAAAAGTCCCTGATGTATTCTGAGGGTGATGGAGCATAGACCTACCATTAGCTGTGGTTCCTGGGGCGGGGGAATCTGAAACACAGAAGAGGAGGGCGAAGTGAATCCTAGGTTCCCTCTCCAGGGGGCGCACTTTACACTACTGAACAGCGGCAGCAGTAAGGGTTCAGACGCACTGTGTGTTTCGAATCCTCACAAGCTGGAAATAAATATCATGAGCCAGAAGTAAAAAGAAACCATGGCCGGGCAGTGGTGGCATACGTTTTTTAATCCCAGCACTCGGGAGGCAGAGGCAGGGGGATCTCTGGGAGTTTGAGGCCAGCCTGGTGTACAAGAGCTAGTTCCAAAACTACAGAGAAACCTGTCTTGAAAAACAGAAAGAAAGAAAGAAAGAAAGAAAGAAAGAAAGAAAGAAAGAAAGAAAGAAAGAAAGAGGGAGGGAGGGAGGGACCTCCACTTGCATCTGAGAATGACCTTGAAGTTCAGTTCCTCCTGCCTTCTCTTTCTGTTGCTAAGATTCCAGGCCTGTGTCTCCATTTGAGACCTGGGACTTCTTAGGAAGTCTTGGGCTGGGACTTCTTAGAAAATCTCAGGCTGGGACTCCTTAGGAAGTCTCGGGCTGGGACTTTGGACCCCTGATGCAGCTGAGAGTGCACTGTCTTACTTATCTTCCCAGAGGTCAGAGTTGAAATCCTTACTGTGATCTGGGTGTGGTGACTCGGTATCTCAGGAGATCTGAGAGCCTGAGGTCAGTCTGAGCTACACAAGGTGACCCTGTTTCAAACAACCACCCAAGCCAAGTGTGACGTAGATGGTGACTCCAAGCTCCAATCATCACTCCACCTTGAAGATGGGACTCCTCCCGACAACTTCCTCCGGTAGGTATGGGGCATAAACACGAAGGTGCAGTTAAGCAGCCCTGCAAGAAGGTGAGTGAGGAGAGCTGGCATCCTGAGAAGGGGGCCGCAAGAGGAGGGGACCCTCCCCTGTAACGTCACTGACGCCCTGTGGAGTGCAGCCCTGCGATTATGCATGCACGGAATCAGAGGACAGCGGCTTTGAGTCATTTCTCTCCTTCTGCCTTGATATGGGCCCTGTGGATAAAACTCAGGCCAGCAGGGATCTACTGGCCCTTTAACTGCCGAGCCACCTCAATGGTCTGCCTTTGGATATTTTTATCAGACTTTGACTGAAGCCATAGAGGAGGGATCTTGGGATACAAAGGTTAACAGTAGGGCTGGTGGGCACGTGGGTCAGTTGGTAGAGTGCTTACCTAGCGTTCATAAAGCTCTGGGTTTGATGCCCGCTGGAAACCCTAGCGCTCAGGGAAGGTGGGAAGGCCGGAGGATAAGGAGTTCAAAGACTTCCTCGGTTATACAGTGAGTTTGAAGCCATCCTGAGCTACAAAAACAGAAGCATTAAAAAGTCCCTTGTAAGCCAGGTGGTGGTGGCGCACGCCTTTAATCCCAGCACTTGGGAGGCAGAGGCAGGCGGATCTCTGAGTTCGAGACCAGCCTGGTCTACAAGAGCTAGTTCCAGGACAGGCTCCAAAACCACAGAGAAACCCTATCTCGGGAAAAAAAAAAAAAAAAGTCCCTTGTAAAGTGTACCTGCTCCTGGATACCCAGCCTGCTGCTCGGGCCACTGGCTCTGCTTAGTGAAACTTTTCAGATTCTGTTTGCAGATAAAGAACTTGCCAAAACGGGAGAAAAACAAAAAGAAAGAAGAAACTCGCCAGCGGGCAGGACCATGGTACAACCGGATGAACCTAGCATGTGGCGAGGGGGAAGGGAGGTGGAAGAAGAAGTTAATTTTGTTGCAATAGCACTCAGCCTCATTGCTAAACAAAACCCAAGCCCATGTGGACCATGCGTACTGCCTTTTTAAAAAAGATTGATTTATTTATTATGTATACAATGTTCCTCCTGCATGTATGCCTGTAGGCCAGAAGAGGGCACCAGACCTCATTACAGATGGTTGTGAGCCACCATGTGGTTGCTGGGAATTGAACTCAAAAACTCTGGAAGAGCAGGCAGTGCTCTTAACCTCTGACCCACCTCACCAGCCGCCCCCCCCCCCACTCACACACACTTTTTTTCAGGCCAGCGGAGTGTTCTTTCACTGCCTGAGAGCCAGCATTACCAGAGTGCACTATGCCTGGCTGTTATACAACTTTGTTTCAATGCTAACCTTTTTAATCCCTGCTGCTAACCGCCTCTGGAGTGCTGGGATTGCAAGTGTGCACCACCCTGCCCAGCTCTAACCTCCTCATCTTACCTGAAATCCAAGCAACTGAACTATCCCTTCCTTGGTTCATCAGACTCCTTTTGTTTCCTATCACAGGCAGTTCAAAGGTAGCCAGACTTTTTAATGTGTCAACATACGTCTTATTCCAGCCAAATAGCCATCTTATCAAATAAAATAGGTCCAATCCCTTCAGTTCCATGCAAAGGGTATAGCACCTGCAGACTGTTGGAGTTATACAAACGAGCCAATCTCAGCACGTGTGTGAGCCAGGACCCATCAATCATCTGATGCTGTAACACCAGCCTCCTAGTGCCGGGGTTCAGTCCATACCTGAGTATTGCTCTCTGTGTGGCAGACACGTCCTCTCTCTCAGCTGTGGGTATGGGTGACTCACAAACTGCTGAGGAGGCTGCCGTCCACAATGTCAGGTGACAGACACTTGGCCATCACCATAACCCTGGGGTAGATTGGCCTAGTCCTCAATAGGTAGTTAGATCAAGTGATCTTGTTCAGCTAACCTGTTACAGAACCCAAGTTTTGTTTTCTTCAACACCCAAAAACAATAATTAAAGAAAAAAATCAATTTCAGTTGGGTGGCGGTGTCGCACGCCTTTAATCCCAGCACTTGGGAGGCAGAAGCAGGCGGATCTCCAAGTCAGAGGCCAGCCTGGTCTACACAGTCAGTTCCGAGACAGCTAGGGCTTGGAACTTGAAAGCCTGTCTTGAAAAGCAAACAAACAAACAAAACCAAAGAAAGAAAGAGTGTTTGCTGCTTTTGTAGAGGACCAGAGTTCCGTTCCCAACACCCACTTGGTCAGTTCACAACTGTCTGTAACTGCAGCTCCAGGAGATAGGACACCTGCCTCAGGTCTCTGAGGTCACACACGTGTGGCATACACACACAAACAAAAGTCCTGTCTTCTACACAGCTCAAAAAAACACATATACTTGTGCTGCACAAACAAAGTGATCAAAGGAAGTGAATGCTGTCCTGGAACACGCTCTGTAGACCATGCTGGCCTCGAACTCAGAGATCTGCCTGCCTCTGCCTGAGTGCTGGGATTAAAGGTGTGCACTACCATGCCCTACACAGACTCAGGGAACTTTAACTTTAGAAGAACATTCTGACTGCCATGAGATTCAGCTACTTGGTCAGCTCATAGATCATCTCCTGAGATGGCTCCTGGTCTCATAACTGATGTCATGACTTTCTCTTAAGACATGTTACTGTTTTTAGAATTGAGGCTTTCTGTGGTTTGACAATAGCATGTCAGGCTGCACGAACAGAAGGAGGGCATAGGCTGCCCGCAGGCCTCCCAGCTCCCACCTCTACCACTCCCATCTGTACCCTGCGTGACAATATTCATGTTTTATCAGTGCTTTCTTGGAAGTCATGCCACAGCTGGTCAGACTTCACTTCCTTTTTTTGATGTGTGTGTGGTTTCGCATGTCTCGTCTGTATGCGTATGTAGAGGCTAGGCGTGGACCTGAGATGTTCTCAATTGCTCCTCTACCTCCTGTTTTAGATCTCTCACTGAAGCTAGGGTTCATGGGCTTGGCTATACTGTCCTCCCAGGAGGTCCCAAGGATCCCTTCTCTAGCTCTTCAGCACTGGGGTTACAGGTTCTTGCAGCCATGGCTAGCTTCTTCACATAGGTGTTAGGTAGCCAAAGCTGATTCCTCATGTTTGTGCAGCAGCTGCCGAATCATCCCCAGACCCTGGCCTGCAACTGACAGAAAGCTCTTGTGACAGACACGACTTGACTTCTCCTTAGTATCCATCCCCAAGCCCTTTTTTCTGAGACAGGATGTCTCTGTGTAGCTCTGACTGTCCTGGAACTCGCTCTACAGACCAGGCTGGCCTTGAACTCAGATATCCACCTGCCTCTGCCTCCCTAGTTAAGGCGTGCACCACCGCTGCTGGGCGAGAATGATTTCTAATATTTACTTTCTTTTCTGAGCGTGAGTGTTTTGTCCGTCTTTATGTATTTCCACCAAACGTGTGACCAGTGGAGGTCAGAAGAAGGTGTCAGATCCCATGGACCTAGAGCTACAGATGACTGTGAGCCACCATGTTGGATCTGGGTCCTTTGCAAGAGCAACAAGCGTTTTAACCATCAGCTGTCTCTACAGTATCACACTCGCACTAGGCTATTACTTCGGTCCTGTTTTTATACCTGACAACTATTTTTCCCAGTTACCCTTGCAACTATGGGGAGTACGGCCCAGTCAATATTGGCAGAAGTGTGGCCAGCCCTGGCGGCGTGCACGCCTTTAATCCCAGCACTCACGTGGCAGAGGCAGGCCACTCTGTGAGTTTGAGGCTAGCTCAGTCTACATAGCTACATAGTGAGTCCGAGGTCATCCAAGGCTACATAGTGAGACCTTGCCTCAAATTAATTAGTTAATTAATTAACTCAGGGCAGGAGAGATGGCTCAGTGGTTAAGAGCATTTGCTGTTTTTCTAGAGGACCGGGGTTCAGTTCCCAGCACCTGCATAGTGGCTCAGAATCAGTCCAGTTCCAGGAGGTCTGACTCCCTCTTCTGGCCTCCAGGGAATATCAGGAGGGTGCATGGCACACACACACACACACACACACACACACACACACACACAGAGCTGCAGCAAACACTCACACACAAAACAAACAAACAAACAAAAAAAAAACAAAAACAAAAACAGACATACATGCACACCAGTGCACATAAACTAATTTTTTTTTTTTTAGAGCTAAATGTTCAGAGACAGGAAGATCCTAGAAGCCTGGGGTGATCTGGAGGGAATTACTAATTGAGCCCCACTCCCCATTTTCTATCTCGTACCTCAGAGGAACAAAGCCTTGGTTGTTTCTAGGTGTGCCTGCACTGGGAAGCGGCTGCCTGGCTTGGGGCTCCAGCAGCTAGCCTAGGACACTCCCTGCCCATCCTAAAATCCTGTGGTTCGGGAGGCGGCAGGGCGAGACTCCACCTCATCTGTCTTCGCTCACTTTCCTCAGATGAACTGTTTTCCCTTAACCTCAGCCCCGACCTTTCATGATTGATCTGGAGATTGAGCTACATTTAAAACCAAAATAGAAAAAAAGAAAAAAAAAAAGTCCAAATGGAAAGTTAGCTGCCGTAGGAGCCAGGGTTTTCTTGCAGTCTCTCTGGGACCGGAGAGTTTACTGCCCTTGGACAAGGCCCAGAAAGGAGCGTATGAAATAGTGTTCCTTTTGCTCCCTTTTACCAAAACATGAGTCATTTCTTTTCTTTAATTGACTCTGATTTTTTTTTTTCTTTAAGCCCGACTTCCCAGCATGCCTAGGATATAGCATTTCCCAGTGAAGAAATATTTAGGCTCATGTGGTTTCTCTGAAATCTGGCAGACAGCTGGCGAGTTCCCTGGGGAAGGGGACAGAAGGGGGAAGCTAAAAGCTTGGGCTGTACCAAGGCAGAACTGGGGTGAGGGGAGGGGCGGGATGATTGGAGCCTCCGGCACACACGGGAATGCAGCAGGCCGGTGTTGGGCAGTACTATAGGACACAGGTATAGGGTCCAGGGCGTACCCAGCTGTTGTTTCCCGGGGCACAGCTGCACCTGTGGGCCTCTCTGGGATGGGCAATCCCGTCCCAGGGTTCGTGGAAGACATCACTGCGTAGTCAGATTAGACAAATCTGGAAGAAGCCTGGGGGAAAGGCTCGGTTGGTAAAGTGCTTCTCGCAGAAGCATGAGGATCTCAGAAGGATCCTCAGACCCCATAGCGGGGGTGGGTGGGAGGGGTCTGTTGTTGGGAGTGACACACTTCCTCAATTCCGGTGCCCGGAAGTAGGAACAGCTGAATCCCAGAGGCTCACAGTCACCCTAGCCAAGCAGTGAGCTCCAGGGTCTGTGAGAGATCCCATCTCACAAAATAAGATGTGGAGCTGGAGAGTTGGCTTGTCAGTTAAGAGTGCTGACTGTCTCCCTGAGGACCTAGGTTCAATTCCTGGCAAGCACAGAGGCTCACAACCACCTACAACTGTAGTCTAGGGTTTGGGGTATGATTTTTGGCCTCGGAAGGCACCGTACACATGCGACACACAGAGATACATGCTGGCAAAACACCCCCAAAATGAAAATAAAGGCTAACGGAAAGGTGGGGAATGATTACAGGAGACAGGAAAACATGCAGCGTTCACCTCTGTCCTCCACGCATGTGTGCATATGTGTCACAGGCACACACACACACAGACATACAGACATGCCCTCCCACAATCCAGGAAGTCTATATGGGAGAACTGACTCCCTAGAGCCCACACACATACACAGAGAAATAAACAAATAAAATGTGATCTAAAAATAATTTTAAATAAAAAAAACCTGGAAAATAGAAAAACTGAGTTAGTCAGCCTAATTCCCCTGCTATAGGCCCCAGGCACAGGAGCTGGTTCAGCCCTTTAAGTAGACAGTGATTCACAGCAGGCCCGAGTTTCTTTTGACCAAGAAAGGTTGAGGAACTCCGGGAGGAGGGAGGAATCTCTGTTTATAAGCACAATGTTGACAGGCATCTGTAGGTGACTCTCAGGTTCAGCCACTGAGGACCACAGCTCCTCTGACCTCACAGCACACGGTTCTGTTGTTGTTGAACTTGGCCTTGGCTGGCTTGGAATTTGCTCTATAGACCAGGCTGGTCTTGAACTCAGGGATCCCCCTGTCTGTGCTAGGATTAAAAACAAAATCTGGGGGCTGGAGAGATGGCTCAGCGGTTAAGAGCATTGCCTACTCTTCCAAAGGTCCTGAGTTCAATTCTCAGCAACCACATGGTGGCTCACAACCATCTGTAATGAGGTCTGGTGCCTTCTTCTGGCCTGCAGGCATATACAGACAGAATATTGTATACATAATAAATAAATCTAAAAAAAAACCCAAAAAACAAAATCTGGATTAATCCCAAGAGCTGGGATTAAAAACACAAAACACTTTGAGGCTGGAGAGAAGGCTTAGCGGTTAAGAGCACTGATTGCTCTTGCAGAGGACCGGGGTTTGTTTCCAAGCACATACATGGTGCCTCAGAACCAACTGTAACTTCAGTTCAAGGGGGCATAATGCGTCTTCTGATCTTCGGGCACCAGAAACACTCAAGATACACTCGTGATACATACCACATACAGGCAAGACATTCATACACATAATAAATAAATAAACCTAGTTTTAAAAAAAAAAATGAGCCACTGTGTCTGATGTGACTTTTGTGTCCAGAAAGGCTTTCGTGTAGCCTTGGTTGGCCTCAGACTTGCTAGTTAGTCAAGGATGAACTCGGACTCCTGATCCTCCTGCCTCCACCTCCTAAGTGCCAGGATTACAGGTGTGCGACACCAAGCGAGTTTATGTGGCGCTGGGAATTGAACACAGGGCTCTGTGCATGACAGGCAGGACTCTACCAACTGAACTACAGCCACAGCCCTGCCTTGTTTTTGATTTTTTAAGGCAAGGTCTCACTACGTAGCTCTGGCTGACCTGGAACTTGCTATGTAATCCAGGCTGGCTGCAAACTTGAATTGATCCTCCTGCCTTGGCCTCCTGAGTGCTGGGACCATACATGTTTGATACCACACCAGCTCCTTCTCAGCGACGGTCAAATATACAATTCAATCGCACTTTATGGCTTGATTGGAGTGGAGGATGACCTTGAATTTCTGATTTCCCTGCTTACTTTCCTCAAGCTTTGGGGTTTACCAGCAAACTGGATTTATTCCCTGCTGGGGATCAAACCCAGGACTTCGTGCACGCTAGGCAAGCATTCTACCCACAGAGCCTCGCTTTGATTTTGAGTCTTGTGAGGGCTTGGAGACTTCAGTCTGTTACTTCTCAGCCTCCACTGTCACCATCCCATTGCCTCCTACAAGACTCCAGAGCCAGGAGTTCCACGAACTTGGTTTTGTCCTTGGGTGATGGAACCTGGGAAGTCTACCGTCCTCTTGGGTCAAGGTGATACTTCCCCCTCCTTTGTCCCTAATCCTAGCTTAGCTCAGCAACACAGGAGCAAGGTACAAACATGCAGATGTCACCCAAAACTAGGAGGGAGCTTGCGCTCTCTCTCCCTCTCTCTCTCTCTTTTTGTTTTTCGAGACAGGGTTTCGCTGTAGCTTTGCAGCCTGGAACTAGCTCTGTAAACCAGGCAGGCCTCAAACTCACAGAGATCCACCTGCCTCTGCCTCCCTAGTGCTGGGATTAAAGGCATGCGCCACCACCGCTCAGCTTCAGAGGGAGTTTTCTAAGGCAGAGTGGGTGTTTAATAGGCTATCGTCTTTGTGGCAAAACCCAGAATGGCAGCCTGATGATGAAGCAGGAGTTATGACTCCAGTTGTGGGTGCAATATAGCATGCCGATTCTGACTTAAAGGCACAGGAGATTTGCTGGATCAGTGTGAGCCATCTTGTAAGGGAGTAGGAAATTCTACTCTGTGACGTAAATGGACAGCAGAGCAAGGAGCCATGGGAGGCAAGATGTCCAGAACAACTCAGTAGCCAGCGAGTTGAAACTTGGGGAGCCTGGCTCTGAGTTGTTTATTTTAGGCATAAGTAAACACAGCATAATTTTTTGATAACTGTCCTTGCGATGATTAACTCAATCCCGAGTACACAACAGAGCACACCAAAATCTCTTTGAGATACAAAAGTAAACTAAACACACATCAGACGTGATTGCACTGAAACTCTTTGTAAAGTCCGTGTGACACCGCCCATAAAGATGGGTTCTAAGATTGCCTGAGAAAAACAAGTTTACGAGAAAGGTCTGGAGGAGGGCCTGTGCCGGCACTGGCCACACAGGCTGCATAAAGGTCACCAGGCTAGTATGCACATTGGCTCCAACCTCTGGGCAGAAAATAGGTTTTCCATTCCTCCCCTTGAAGGAACAACTCCGTGTGCTCAACATTCCTGGTCCTCCCTAGTGCGTATTTGTGAGCATAAAGACCTCCATGTTCCCTACAAGGAAACACCCTGTCAGTGGCACAGAAATGTCCGTTCCTGTTGCAGAGACCAGGCTTAGAACCAGGGACACTGATGGCATCACCACAGCCTGGAACTGGAAGCCTGAAGAGGGGGACACTGGAGAGTGTCCTCCTGTTTGCAGGGCCAGCTTGAGTCCAGGGGTGGAAGAGTGTGACTCAACCCTGACCCTGCTGGAAGAGACTATCTCACCCTCACTGGAAGCCTCAGGCACTGAAGGCAGGTCTTTCCCACCTGGTCCACACAGACTTAGTTAACTCCCCAGGTGTATGCCAAATAACGCTCTACTGCTTCCGTCAAGTGGACATCCAGATAGGCTCAAGTTCTCACCACTTGATGGACATTTAGATTGTCCCCACCTGGTAGCTCTAAGCACTGGCTCAAGGATCCTGCTTCCTCTGCCAATGCCCATCTTCAGGAGTGGCAGCTGCTTCTTGGAAGAGGCCACCTCCCTGTTCTTCGGTTCTGCCACATCTAACGGCTTGTCATGCTTCTTTTACTATGTATGCCCGACATTAAATTCTCTCCCCCCTTTCTGATTTTGGGGGGGGGTGGATAGAGTCTCATGCAGCCCTGGCTAGCCTCAAACTTAATGCATTGCTGAGGCTGGCCACTACCTCACAGGGAGGTGCTGAGCTTACAAGGTGTAGCACTGTGCTTCGTGCATTAATTTCTTTGGGATAAGATAATTGGCAAGGTTCCCGACTAGCCCTGCTGCTTGTTTTCGGTGACTGTAACAAAGGCACTGAGCTAGTCAGTTTGCAAAAGAGAGGAGGTTTGATGGTCTTGGCAAAGAATTGTTTTGTTGCGGCATGTTCCGATCCATGGCTAGGTGGGAGAGATCCGGTAGAGCGCTGGATGGCAAGGGAGGGCACACACTGTTTACCATGTGCCAGTGAGCAAAACGGGAAGGGACTGGGTCCCACAGTACCCTTGGAGGGCATGCCCTCCCCCCCCCGGGGACCTAAAGACATCCCACAAGGCCAAGCTCTGAGAGGTTCCATTTCCCAGGAATGCCACCTTCAGGGACCTTCAACACTCTGGGACCTCTTCGTTCATCTAGCAAGCAGTCACGGGTCTTCCCCGTGTCAGACTCGGGCACGCAGGTGTCAGACTCAGTCTGGTGGCAGAAGCAGTCAGTAAGAGCAGCTGACAGGGAACCAGTCCTTAGACGACTCAGCCTGTGGCTCTTGCTTCCTCTTCTGCCTATTCTCTGGATGTGGTCCAAAGAGATGAGACGCTGTGTGTCATGCAACTTCCGGATTATGTCCTTGAAGACATCTGCCTTGGATGCTCGTCTGCCTGTTCTGCTGACTGGAAAGTGGCAGCAGCTGGATTCATGACAAACAGCCCAGGGAGGGTTGGGACACCTCTGGCCTTGGACTAACAGGAGGCGAACTTGACCTTCCGCAGACCACTGGGCTTCTCGTGAAGCAGCTTTCAGGCTTCTGTAACCAATCCTTGCTCTGGGTGTGTGTGTGTGCATGTGTGTATGCTTCTCTTCTTGCAAGCTGGTTGAGCTGGCCTGAATCTGAGTTTTGTTGGTATATTATTATATTAAGGGCACTAGGAATGGCTTCTGGTCCCCACTTACTGGTTTCCTCCCACATAAGACTTTCCTGGAAGTTTTTGTGCTGGCTGGTTCTATGTTGACCTGACACATAATATCTATTTAAATAAACATAAATATTTATTTATTCATTATGTATATAATATTCTGTCTGTCTGTGTGCCTGCAGGCCAGAAGAAGGCACCAGACCCCACTACAGATTTTGTTTTGTTTTTCGAGACAGGGTTTCTCTGTGGCTTTGGAGCCTGTCCTGGAACTAGCTCTGTAGACCAGGCTGGTCTCGAACTCACAGAGATCCGCCTGCCTCTGCCTCCCAAGTGCTGGGATTAAAGGCGTGAGCCACCATCGCCCGGCTCCCATTACAGATGGTTGTGAGCCACCATGTGGTTGCTGGGAATTGAACTCAGGACCTTTGGAAGAGGAGGCAATACTCTTAACCTTTGAGCCATCTCTCCAGCCCCCAACCAGCATCATTTTGGAAGAAAGAACCTCGATTGAGAAAATGCCCCCACCAGATTGACCTGTGAGCAAGCCTGTGGTTACATTTTCTTAACTAATGATGAAGGAAGGCCCAGACCAACATGGGTAGTGCTACTCCTGGGCTGATGGTCCAGGTTCTATAAGAAAGCAGGCTGAGCAAGTCATGGGGAGCAAGCCAGTAAACAGCACAGATCCAAGGCATCAGCATCAGTTCTTACTTCTATGTTCCTGTCCTGACTTCCCTGGACACTGGACTACAAGCTGAAAGATGGAATAAACCCTTTCCTTCCCAAGCTGCTTTCGGTTGTGGCATCTACCACAGCGATAGAAACCCTAAGGAAGACATGCTTGCTCCCCCAACCCCCACCCACTGCCCTGCCCCAGGAGAGGTTGTGTTTGACTCTTTGCCCAGCCCAGTCCTCCAGCCTCACAGCAGCATTCCCAGCATGCCTAGCGCCCAGCTGGCCCTAAGCAGAGGTCTGCAGGAAACACAGCAAGCAGATTTCCAGGAATGGAGCCCACAGTGCTCATCCATCCTTGGCCTCTCCTCAGGCACTCAAATGGAGAGCAGGTCCCATTTAATATTTAAACAAAAGGCTGAATGTTGATACAGCAGCCAGGGGAAATTAGTCCCCTAGCTCTGAGCTGCTGGGAAAGACTTCCCTGCTGGCCAGCCTGGAAGATTCATTAGGTAATTGACAGAGAGCTTGCCTGGGGCCTCTGTGGGTTCTGTCTTCCTCTGCCCTGGACAAAAACATCTGTAAACAGACTACCCAGTGAGAAACCATAGGGGCCTGAGGGTCTGATTTCATGTCCCCGAGACATGTTCCACCATGGCACCCCTCCCTTTTCCTTTCTCAGAATCCAGCTGCACAGTGAATGTTCCGACTTCTCCATAAAGAGGCAGCCCGAGGTTGCCAGGCTTTCTGTGCACTGTGGGGTTGGCCCAGAGCAGGGGAAATGCTTGCAGGATATCTGGAATCAGGCCTGGGCAGAGGGTGCCATGGGTGAGCTTATGGAGAGGGAGAGATGTATTTCATGGCTGTGTGTTAGCATGTTAGGGTCTCACCGTATGATGATCATGAAGCTAAACACCCCCCAACCCTAAGAGACATTTCACTTGTTCCAGTATGTACAGCTACATATAGTGTTTGTGTTGTGAAAGCCTGTAATTCTAAGACAGAAAGAAATGAAAAAGATCGGTGGCTCATGCCTATAATCCTACCTCTTGGGAAACTGAAGCAGGGGAATTGCTGTGAATCCCGCACCAGCCAGCCGTGACTGTAAAGATTTTTATTGTTATTGTTTCTTTTTAAACCATTTTTTTAAAGATTTACTTATTTATTATGTATACAACATTCTGCCTCGATGTGTGCCCGCACGCCAGAGCAGGGCACCAGACCTCATTACAGATGGTTGTGAGCCACCATGTGGTTGCTGGGAATCGAACTCAGGACCTCTGGAAGAGTAGCCAGTGCTCTTAACAGATGAGCCATCTCTCCAGCCCCCCACAGTTAAGACCTCCTCAAATGATACCGTGATTGACTGGAGAAATAACTGGCTTACAATTCTTAGTCTTCATCACAAACCTCATCTGCTCCTGAATACCTCTGGAGCCAGGCAGCTCAGCCCCTTACTGGCTGTCCGAGATATGTGCGGGCAGAGCCCACAGGCTGGTATGTCTCCCTGCTTGGCCTGCTAGAGAGCATTCCAGGGCTCCTGGCAACCTCTTGACCTCCCATCACCCACAGGAATGTCCAGCCACAAGAGTCATAGAACATCTGTGCTTGCATAGATGTCCCTGTGGCTCAGCTCTGGGACTCCATAGCAGGGCGCTTCCAGGAGTTCTCAGAAGCCAGTGAAGCCAGAGTCCCCGCCATTCGCCGTGGCTTGCCCCTAGCCTCACACTTTGGTGTTCGTATTGAGCCCCATGTAGGCTAAAACAGACCTAGGGCTTATGAAAGGGTGTGAATAGGCAGGGACCCCACTTCAGCTATTTGTGGGCCTTGAGAAGGGAGGTGCCTTATCAAGCTAGCCACCCAGTTCTGAGCCCGGCCTCTCCACTTCAAGTTTTGTGACCCATGAGATGGCCACCCTCCAGCTCCTCTCCCATCTGTAGAACAGGGTGTGTCTGCCGAAGTCTGTGTTCACAAATGTGCTATGTGACCACGAGGCACTAGATCAACATCTAAGTAAGTAAGTCACTTTTATTATAGCCTCCAGTGTCGACAACAGAGAGGGCATTTCAAACACTTTTCCCAGACAGGTGGTGGTGGCGCACGCCTTTAATTCCAGCATTCGGGAGGCAGAAGCAGGCGGATCCCTGTGAGTTCGAGGCCAACCTGGTCTACAGAGTGAATTCCAGGATAGCCAAGAGAAACCCTGACTTGAAAATTCAAAAACCAAACCAAACCAAACACCCCCCCCTCCCCCCAAAAAAGAAAAACACTTTTCCCACACCTCACACCAAAGTAATCTCCACATCCCCTGATCACCGGGGTGGGCTATGGCAGATCTGCAGAGCCGTGCCCCAAGGGAGGAAAGATGGAGTTCCCAGCAGCTCTGCCCCTCCCCTTGGGCTTACTCAGTTGAGAGAGCCCCACCTTTCACAAGGCTTCTACCCAGGCTCCTCTGAGCTCTGCTCCTGGCCCATCTGTCTTCCAGCCACCTGAGAATGCTCTCCAGTGTTCCGGGCTTGCTGATCAGGCTCAGTAAAACCCCAGATGCTACTAATTCTAGAATCACCTGCCAGCCCAGAACACGAGCTCAAGGATCTTCAGCACACCAGGTCGCCACTCTGGCCTGGAGGGGCAGGAGCGCAGAGGTGGTGCCCGCTCCCCAGGTCAGCCTTGGTCTCTTCTAAAGTCAGCAGCAGCGGGGCAGAGCCCTCTTTGCTTCCCGCTCGTCTTGCCTCCCTAGGACAGGCAGTAACAGAGCTGAGCTAACACGAAGGCAGTCTGGAGGGCCCTCACAGGTACATCTTCATGGCTTCGTGTGTTGTGGGGCAGTAGCGGGCATGGAGCTGGGCCAGCAGAGCCCTGGACGTGGCCTCGAGGTGTGTGCCCTGACTTTTCTTGTTCCATACGTGAACAGCATAGGTGGCATTGAGCAGCCGGGCCAGCTCCTCGGGGCTGATGTCTTCGAAGTATTTCTTCCAGTTCTGCCAGGGGATGGGGTAGAAGGCCTCAGGCGGCAGGGCAGTAACTCCTCGGCAAGTGTGGCTTTCCTTCAGGCTGCGGATGGAGCACCATTTCTTAAAGACTCGGGTGAGCAGTTGGGGGCCCTGGTGGCCCCAAATCCAACCATTGTAGTGGTCCACAAAGTCACGTATGCACAGCGCCAAGAAGTCATGGTGGCGCTCAAAGGCTAGGAAGGCCCCGTTGAGGACGTATTGGGATTGGACGCCCAGCGTGTTGGTCAGGTTCCTCAAGTTCTTGAGGACTATGAAATCTGTGTCCAGGTAGATGCCACCGAACTTCCAGAGGAGCGCGATCCTAGAGGCATCAGACAGTACCGGCAGCAGGTAGGGCTCCCAGCTTTTCTGCACCTCCAAGTACCAGGCTGCCAACGGTGTGTCTCGAAACAGCTCCTTCAGGTCCAGAGGTTGTATCTGGACATTGCGGAAGCACCTCAAGAGAGAGATGCCAAGGTTCCGAGGCAGGCCTGACTTGTACCTATGTAGCCCCTTCATGAGCACCACTATCTGGGAGTCTGGGTGTGCCCTGGCAGCCGACTCCACAGAACACATAAACAGAAAGCTAGGTTTGGTCCTGTCTGAGGTCTCTAGGAAGAAGATGTTGCCTGGGGCAAGGATGCCACGAAAGGCCAGCTGGGGGCAGGGGAAGTCCACTGGCAGGCTATAGTGTCGTCCTTGGTCCTTGGGTGCACCCACAGTGTGCCAGTAGATCATGACGGAGATGACGAATGTGAACTTGAAGCTGATAATGAAGAGAGTGAAGACCCGTTGTCTGGGGGTGCCCCGGAGCACCCTCAGCAGGCAGTCGGGAGGCTTGAACATGGTCTCCCTAGATCACAGCAGGAGATGCCCACAAGAAGTGATGGTCTGTAAGAAACGAACACCAGCATTCAGGTCTGCTGACTGCAGGGCTCCCTGACCCTCAAGAAACATGGGGATTGCCAGCTTTCGAGGCTTGGGGTCTCTGGGACCCAAGAGGCATGAGCTGTACCCTGGCCAGCTGGCTGCTCACCTGTAAAAGACCGGACTAGGACCCAGACAGGGTCCTTTTTCCCTTGTGTAGCAAACTTGTGACTGGCTGGAGACCAGAACCAGTGTTTCTCACAGTGAGCAGCCAGAGTCTAGCAGATACAAGGACAGCCAGAAGCAAAAACTTAGCTTCACAGAACCCTAACCCTGACAAAATCTGCCCCTCTTGGCCTCTCTTGGCCTCCTGGGGTGGTAGCCTGTTCTCTGACCCCCCTCAGCTCCATGAACAGGCTTTGGCCCACTCAAAGCCAGGCTGCTCAATGTCTCAAACACATTTGGCATGAAGACATGGGCTGAGGACTGCAAAATGCACAAGCAAGCATGAGGACCTGAGTTCGGATCCCGGGAACCCACAGAAGACAGAATGGCAGTGCATGTGTGTAGCCAAGGCCGGGGAGGTAGAGACAGAGGGACACTTGGGGCAAGCGGCCTTTGATCTAAGGATTTATTTATTGTAAGTTATTTACTTCATGTGCATGGGTGTTCTTCCTGTGCATATGTCTGTGTATCGCATGCACAAAGTGTCCTCAGAGGAGGGCACTGCATCTCCTGGGACTGGAAATGGGAGGTTGTGACCTGGCATCAACCCTGGGTCTTCTGAGAGAGCCTGGTGCTCGTAACCACGGAGCCAGCTCTCTAGCCTCAGTTTATTTCCTTTTTAATCATAAATTGTGTGTGTGGGGCACATTGTATATAAGTGCAGATGTCCGCAGAGAGCAGAAGAGGATGTGGGATCACCTGGAGTTAGAGCTACGGGTGGTTGTGAGCCATTCAACATCGGTCTTAAAGACCAAACTCAAGTCTTCTATCAGGGCAGCAAGTGCTCTTAACTGCTGAGCCACCTTTCTGTGCCCCTCAGACCCTTTTAAGGAGGGGAGGGACCGGTCCTTGAGACAGGGTTTCTTTGTATATCCCTGGCTGTCCTGGAACTCATTCTGTAAACCAGGTTGGCCTGAACTCACTGAGATCCATCTGCCTCTGCCTCCTGTGTGCTGGGATTCAAGGCGTGTGCCGCCGCTGCCCGGTGGCGCTGGGACTAAAAGCTTGAGCTACTACACCTGGCAGACTTTTTAATTAAATTGGTGAGGATGGCCTTGAATTCACTATATAGACCAGGCTGGTTTTTGACTCATGTTCCTCCTGCCTCAGCCTTCCGAGTGCTGGGATTGCAGCCATGCACCACCATGCCCTGTTACGTCACACATTTGCTCCTTTAAGAAGTATTGGCATTTTAACAACACTGCGGCATTTCGTGCATACAAACCTGTCAAACCCTGATAAGCAGCTGAAAGGGTTAATCCTCACCTCTGCCTTAAGGATGGGGAGGAGGACAGTCTCTGTCCCTCATGCTGTCCCCAGGCAGAAAGTGACAGGATGTGTATGGAAGAGTGGGGGTAGGGTGGGGTGGGAGGCCGATACTTCTACCACATCATCTTGTCCTGGGGAGAGAGCTGGTCTGGAAAAGGAGTGGCTGAAAGGATGCCTGGCTCACTGGAGGAACTCAGTCCTATACCCAGAAGACTAACAGCAGCCCTGGCCCTGGATCACACCATAGCTGTTGTATCTTCCAGGTGGCGTTCACACCCCTCAGACTCTTGGCCACTCCAGGGGACAGTTGCATCATTTTGACATTAGGAACCAGGACACTTGAGTGGACACAGTCAGGCAGGAATTACGGGAACCTGAGAGTTGAGTCCCTTCCAGGACTCTTGGAATGGCCATCCCACAGGAAAGAGCTGGGGTCTGAGCTACCTGGATGGACTCCTTCCAGGTTAAAGGGCTACTGACCAGCCTGGGCAGCCCATGACGAGGAGGTGGAGTGCTAGCCGCCTGCAGGCATCCTGGGTATGCGCACTGGGTTAGGGGCCCATCTTCTACGCCAATAGGAACATGGTCTGTCCTCTGATGCGCAGGGCTGCCAGCCCACCTGCAAAAGATGGAAGGCAGAAAGTGTGAGCGGGCTGTAGGCCACCAGCAGCTCATCACGTTGGGTTTCAGGGTGCAGTCCTGTGCTCAACAGAATACATTAGCCTATGTTCAGCCCTGTGGAAGCACCATCTGGAGACAGAGGGACAATACAATCGACCAGAACTCCCTGGGTGGAATTGCACTTGGGCTGGGCACCAGAGAAAGGAAGGAAGGGTCAGTCAAATGGAGGAGGTGTTGGCCCGTGAGAACTCGGCATCTCATCAGCACCACAGGCTCTAAGGGACTGTGGGAAGCATGAAGGAACCAGCCAGCTCCTTCTCAGCAGATGATAGTCAAAGGCTGAACCCCAGCACTGGAGAGGCAGAGAGGCAGGGGAGTCACAAGTTCCAGGCCAGCCTGGGCTACACAGTGAGACCTTGTCTCAGAAGTCAAGAGCAGTAACAAGATAACATAAAGTCACAGCTGGACACGGTGACCAGGTTGCAGGATTGGGGGGCACTTGAGTTCATTCACAAGGTTAGGACCAGTTTGGGCAACACAGCCAGATGCTGTTTAAATACAATCAGTCGAGTGGCAGTGATGGCGCACATCTTTAATCCCAGCACTCATGAGGCAGAGGTAGGCCCATCTCTGAGTTCGAGACCAGCCTGGTCTACACAGTGATGAGTTCCAGGACAGCCATGGTTACACAGAGAAACTCTGTCTCGAAAAACCAAACCAAATCGAACAAAACAAAAGCAAATAAACAAACAAAAAACCGTTTCATCACCAGGGAGATGAGGTAAGAGGCTCAAGGGTATCCTTAGCTATATAGCGAGTTCAAAGCCAGCTTGAGCTACATGAGATTCTATCCATAACAGCAGCAATAGTAGCAATGACCCAAGCCAAATCATATCAGAGGCTTGCACAGACCCTAAGTAATATGAGAGACTCAGGTCTCCAAACCTCTGACTTCACATCACTTCCCCCAGCTCCTAGTCTAAACCACATCTGCCACTGCTGCCTCTCAGAACCTGTTGCTTCAGGACCGGGAGAGCTGCCAAGGTCTCTGTTCTCTGTGTGATGGCTTTTTCTCCACTCGTAACTCAAACCCCGAAGACTCCAGAGTTCCCGGCTTTCTGCTCCCCTGTACTCTGCCTAGCTCTTATCACAGCACACTGTGCTCATTTGTTTAGGTAACTTATTTGTAAATAGCCAAACAAGGACAGATAGCATGTTTTACTGAGTGACTCATGTAGAACAGGCTAGCCTCCAACTTATCAGCTAGCCCAAAGATGACCCTGAACTTCGGATCCTCCTGCCTCCTTCCTCAAGGGCTTATGCCTAGCTGGGGATGGAGTCCAGGCCTTCATGCAAGCAAGGCAAACACTACCAACTGAGTTACATCATAGCCTCATGTTGTTTCTGAGCCAGGGTCTTAAGCAGCCCAGGCTAGCCTTGAACTCATGATCCTGCTCCCAACCTCCACCTCCTCTCCTCCTGCTGCGAAGCGTGTGATACAACATTCAAGGAAAAGTACACACACACACACACACACATTTGTTTTTGGAGACAGGGTTTTTCTGTATAGCCCCAATTGTCCTGGAAATCACTCTGTAGACCAGGCTGACCTCAAATTCAGAGATCCACCTGCCTCTGCCTCCGGAGTGCAGGGAATAAAAGCATGTGCCACCAACTGCCCAGCTGGAAAAGCATACTTTGGGTCTGGAACCCTGTCCAGCTCTTGATAGGTGTAGTCAACAAATGAGCAGGGGAGGAAATGAGCCGGCAGAGGAGTCACTGAGCAGAGGAGCAGCTGCTGGATAACCAAGGGCACCAGTGAGCAGCTCGGGACCCCAGCCAGGGTCATGCTTATGAGGGAGTTGCCACAGACCCCAGAATAGCAGCAGCTTTGTCCTCCTTTGGCGAGTGAGGCTGCTTTGGTTATAAGCACTTTCTTCCTTTTTTTGGTTTTAGTTTTTCCAGACAGGGTTTTTCTGTGCAGCCCAGGCTGTCCTGGAACTCGCTCTGTAGACCAGGCTGGCCTTGAACCAAGAGATCAGCCTGCCTCTGCCTCCTGAGCGTCCAGATTAAAGGTGTGAGCCACCACCCCCTTTAGATTCAGCACTTTTAGCCCAGTGGGAGACAGACAGAATTCACCTGAATGTGGATCAGCAGATATCAGCAGAGTGAACCTCTGAGTATTTGGGACCTCAAGTCCTAGGAGTGCCATGATACAGGGTAGAGCCCAGGCCTGAAGTGGGGGAGAGTGTGCCTGACCACAGCTGGAGGTGCTAGACGCAGGCCACACCATATTTGGTGTCCAAGCTGAAGACCAGGAATAGAAGTTATATCCCGGGCCAAGTTGGCCACAGCTCAATACCCACGTGACCTCAGACTCAAAGCATGCTCCCAGCCCCCCTGGGTGGGACTTGTAGCTGCACCCCAAGCCCTGGCCCTTGTCAGAGGAGCCCGGCATGTCCCTGTTACCTCCCCCATCTCCAGGCTTCCTTCCCTAGGGCAGGAAGCTATTTCCAGGTACTGTGTTAACTGGTCAACTCTGCTGCTCCAAGCCCTTCCATAGCTTCCTATTATCAGGACGTTCCATGATTCACTGCAGCCAATGAGACTGAGCAGAAATACAGGCTGGTACCAATTCCATGCACTATTTTCCAACCTGAGTGGTGCACCCTTAATGGCTGTACCTCCATCTGTCTCCCTGGCTGACCCTGAGCCAGGACAGTGTCATGGGGACAATCAGAAGCAGCCCACACTGAACTCCATAGATCCCACCTCTGGGAAGATTACCAATAGAATGGCTCACAGAAAACCAAGGCTGAGCCAACGGAGGGTCAGACGTTCTAATGGTGACTCACGCAAGGTCCCCACCCAGGCTTGCTATGTGAGGTACCAGCTCCCCTCCCCAGGCCTCTGCAGACAGAACTCACATCCTGTCTAGAGGTCCTCATAAGATTCAAGGAAACACAAGAAACTCCGTTCAACAACCAAGTAGGGTCTCTTGGTGACACCCTTAGGAGAATGAGGACATGGAGCCTGAGGAGCTAGGCTGGGGTTGTGCAGTGGGAGACGCAAGAGGTCGTTGCAAGGTGGGATGGGAGGAGGGGGAAAGGGATGTCCCCATCAGTGTCTATGGATAAGTCTACTGGGGTTTCTAGGTCACCAGATGAGTCAGGCTGGGATGGGGTGAACCGCTGACCTCTGGTATGTGGCCCTGGAGTGGCAAGACTCCAGGCTAGCTGGAGACTCAGCTTTGCTGAGCCTTCATCTCACGTTTTTTGTTTTATTTTGTTTTTTTTTTTTCTTTTCTTTTCTTTTTTTTTGAGACAGGGTCTCTCTGTGGAGCTTTGCTGTCCTAGAACTTGCTCTGCAGATCAAACTTAAAACAAAACCATTTGGCCTTGGAGAGCACAGTGTGTGTCTAGGCCCCACCTGAGTGTTTTTTATCAGTATCTGTGAAGGGCCTGGGAAGAAGACATTGGTGGTAGGTCCCTAAGTCTGAGGTATCTATTTAGCATTAGCAAAGTGGACCTGGCTGCCAGGTTCTCCCAGCATCCCTCAGTTTCTACCTGGTTGGCATATCACCCCCCCCAACTTCCCCAGCCCAGGGGTTGGGTTGCCCTAACCCCACTTGCCCTTCCCCATATAATCTAGTCATTTTGGTTATCTGCCCCTTTTTGATCTACCCTTTTCTCTCTTGGCCAGTCTCTTAGCCCAGGCTGCCCCTGTTGGTCAGTGGCTCCTCTCCCCTTCCAGCTCCCTCTCTTCACATGGCCCAGCTCAGCCATGTGTATCTACAGTAAACCTTTTCCTCCACCACACCTAGGAGCAGGCATGTCTGCCCTTCTTTATTCCTTTTTTTTTTTTTTTTTTTTTTGAATTTTTGAGACAGGGTTTCTCCGTAGCTTTTTGGTTCCTGTCCTGGAACTAGCTCTTGTAGACCAGGCTGGCCTCGAACTCACAGAGATCCACCTGCCTCTGCCTCCTGAGTACCGGGATTAAAGGCGTGCGCCACCACCTCCCGGCTTTATTCCTTCTTTTCAGCCAATTTGGATACTCTCTAAGGTCATGGAGGACAAAACGGCCCTTTCGCTCTCACCTCCAAGTTCAGCAGTATCGCTGTGCGTGGCCAGGAAGCAGCCTTTGGCCAAGACTGGCTGTCTTGTTTATTACTGTCCCCCAGCTATCAAGAGCCAACAGTCAGAGCACACAATCCCCATCCCGTGATCACACTTGCTCCTGGTGCAGTCAAGTCAGCTTCCCTTCCTACTCTAGTGTCTGTCTACAGGGACTAAAGTATTGCAGAGTTCCCAGTCCACTCCAGCGTCTCTTCCCAGCAGGATTATGTATAGGACATGTGCCACAGGACAAGTCACCTCCCTGAGACTTGGGTGCCTTGCAGCGCCCAGGTTCCGGGTAACAGTAGGAGGCCTAGGGCATGGGGCTCACCCAAGGCAAGAGAAAGAAGGATCCTATTCTGCTGGCTAACAGACACCACAGGTAGCCACAAGTTCCTTCTGCCAGCCATAAGGGAAATGGCTCCCTTCTGTCGAGAGGAACTAGCCTCTCAAGTTCCAGGGAATGCTTTTGTCTAACTGCCAGAGTTTGGGGAAACAGAGTTTCCTTTGAATTTTATAAACAGCTTAGCAGAGGCGGAATCCCCCATTGCTGCTTTCAGTATTGACTTAATATGGGCTAAATAAATTACTTCATCTGCTAAAAAAATAACAGCCTCCATTCCTCCTGTTCTTCAGCTCCCAGACACAGTCCCAGAATCCTGATGTTTGCCCCTGGTTTCCTTAGGTGAGACAAGATTCATGCTCCTATTGTGTAGACTGTTTTTCAAACCAACAGACCACAAAGACCTTCTGGAAAAACCAGGTCGACTTGACTTGAAAACGGGGCTCTCTGAAACCGGCCAATCACAACGATGTCAAAAACTTTGACACTGTGTCAAATGCTAACAGCAAAAAAGTTTGACTTTTGTCTAAGCTTTGTTTGCTTACATCGGTCATAAGGACCTATGAACGATCCCTCCTGCTGCAACTGAGGGTCACTTTCATTCTCCTACTCCTGAGGGGAACTGTAAATTTGGCCTGGCTGTGAATATAGTTTTCCTTGCAATATCTCGGTGTTGGCTCCTCTTTGACACCATGACACAGCTGACCCCCCAAACCAGGGTACCTTCTGAGAGGATGAAGAGCCATCAACCATGGTACCGGTAAAGACAGCAGAGGAGGAGGCCCTTTAATAGAGACCTAGAGCCCAAGGCTGGCTGTGGGGGTGCATACCTTTAATTTGGGAGTAGACACAAGCATATCTCTGTGAGTTCAAAACCAGCTTTGTCTACACAGCAAGTTCCAGTCTGGCCAAGGTTACATAGCAAGACCCTTTCTAAAACAAACAAACCTGTTAACTGCTGATACAGGAAATTTTTATTAAATTGAATATGGGGGTAAGGGCAAGCACCACTGCTTTGGTAGATACGAAGGAAATTCCGGGCAGTCCTACCAGCTGAGTAGTCTTGAGGTTTGGCTGGGTTCGTCTGCTTTTCTGTGTCTTCACTCAGAACAACAGAACTATTTCTTTTTCTCTCAGGTACTGGCCAGAAGCTAAGTATGTTCTTTCTGGTACTCTGGGCAGCGGCTAAGATCTACCCTCGCCTATCCTGAGTTGTCTTTCTGGGCAGTGGCTAAGATCTACCCTCGCCCATCCTGGGGTGTTTTTCTTCTAAACTCTAATGAAATTGTCCCCTTAAAAACGGAAAGAATCGATTGAGGGCCAGAGAGATGATTCTGGAAAAGGAGCTTGCAACTAAGCCTGCCGACCTGAACTCAGTCCCCAGAACCCACTTGGTAGAAGGAGATAGAAGGAGAGAACAGCTCCAGGAGGTTGCCCTCTGACTTCCTGCAAATTAAAAGAGAAGGAGGAGGAGAAGAAATTGACCATGAAAATATGGCAACCCAGTTGTTAGGTCCCAATCTCTCAGCTCAGGCAAAATCCTGAAAGATTACTGGTGGACAGACAAAAGCCTACAGTCAGCATTCCTCAGGAACCTGTGGAAGGAGCCTGTGGTTACATATAATCAGAGTCCAGGGTCCCAGAAACTCAGGAGGCAAGTAGATCTCTGTAAATTCATGAGACACTATCTCAAACCACAACAAAACCAGCAGGGAGGGTGGGACACCACTTATTGATAGAGCACTTGATTAGAGCCGTTCAGGTGCGAGATTCACACCCCAGCAAAGCCCAAACCAAAACCTAACCAAAGCAAAACATCCTGAAAACCTAGCAAGAGAGCCGGAAGACAGTGGGAGTGGCCCCCTTACATTGGCTGCACCATCTTCCCCATCTTACCAAGGGGTAAAAGCTAAGAAGCAAACAGAGAGAGTTCAGCGTGTTCATAAATGACAGAGCTGCCATGACGGGGGAGTCAGCGCTATTTTTATCGACACAGATCTAATTGGCCCTGTTCAAAAGGTGTAGTCTTAAAAGTCATGGGCGGCCAGGGAATAAAATGGTACCAAATTACATCAGGCCACTTTGTTTTGTCACACAGAATGTTTATTTTGAAAGGAGTGTCCCTCCCTCTCTTTTCCGTCAATGCTGGGGATGGATGGTTCCCAGGCCTTGCTCCTGCTAAGCATGCGCCGTGCCTGTGCCCCTGCTCATTCATTCCCAGCTGCCGCCCCTGTGTCCTCCACTGCAGGAGAGGGCATGACTTCGCTTTGGCCTCGAGAATTTGTCAAGCCACCAATACCTCTCCTGGTTTCCGAGTCATTGAAACAGGCTTAAATATTTAGTAGTTTTGATTAGGACTCCGTGGCGGCCCACTGGGGAAAGCGATTTCTCCGGCCTGGAGGTGGAGAGAGGGTAGCATTCCAAGCTACCCAAAACGTGAAAGAATTGATCTGGTTGGATGGATTCACCACCTGGCTAAAGGATCACCTCTCAGGAAGACAGGACCACCCCTACCAAAGTAGATTCATCCACCCTAAGCCCCACTAAAGGGATAGGAGGAATGATTACCCCTTTATTGAGATAATGTAATTTGGGGGCTGGAGAGATGGCTCAGAGGTTAAGAGCATTGCCTGCTCTTCCAAAGGTCCTGAGTTCAATTCCCAGCAACCACATGGTGGCTCACAACCATCTGTAATGAGGTCTGGTGCCCTCTTCTGGCCCGCAGGCGCACATGCAGACAGAGTATTGTATACATAATAAATAAAAAAATATTTTTTAAAAAAAGAGATAATGTAATTTCCTTCCCAGAATTCCTGCCCCTAAGTCAAGTCCTCCCTACCCACCAGCTCTGTTGGGTCACTGGGAATTCTGGAGACCTGAGTCAGAATGGCTAACATTCCCAGGGTTGGTTAGGGCCTAAGCATGCTCTGCAGGCAGGCTGGGTTTCTTAGTGTCTGACGCCTCTCCGCCTCTCTCCCTCCCCCACCCCTCTGCCACGTGGCTGTTTACATGACTCAAGACAGAGCTCCATTCCTAACTCAAAAGGAATGGCTCGCTCCCTCCCTCCCAACTAAAACTCACACTCCATGGTCCATCAGTTTTTATTCTTCAAACTCCCTAAGACAAGAACTCAAAATCCACTGGCTTGGGCCAGATTTGGCAGTAATCAAGTTCCCAGGACCCTAGTTCCCCAGAAAGGAGCCAATGGTTCTCAAAAATATGCCAATACTCCCATATGGCTAGGAAGTTGCTTTTTATCAAAAGCATAGGCTCCTTAGGTTGAGTTACAAGCAAGATGAACGTCTGGCGTCTCTGCCTTCATTAGGTGCCCATCTCCCTTACCATGGTTGAAGGCACAAAGAAAAGAAAAGAAAAGAAAAGAAAAGAAAAGAAAAGAAAAGAAAAAACCAGCTAAGGGAATTAGATATGGTTAAAAGTCTATAACAAAAGTTAACTTAAAACTTGTACCTCCAGGGCTGGAGAGATGGCTCAGCGGTTAAGAGCATTGCCTGCTCTTCCAAAGGTCCTGAGTTCAATTCCCAGCAACCACATGGTGGCTCACAACCATCTGTAAAGAGGCCTGGTGCCCTCGAAGGCATACACACAGACAGAACATTGTATACATAATAAATAAATAAATATTTAAAAAAAAAACTTGTACCTCCAAATCAGAGCTGTCCTGGGAAACACCACGTGGTTTGCTGGCTGAGGAAACATGGAACCCTGGGCTCTGGAACCAGGTTTCTTCACAACAGCTCTGCCTAAACACCAACCTCTAAGCACACCAGCAGCTTTGGTGGTGAGTTTTCCCCTTCCAGCCCCCAACCACAGCCTTCACCTCTAAGGTTGAGCCTTGGCTCATGTTCATCTCTGGTTGCTTCCCATAGCTAAAAATGTTGGTCCTCCCACACTAGTTAGCACTGGACACGCTGTGCAGTGCATTCAATTTGGGGGCCCAGGGTCCCTCGGACTTTTCCTTCTCCTTTTTCTTTCTTTTCTTTTGGACCAGTCATAAATGGTCCCTGCCGTGAGAGACTGCTCAGAGCGGCCTCTAGCGACTCTGTGGCTTCTGAGTTTCTTTAACACCCTACCTGTAGAGAGAGGCCGCTCTTCTATAGGCCCTGTGGTGGTTTTTGTGGGTTTTCACGTTTTCCTGCCTGCAGTCTGAGCTCTTCCTTTCTGCCTCTCTCTCAAAGAGTCAGCTTCTGCCTCTCTCCCTTCTCCCCACTTTTCCCCTCCCCCTTTCTTTCCCTTCTCCCCTTTCCCCTTTTCCTTCCATAACCCACTAAATAAATACCCACTTCCTCTGCATGGTAGTTATCCATCCTGATCTCTCACCCACCATGCGGCTCCTTGTCTAGGACCCACTGGCCCTCATGGCCCTCGGGCCACTCAGGGGCTCCCAACCCAGGACTGGCTGGCTGCCTTCATGGGCCGCAGTGGTCTTGGGACCCGCTGCCCACTGCCACCACTTGGGGACCTGCAGCATTTCTGTCGCTGCCCCCCTCAGGGAACCACAGCATTTTACTTTTACCATAACACTAACATCGTTAAGCTGTAGCAGTTTGGTAAACTAAGTCATACAGAAGAAAACTGTTGTGTTCTATAGTGGTGCACTGACTGTAAAAGGATCAGGAAAGACACCGATCTCTCTGCGGACTGTGTTTGAGTTAAAGGAACTTCCATTCAGAAACTGTCATTTTTTAAGACTAGCCTGAACAGGGATGAAGCTATAAAACCCTAATCTTATAAGACTTATAAGTTATACATTATATAACTTCCAAGTTAATAGTCAAGTCACTTCATAAAGGATCAAATCCTTTGATTTGTTCAGATTTAGCTTCTCAGCTATGTTTTCATATCTGAAACTAGAAACAAACTGCTTTTGTCTAGTTTAGATATACTTATCTGATTATGATCCTCAAATGCTTCAGACATCAGAGAATATGGCATTTCAAATGTTTAAGAAAAAGGCTTTTCCTGATAGAGACATGCCAACTCCTAGTAGTACCCTTTATCCTCCAAAGATGGTGGGCACAGAATTTCCACCTGGGGCTTGCTTTAAATGTAGCCAATCTAGTTAAGGAGCAGTAAAAACTGCTTTCCACCTCAACTGCTGCCAAGATCTTGTTCAGACTGTGGACAAGCAGGACACTGGGGAATCGATTGTCCTGCTTTGCCTAGACAAGATCGGTCAGGCCCCCAAGTTCCTACTCCATAGGAAAGTCTGTCAGATCTTCTCGGCCTGGCAGCTGAAGACTGATGCTGTCTGGGGACCCCTGTCCCCAATGACCAGGGCAGAACCTGGGGTAGCTATCTAGGTAGCTAGTAAGTCCCTGTCATTGTTAACAGATTTGGAAGCTACTTGGTCTTCGATTCTGCTTACTCAGATAAATGGTATCCTTCCCAGATCTGATGGTGTTTGATGACTTAGGCTACTGACAGCTTTGCCAGTTTTACAGTCCGTACCCCAAGGCTACAACCACTGTGGTAGTTTTTTTAGTTAGTTCCTTAGTTAAGTTTCTTGTTAAAAAACACAAATGCGAGCTGGGTGGTGGTGCACACCTTTAGCCCCAGCACTCGAGAGGCAGAGGCAGGTGGATCTCTGTGAGTTTGAGGCCAGTCCGATCTACAGAGCAAGTTCCAGGACAGCCATGGTTACACAGAGAAACCCTGTCTCGGGAAAACAAAAACAGAGGTTTGCCTTGTTCAAAGACTTCATAGTAAAGGATAAACAGGTTTCAGGATAAATACCTTTCCACTAAAGGAACACAGGAAATGATTTAAGTTGTAAAGGCATAACTAAATGGTGTAAGGCATGTAAAGCTGTTTGGGACTTCTGTCCCCTTCCTAGGCTATTGTTAGGCTGGAATGGCAGAGGTTCAGGGCTTTAGCACCGACACACGGAGTTCTGATGAACCCATCTGATACAGTGCTGACTATTCAGCCACCAGCTCAAGATTGTAAACTTCCCCTGGTTGTCTTCTAAGTGTAGACTTAAAAGAGTGTCTCATCGGGCTAAAACCAGGCTCTCTGGACATGGGAAAAGTGTTCACGCCTTTTAACCCAAAACCACAGCCGTTGCTATGACACCGAGGTGTAAATCTGTCCCAGCTGTTTTCCAGACACCTGCATGTTCCTGGGGAAAAAGGGCCGCTACAGAATCTGGTCTGGTGGAAACTAACACCCAGTTACTCCAGAAGCTGTCTGAAGAACTTTGCTAACAAAACTAGGGCACACCTCCTGTGGGGCCCGGGCTGCACAGCTGCCACGGCAGGTAGCACCAGGTTCTAGCCTTCAGCTGTCACCACCCAGGGAGGGCCACCGTCTAAATAAAGGGAAGTACCTAACATTCCAACCATTAGATAAGATTAGATGAGGCCTAGGACTCACCAATTCTCCTTTTGCCAAGACCCCTAGACAAATATCAGTCAATCGGGGTCCTGAACCCTGGAAATTCCCTCACCCCAACCTCTACTATGATAAAAACCCTATCCTAACTGGGCTTGGCACTCTCTGTTCTCAACCGCTGTGCTGGACAGATGGAGACTACAAGCTTAAGCTAGAATAAAGACTCTTTGCTTTTACATACAGGACTCGGTTTCCTACTTGATTTTTGGGGGCACAACACCCCCATTCCATTCTTTCTGGCAGTCTTCACTCTTCCCATGGCCAGTCCCACTCAGAGAGCCGGTGGTAATAATCTACTTTTCTCTCCTAGCAACTTGCATTTTCTGCTTCCTCCCAGAAGAAAAGAGACTCCTGAGGTCTCCAAGGTGGTGGTTAACCAAATGCTTCTTCCACTGAGCACAAGTTCATCTCCTGACTCCCCACATTGTTTCATGCCCACAGGAAGTAGTCAGGTTTGAACTGGCACTCATATACCCAGAAAGGTGGGGATGGTCAGTTGGAACCTCCAGCCGACAGCAGTAACTTCCCTGCCTGTTCCAGATCCCTGTCTCTCTGTCTCCAAACTGTGCCCTCTCAGAGAATCGCCAACAAAAGGAAAGCGTCAAAATAGCCAGTTCTGAGTTCTTGGAGGCTACAGCAGCCCAAGTCCCCGCCCAGGCATTCCAGCTTTTGATCACACTTGGGCACAAACCCAGCCTGTGGCAGACACATCATCTGCCCTCGCCAACAACCTATATAAGCTCCCTGCTTTCGTTCAGGCTTATGACTTCTCCTGCCTCAATTTCTAGGGCTGCAAAACTCATCCGGGAGTTGCTTTGCTCAAATAAACCTGTGCATTTTCAATTCGGCTCGATTTGGTTTGTTGCGTCAGCTAAGAAATCTATTATCAGGGTACAGAAAACCTATTACCAAGTCCATTTCCCAGAACCCATGTGAGGCATGGGTTCCAGCTTCAGGGGATCCAACTTCCTCTTCTGACCTCCATGGGCACCCCCACACATGTCACACATACACACACACACACACACACATAAATAAGAAAAAAATTTCTACAGGCATGGTGTACGGCTTTAAATCTCAGCACTTAGTGCTTAAAACTCTCTGAGTTTTAAGGTCAGCCTGGTCATAGCAGGATCTCCCCAGACAGCCAGGGCTCCACAGAAAAACCCTGTCAAAACAAACAAACAAAAAACAAAACAAACAAACAAAAAACAAAACAAAACAAAATAAAAGGAGGGAGGGAGGAACAGGAACGGGTTAGTGACACACATCTAAAGTCCCAACACATGGGAGGCTGAAGCAGGAAGGATTGAGACAGACAGACACACACACACACACTCCTACCTAGAGACCAATGCCCAATTGAAAAGAATTGTCAATGAAGAGGAGATAAGATTACACCCTTGGACAGAGGTCATCTTGGAGGAACAACACTTGAGCAATGACAGCAAGGGTAAGACCACATTGCTCAACCAGGATATGGTTGATGACTAGCCAGATCACAGCTCAACCAGAACTGTTTCACTAGGCATGCCCCTTGCCCCTTCCCTAATTTTCTACCATTTAAACCTAAATTGGAAGTTACTGGACTTCTTCATTCCTTTTCCCATGCGATCAAATAAACCTGGGTTTCGCTATTAACTCCTCTCAACTGCGTCTGGGACAGGTGGCCTTCCTGGTTTAATGGGCTGCTATGATTAGAGCCCTGGCTTTTACCCTAAGAACTACAGTCACTGGGCCGAGAAGACGGCTCAGCAGATGAAAAGCAATTGCTGTGTAAATCTGATGACCTGAGTCGAACCCCAGAACCCACAGTGGAAGGAACATTATCCTCTGATCTTCACAAATGTGCTGTGTCCCTCTGTAGTGAGATTTTGTTTGTGTTTTAACCAATAAGGCTTGCCTAAAGATCAGAGTGCACAAAGCCGGGCGGTGGTGGCGCACGCCTTTAATCCCAGCACTCAGGAGGCAGAGGCAGGTGGATCTCTGGGAGTTCTAGGCCAGCCTGGTCTACAAGAGGTAGTTCCGGGACAGGCACCAAAGCTACAGAGAAACCCTGTCTCGAAAAACCAAAAAAAAAAAAAAAAAAAAAAAAAAAAGATCAGAGTGCACAGCCAAGCCACTAGAGGCCAGGGAGTTGTGGTACACACCTTTAATCCCAGGACTAGGGAGTCAGAGGCAAAAGGGATCTCTGTTAATTCAAGACCACCCTGGGCTACACGAGACTGAATCTGTTTAGAAGAGAAACAGAGCTCACACAAAGGTGATCCCTGCACTAGGGAGGTGGAGACAGGAAGGGATGTGGCTGGGAGGAGAGAGCAAGGTAAGGTGGAAGGAGATGAGAGCTC
Organism: Alexandromys fortis; assembly: GCF_014885135.2. Classification (NCBI taxonomy): domain Eukaryota; kingdom Metazoa; phylum Chordata; class Mammalia; order Rodentia; family Cricetidae; genus Alexandromys; species Alexandromys fortis. The sequence continues at coordinate 14,728,182 of NW_026067901.1, read as the reverse complement.
GGAGCAGTCTGGGGAGGATGGGCCCTGCAGTCTGAGGCCAGAATTGCCCCTTTGGTCTGAACACTGATAGAGGTGAAAGGTCTCTCTAGTGGCTGTCTGCTCTGCTTCTCTGAGCCTTCAGCTTTCGCTCCCTGGTATCTGGCTCAGGGTTTCATTCATAATTCGAATTCATGTTACATGCCTCAACTCCCCTGAAAGATGGCAGAACTAGGAATCTCCCCTAGAACTCCTCACAGTATCAGCTAAAATGGGGCAGAGCCATGAAGAAGGTGAGGATAGACAAATGACATCTCTTTGTTCAAATGATAAATGCTACTCAAAAATGGGGCTGGAGTATTTTATCTTTATATCCACATGCAAGCCAGGCTATGTGTCCCTTGATCCCAGGACTCTGGAGATGGGGCAGGGGAATCTAGAGTTCAAGCTCAACCTGGACAACAGGGCAAGACTCTATATAAAAATCAGAGAGGGGCCAGAGAGGTGATCCTGCTTGATTAAGAGCACTTGCTGCTCTTGCAGAGGACCCAGGTTTGATGCCCTGCACCCACACAGTAGCTCACAACCATCTGTAACTCCAATCCTCGGACATCTGATGCCTTCTTCTGACCTCCTCAGGAACAGGCAGGCACATAGTCCACACACATACTTTAGGAAAAACACTCATATACATAAAGTAATCTTTTAAAATTAAAAAAAAAAAATCAGAGATTAAGCAAGAGAAAGAGAGAAGAACGACCACTTAGACAAAGAAGGGGGAAAAAATCCTTCCTAAATCAGGACCATGAAGTCATGGAGCTTTTGTTATGTGTCAACTGGATACAAGCTAACTGAGAGGAGGGAGCCTCAATTAAGAAAATGCTCCCATAAGATCAGGCTATACGCAAGCCTGTAGGGCATTTTCTTATCTAGTGAAGCTGGGGAAAGCCGAGCCCATTGCTGGTGTCGCCATCCCTGGGCGGATGGTCCTGGGTTGTAAGAAAGCAGGCTGAGCAAGCTTTCCTAGCAAAGCAGTAAGCTCTCCAGGTAACCTCTCCAAGGCCTCTGCATCACCAGCTCCTGCCTTCGGGTTCTGCTCTAACTTTCCTAAACAACGACCTACAAAACTCAAAGATGAAATTAATTACCCCAGGGGCTGGAGAGATGGCTCAGTGCTTAAGAGCATTGCCTGCTCTTCCAAAGGTCCTGAGTTCATTTCCCAGCAACCACATGGTGGCTCACAACCATCCGTAATGAGGTCTGGTGCCCTCTTCTGGTCTGCAGGCATACACACAGACAGAACATTGTATACATAATAAATAAATATTAAAAAAATTAATTAACCCTTTCCTTCCCAAGCTGCTTTTGGTCATGCTTTTTATCACAGCAACAGAAACCCTAAGAAGACATTTGCTTTTAGTGTGTGTGTGTGTGTGTGTGTGTGTGAGTGTGATGGGGTGTAGTAGGATTACACGTGTGAAGATCAGAGAAAAACTTTACATGGGTTTGGAAACCTGAACTCGGGTTACCAGATCACAAGTCAGGTGCCTCTACCCACTAAGGCAGTGGTTTTCAACTTTACTAACGCTGCGACCCTTTAATACAGTTCCTTGTGTTGCGGTGACCCCCAGCCATAACATCCCACTGTTACTTCATAACTATAATTTTGCTACTGTTATGAATTATAATGTAAATATCTGATCTGATACCCCTAGAAAGTCATGACCCACAGGTTAACAATCACTACTCTAAGGCATTTTGCTGGCTCAGAACAGTTTGGTTTGGCTTGATTTTATTCTTTGAGTCAGGGTTTCACTACATTATCTCTGCTTAAATGGGGCTCACTATGTAGACCAGGCTGGCCTGGAACTCACAGAGATCCATCCACTCCTACCTCCCTCCTGTGTCTCCAGGCTTGGCACTGACAGTTTTGATATGTTTTTAGGTTTATTAATGTTTAATTTTTTATTTATTTCTATTTCACGTGCATGGGTGCTTTGCCTGCATTTATGTCTGTGAAGATTTTGGATCCGCTGGAACTAGAGTTATAGACAGACCTATATGTGAGCTGTCATGTGGGAGCTGGGAATCGAACCTGGGTCCTCTGGAAGAGCAGCCAGGGCTCTTGAGGGCTGAGTCAACTCTCCAGTCCCAGGTTTATTTATTTTTACTTCACATGTCTGAGTGTTTCGCTTGTACGTCTGTAGTTGCACCATGTGCCTGCCTCATTCCTGAAGAGGGCATCAGATCCCCTGGAACTGGAGTCACGGATGTTTGTGAGCCGTGTTGGTGCTAGACCTGTAAACCGGTCCTCTGCAAGAATAGCCAGCGCTCTTAACAACTGAGTAGATTCTCTCCAGCTTCTAGGACCACAGGTTTTTTTTGTTTTGTTTTGGTTTGGTTTTTGGTTTTTCAAGACAGGATTTCTCCGTAGCTTTGGAGCCTGTCCTGGAACTAGCTCTTGTAGACCAGGTTGGCCTCGACCTCACAGAGATCTGCCTGCTTCTGCCTCCTGAATGCTGGGATTAAAGGCGTGCGCCACCACCGCCCAGCTAGGACCACAGTTTTTAAAAAGCAAAATCCCTCCCAGGCTGGTTAAAGAATTTTTCCGCCCCATCACATGGCAGGGAAGATTGGAGACATCTGTATTCAGTACCAGATGTATTCACTTAGCTCTCTTTTAAACAGTTTGGCCCCAAATTTATATTTGAACTCACGTATCTTTAAGAAGAAAAAATTTTAATTGAAAGTTATATTATTTATTTGCTTGTTCTATGTGTGTGTAGGGGTGTGGGGTGGGGGTGTGTGCGCGCTATGGCAAGCATGTGGAGGTCAGAGGACAACTACAGATACAGTTACAAGAATGACCAAAGATCATTACTACCAGTAACAAAGAATATAAGACCAAACAATTTAAGTGATTGTAATGAAAGTATCAGAAAAAATACAAAGAAAGAAAACTGCCAGTGTCAACACAGATTATAATCCCAGTACTGGGGAGGGGGCAGCAAGAGGATCAGGAATTCAAGATTATCTGGAAAAATGGGGGTACAGAGAGAGGGAGAGAGAGAAGAGGGAGATTTCAAAAACAGATTAAAAGAATAAAATGGCCAATCTAAATGGAATTCATTTGTGATTTGATATTAGAAATACATTCATATAATTAATCATATTAATAAACCCAAGGGTCCCAAGTGATATTAAGAAACATTTTTTTGGGCCGGGCGGTGGTGGTGCACGCCTTTAATCCCAGCACTCGGGAGGCAGAGGCAGGCGGATCTCTGTGAGTTCGAGACCAGCCTGGTCTACAAGAGCTAGTTCCAGGACAGGCTCCAAAGCTACAGAGAAACCCTGTCTCAAAAAAACCAAAAAAAAATTAAAAAAAAAAAAGCAGCCTGCATTCATTTTTAGTAAGGAAGAAATCAAGGCCTATGTCCTTAAATTATGTAGACTAACACAAAAGTCAGGGGCCAGATTCATACCCAGGGGGATGTGGGATCTCGGGTTCATCCCCTGGGGCTGGGCCTTAACACATATATACAGTGGCCAGCCCAGTCACTGCCGCTCAACGTTGTACCCACTGTACCCCTGCAAGCAGAAAGGAAGAAATTAGCTGGGCGGTGGTGGCGCACACCTTTAACCCCAGCACTCAGGAGGCAGATGCAAGTGATCTCTGTGATTTCAAGGACAGCCTGGTCTACAAAATGAGTTCTAGGGGAGCCAGGGATACACAGGGAAACCCTGTCTTGATAAAAATAATAATAATAATAATAAAACATTAAAAAACAACAACAACAATAAAGCCTTGTCCTGTTGGAGGGAGTGAGGCCGCTTGTTTGTTCCCAGCTGTTCAGCCCTGAAATAATCACATAGAAACTGTATTAATTAAATCACTGCTTAGCCCATTAGCTCTAGCTTCTTATTGGCTAACTCTTACATACTAATTTAACGCATTTCTATTAATCTGTATATCACCACGAGGTCGTGGCCTACCAGCAAAGTTTCAGCAAGTCTATCTCAGGTAGTGGTGGCTCCGCCTTCCTTCTCCCAGCATTCAGTCCAGTTTTCCCCACCTACCTAAGTTCTACCCTATCAACAGGCCAAGGCAGTTTCTTTATTCATTAACCAATAAAAGCAGCACAGAAGGACCTCCCACACCATTGTCCCAAAACAAAAAACAACAACAACAAAAGTATAAACAAATAATACAGGGCTAAGGCTAACAAATCACTAAGGTCTGTTTTTCCTACAATATAAAGAGATCCCAGAATTACAAAAGATCACCCCAAAAGAAAATGGACAAGGACATTTGAACATAAACTATGACCCTTTAATAATTATGCAAGATCAAGGAGAGTTCTTTTGTTGCTGTTTTTGAGACAGTATCTCAAGGTGCCCTGTTGGCCTCAAACTCAGTTTGTTGGGCAAGGCCTTGAACTCCAGATCCTCCTATCTCACCTCCTGACTGCTGAGATTGTGCATTTGCACCATCAAACCCAGGGCTCCATGAATGCTAGGCAAGCAGCCAATCACCTGGGCCAAATCCTCAGCCCCCAGGATACTTTTCAATGGAGAAGAAATGCAAAAGGTGAACCACACAGATAACAACTCAGGTAATCAGAATTGGCAAAACCAATCACATAGCTGGGGAGACAGACACACGTGGATCCCTGGGATCCAGGGCAACCAGTCTGACCTACCTGGTGCCTCCAGGTCAGTGTTTGTCTCAAGAACAATAAAAAAAACCCAATGGGGACAACCAAGGACACACCAGAGGGTAACCCATCTGACCACCTGAGGGCGCAAATAAGGACACACACTGTGACCTTCCCAAGAGCACCTTCCCTGTTCTTCCAAGGGTCACTCCTGTCCTGTAGGGGAACTGCAATTGGCTTCCTTGGGCCAGGGTGAGGTTACCCTCTGATGCCCTGTGAAAGGCACCATAAGGCCCCATGAACCTGGACCCCAGGACCTTCACTCAGCCCCATACACCCAGGTGACTGTGTGCAGACAGCTTTTCTCTGTCCTTGTTACTTGCTGGGTAGATGGCCGGCGAGTCTTTATCATATAAAACCAGGGCTGGCAACTGCAATAACCCTCCGAAGGGCGGCTAGAAGTTTCCACCTGAGTCAGAAAAGCACTGGATTTGGTCCACCTGAAAGTTTCTACACTTGCCCAGAATGGTGGTGCACACCTTTGATCCCAGCACTGGGGAGGCAGAGGCAGGTAGAGCTCTCTGAGTTCCAGGCTAGCCTGGTCTACATTGGGAGTTCCAGGAGAACTGGGACTACAAAAAGAGATCTGACATCAAACAAAACAAAACAAACAAACAAAAGAAAACCATGTCCAGGCTCCAGCTCAGTGGGTAGTGGTTGCCTAGCTAGGATAAACCTGCAGTGGGATGTAATCCTTCTGTACACAGTGAATAGATACTCCTCTCATTGATTAATAAAGAAACTACCTTGACCTATAGCAAGGCAAAATAAGGCCAGGCAGGAAAGCCAAACTGAAAATACAGAGAAGGGCGGAGCCAGCCGCTGGGGAAGCAAGATGTTAGAAAACAGGTAAAACCACAAAGCCACACTGCAAAATGTAGATGAACAGAAATGGGTAATTTAAGTTGTAAGAGCTAGTTAGTAATAAACCTGAGCTATAGGCCAAACATTCTGTAATTAATATGTGTGATTATTTGAGACCCAGTGGTCAGGACAAAAGTTCCACATCTATTTACGTAAACCCTAGGTCCTATCCACACACAACACTGTACACAGTGAACAGGGTGGCTCACTCCATAATCCTAGCATTTGGGAGGTAGGGGCAAAGAAGATCAAAAACTCAAGGTAATCTGCAGATGAGTTCAAGGCCAGCCTGGACTACGTGAGAGCCCATCTCAGAAATGAAATAAAAAATAATAAGATTAAAATGATTAGGGCTGGAGAGATGACTCAGCAGTTAAGAGCACTGGCTGCTCTTGCAGAGGAATTTGATTTGATTTCCTGTACCCACATAGAGGCTCATGAATGTCTGTTCCCCTCTGGCTACTGAAGGCAACAGGCACACATGCGGTGAACAGACATATATGCAGGCAAAACACTCACACACATACAATTCTTTGAAAGTTAAAAAATAATATTAAGCTGGACACATGGTAACATACCTGTAATCATAACATTTGGGAGACTGAGACAGGAGGATTGACCCAAGTTTGAACCAAACTGGACCACATAGCAAGGCTGCTTCCATCTCCCCATCTCACACACCCAATTGAATTAAAATACACCTAAAAGTGTAGAGTGCTTCTTTGCCTAGCTCATGCATAATTAACATAAAATTATTAATAATAGGCGGCAGAGCAGGAAAATGGCCCATGCTGGGAAAGCCTTGAAACCTGAGTTCAGTCCATGATATCCATGAAGAATCAGCTTTACAGCATTGTCCTCTGATCGCCACACACGAATGCCTACACATCACACACACACACACAAACACACGCAACAGTAATTTTTTAAAAATATAGCCGAGTGGTGGTGGTACGTATCTTCAGGCGAATCTCTGAGTACAAGGCCAGTCTGGTCTACAAAGTAAGTTCCAGGACAACACACAGAGAAATCCTCTCTCAAAAAAACAAAACCAAAACCCAAACAAACAAACAAAAAACTCCACCCCAATATATGTACACACGTACACACACACACACACACACACACACACACACACATACACACACACACACACACACACACACACACACACACACACACACACACACGGAAGGATGGGTTAACTTGGCAACTGAGTATATTCTTTGCCTCCATGAATGAAAATGAGGACATGACCACTCCTAGCTATGGTTGAGGAGGTTTTTATTGTAGATCTGAGAAAGTACAGACAGAGGGATCTGGGAAGAGTCCAGACTGAACTGGGTCGGGCCATGATAGAAAAGAAGAGAGAGGGGGAGAGAGGCCAAGCAGACTAAGAGAGAAGTTGAGGACCAAGAAAAGAGAACCAATGAGAAACTGGAGGGAGGGAAGCAAAATCCCACCTCTGGGCTTGGGAGTGAGGGTAGGGGGTGGGGCGGGCCGAGAAGTTTCCACTGTTAGCAACGCACTGGGTTTGGTCCACTTGATAGTTTGTGGGCACGGTGGCCCAAGCTCCCCGTTTACCAGCTTACACTAGCAGGCGTGGCCTCAGAGGTTGTATTTTCAGATGGGGTGAGTATGTGGGAGAACCGGGGCCGAGGGGAGAGGTGCAGGATCTGGACTGGAAAGAAAGGTCATTCTCCCAGCCCAGGAGGGAAGGGCACTGTACCCAAAAGGAAATGAAGGTCCCAAGGGAGGGAGAAAGGGACACTCAGTCACACTGGGGCTGCTGGGCTCCACTTCTTAAAATCTATTCAGACACAAAGCCCCCAAAGGGAAACAACCACGTGAAGTATTTTCCCATCCCTGGAGTGTTTATCAGTGGGGGATGTCAACACCTGAGGCCTCCAGATGTCAGAGACTCAGTCAGTCAGTCCAACCCTAGCAGCTGGCATCAAGGAAGCCCCAGATATCCTTCATTTGGGGTGCAGAAGCCCTGTCCCTGCTGAAAAGTCTCATCTCCCTGAAAGGTACTCAAAGGTACTTTCTCCCAGATACAGGCTGATTTCCTCCTACTTCCCGGGTCCCCTGGGGCCTCAGACTATTGACTTCCTCCACCCTAGGTCTCCACAGAGCCCTTTTCTGCCTATTCACAATCAGCTTCTAAATGTAGGCAAGTCTCTCAGTAAACATCCATTTACATACACCCACACACACAAAGGAAAATTAAATTAAAAAATCTGTTCCTCGTGGGGGGTGGGGTAAAGCCTAGTTGCTAGACTGCTAAATTGCATAAAGCCCTAAATTTGATGCCCAGCACCCAAAAAAACTGGACACTGCGGTCTATAGTCCCATCATTCTGGGAGGCAAGAGAATTGGAAGCTTAAGGACCACCTTAACACTACACACAGAAGCCTGCACAGAGCTGCCTGAGACTCTATCTCAAAACAAACAAACAAAAAACCCTAAACAAACAAACCCATAAAACTCAGCTCCCAGAGCTGGGGACAACTTAGCAGTTAAGAGCACTTGTTGCTCTTTCAGAGGACCCAGGATTGCTTCCCAGGAAACCACACAGTGATGACTCTCAACTCCCAGTTTAAGAGGACTGGACACTCTTTTTGACTTCCAAGGACACCAGGCACTAGTGGGGTTCACATACATACAAGCAAAATGCTCAGACACAGAAAGAAAATAAATAAATCTCAAACCAAACCACCACGGCAAAAACCCCAGCTCTTCAAACATGTCCATGTAGCGACAGGAGCAGAAAGCTAAACTACAATAGAGAAGGAACCATTTGTGGAAGGCAGGACAAGGGGCAAAGCCGTCACTGAAGAGCTGGCACCGCTGGAAACATCGCACAAACCCTTGGTTCCTCCTTTTCATTTCTAGGGAAAACCGAGATACACCCACAGCCTGAGGAAGTGTGCCAAGACTCAGGGCTTCAGTGGAGCCAGCTGAGAGACATTGTTATTCTCACACATTGACCAGTTAATTCTTTTCTGGGAAGATCCAGCAATGTATACATGTATGCATTTATTAGAATGTAACAGTATCTAGGTGGGCACAGCATGGGGGGGCGGGGAGGGCCTTTAATCCCAGTATCCAGGAGGCAGAGGCAGGCAGATCTCTGAGTTGGAGATCAGTGTGGTCTCCATAGAGTTCCAGGGCAGGCAGGGCTACACAGTGAGACCCTGTCTCAAAACAAAAAGTACCAGTAGCTAAAAGAAACAAATGCTTTACAAAACAATAACCAGGGCGGTTGAGGTGGCTCGGTCAACAAAGGTGTTACTTTGGGTCATTGAACGGTGTGGACTAGGATTTCCACCCCCACCAAAAGCAGGCTGATTTGGGCTGAAGCGGTAGGTTTCGGCCTACCCTGGGCCATACATCACTCCTCCCACTGAGTCACAATCTCTCTCTGAGACTAATCCTGTCAACCTAGACAGTTGCAGGGCCAGAACTGACGCAAAGAAAGTAAACCCAAGAGAATTTCCAGGTAGGAGCCCTCATATTGAGCGGTTCAGGCAGGGACCAGCACATGAGCCGCTGGGAAAACGTTTTCAAAAACAAAACACACACAAAACAAACAAAACAAAAACCAGGAGGCTGGGACTCCCTCCACCCAGCCCCGGTGCATTTAGGCCTTTGATTTGAGGACTTTCCTTTGTGGGATTTCCGCTTAAGAAGCGCATAGGTGGCTTTAGGGATCCACACAGGGTCAGAGGCTGGGGTGATTGCGGGTGCAGTTGAGGGGCGGGGGCAGCCCTACTATATCGGATTCCTAATTTTTTAGGAGAAAGCAGAAAGGTCAGAGCGGTGTAGGGGGAGAGGTAGGCACTTCGGAACCGGGTGGGGTTGCAGCAGCTGGATTGCCGTGGACGTGAGAGATTAGAGGGTCCGCGAGGAGACTTTTAATCTCCAGCAAACGAGAGGTTCAGCAGAATGACAGGCAGATAAGAACTTCTAGCCCCATGCAAGGAAATTGAGGTTAGGGGGTTCGCCCTAACAGTGAAGACGCGTAGATAGGATAAATCTCCCAGCCGCAGCCTCTTCCAATCCCATCAGACTTCCAATTCCTCCTCAATTGTTCTCATCTGGAGGAGAGGCGAGAGCTGGGATCAGCGGCTCCATGCCGGCTTTCCTTGCTCTCCAGCTCTTTCCCAGGCTATCCCCTCCACCTAAAGACCCTTCCCTGTGAGGCGGGTCCGAGGCCGGAGCATCCGGAAAGGCAGTGCCGCCGACTCCCGGTCCGCAGCCCTCCTTGCAGCGCGCGGTGGTCCAGTCCTCTCCCGGACTCGCCACGCCGCGGCCTCCCAGATCTCCTGCGTGCCCAAGGTCGCCAAGGAGCGCTTTGGCAACGGGTTTCGGATCCCCAGTCGTCCCCCTCCCCGGTGGACCTCACCCACCAAGAGCCGACGGAGCTGCGGGGTGAATCTCGGAACCCTAGCCGGCCCAGACTAGCCCGCGCAGGGCTCAACTTCGGGGCGCAGCTCGGGTACAGGCAGTGATGGAGGGACCACAGCGCGGAACTGGTGCGCAGATAATTGTCACCTGTGGAACAGGTGGCAAGGCGGGGACCCGGGTCTCTGGGGTCTTGAGGCTCACCTCCCCGCCATGCCAAGATCAGGGGAGCCCTGGATCCCAACGAGTACTCCGCCCGCCGCCTTTACCCCGAACCCCAAGTACCTCTGGCTCCCGCGGCGGCGGGCAGCTACTGCGGCCCTGGAGGGCGGTGGCGTGAGCACAGCGGACAGGAGCGCCGCCCCTCCAGCCCTGGGCGGGATCAGCCCGCCCTGCCCGGCGGGTCCCTACACAACCTTTCGCCTGAAGCTTGTCCTCAGAGTCTACAGGAAGCCCGAAGTGGGGTGGTATGGGGGGTGTTGACTGAACGGGGACCACGACCTGAGTCATCGCTAGCCGGTAACCAACAGGTGTGAACCGCTTTCTGAGCCTCCGGGCCACCCACGCTACACAACGCGCAATCCTATTCTGAGACCCTAGAGTTCTTTCTCTAATCCACGCTGCCCTCGAACTCCCAGCAGTCCTCCGGCGTCAGCCTCCCCAGCGCTGGGAAGACAGGAATGAGTCCCCAACCCCTGGTTCCGTTTTCTTGTTTTAACAGATGAAGAAAAAAACAAAAATCCAGGCTCAAAGCAGTTTGGGTAGTTACTTGAATGTACTGCAGTTGAGAAGGAGAGTCTGAACTGGAGTCGGCCAGACGCCACTTCCCAGCGTCTATTGAAAACACTCTCCACTCCCTGGCCTGCTATGATCCAGGGAAGGGCTGGGCCCACTGCAAGCTGTCCCTTAGAGGCAGTGTCCCAGCCAGCTCTCCTCCCCTGCTGGACGTCCGCCCCCCTTTGTCACTCTCACCACACAAATCGGCGTCCAGGACTCTGAGAAAATGGAAACACCCTATCCCGACTCTCAGAACAGTCCGGGTAAAGAGGTTTTGAATAAGTGAATCTGTAGACAACTCTCATCCCCCCCAAACCCAGTTCTGACACTACCCAGTTCTGACACTACCCAGTTCTTGGGTGTGCTCACCCCTTCTTTTCCAGGAGATCCTCAGCCTCCAGCTGACAGCCATCTGGCGAGCCTGTCCCTCTCGTTCCCATTAGTGCTCCTTACTCCAAGGTTTTATTTTGTTTTGGATTTTTCAGACTGGGTCTCATTTTAGCCCACAACTTTCTTTTTTTTTAATTTTTAATTTTTTTAATGATTTATTTAACTTTATGTTCATTGGGGTGAAGGTGTCAGATCTCATGGAACTGCATTTTTAGACAGTTGTGAGCTGCCATGTGGGTGCTGGGAATTGAACCCAGGTCCTCTGGAAGAGCAGTCAGTGCTCTTAACCACTGAGCCATCTCTCCAGCCCCCGCCCACAACTTTCTTGGTAACGGATATATATGTGTAAACCATAGTGGTTAAACTTGTGACTTGCCTCTGCCTCACAAATGCTGGGAAGATAGGTTTTTCCCACCTGAAAACCCAAATGACGTTGTGTGGGCTGGAGAGATGGCTCAGCTGTTAAAGGCTAGGCTTACAACCAAATAAGGTTGTGTGTAACACTACACACCTTTAATCCTGGGAGGAAGAGGCTGGCAGGTCTCTGCGAGTTCAAGGCCAACTTGGTCTACTTAGTGAGCTCCAAGACAGCCAGAGCTACACAGTGAGACCCTGTTTCAAAACAACTACACACACACAAACAGACCCTCAGACAAGGGTCTGGAAAGATGACTAGCTTGGAGAAAGTGTTTATAAGACAAGCATGAGATTGAGTTTGAGTCCTTCCATACATGTTAAAACAACAAAACAAAACAAAACAAAACAAAAAACCAGTCCCAGCAGGGTGCAACTGTAATCTCCACATTTGGGAAGGCAGTTGTCTAACTCAGTGACATCTAACTTTAGGTTCAATGACATTCCGTCTCAAAAATTAACATGGACAGCCCATTACTGTCATCCCAGCACTCAGAAGGCAGAGGCAGACAGGTCTCTGTGAGTTCCTGGCCAAACTAGGGCTACTCAGTGAGGGGGCCCAGAGGGAGAAGGGTTAAGGGTTGAAGATCCCTTCAACAGTTAAGTGTTTGCTGTTCTTCATGAGGAGCCAAGTTTATTCCTAGAACCCACATCAGGTGGTTTACAACCGCCTGTACCTCTAACTCCAGGGAATCTGACGCCCTCTTCTGGATTCTGCGAGCACCTGCACCCACACATGTACACATACACACATATACATACAAAATTTTAAAAATCTTAAGGCTGTTGGTTTGATGTAGACAGGTGCTGAGACATACTACCCTTCAGATAAACTACTTTAGCAGAGGTTCGGCAGCCATGACAGGGTCTTGAAGTTAGAGAGCCTTCAGTCCCAGAGAATAAGAGTTTCTTTTTTTCTTTTTAAGATTAATTTTTCGGATCTCTGTGAGTTCGAGACCAGCCTGGTCTACAGAGCTAGTTCCAGGACAGGCTCCAAAGCCACAGAGAAACCCTGTCTTGAAAAAAAAAAAAAAAAGAATAGCAAGTGACTTAACCAGTGATCAGAGGCAGGTGGATCACTGTGAGTTCAAGGCCAGCCTCATCTACAGAGTGAATTCCAGGACAGCTAGGGCTGTTACACAGAGAAACCCTGTCTCAAAAAAAACAAAAAAATAAAAATAATAAAAAAGGAAAAAAGAGAGGGAGAGGATATTTTAATTTTTATTTATTTTAAAGAGATAACAGTTATCCATGCTCCCTGCCTCAATCCATCTTCAGGCTCCTGAAGTGAAGTTGAGGTTTAAGTAAAAGCCAGAGTCATCCCTATCTCAGCAGCTGTCAGTCAAGGTGTGGTCCCGCCTACTGGGGGACCATTCTTGTCTCTCCTGTGTGGTGAGTCACTACTTGTCAGCCAGCATGGAGACTCTTTCTGGGAGAAAAGTTTTCCCGGGGCTGACCCTGGTTGGTGACCTTCTTCTCTCCCAGCACAAGTTTCCTGGAAGGAAGCAGGTTTTTTTTAGGGTCCACTGCTTCAATAGTCTGATTGCCAAAGTGTCCCTTTGGGAAGGCTTCATCCCTGCAATGCCTGTTATAATGCCAGGAATCACCAGGTGGCAAGGCACTTGCTAAAGTCAACTTATAATTCGAGATCGTCGTGGGCCTGGGTTGAAGGTGGGGAAGGGTTGAGAAACAGACTGCAAGGCCAGACTAGACTCGTTTATCAATTTTTTCCTCCACCAGAGAGCGGGGCGGGGGGGGGGGGGGGGGGGGGGGGGG
>NW_026067901.1:14693882-14709786 GCF_014885135.2 Alexandromys fortis | reverse complement strand
GGGGGGGGGGAGAGGGGGAACGGCTGTGCACAGGGTCTGTAACCTAACACCCAGAGGGTGAATGGTTAAAGTTTACCCAGAGCCTCTGCAGTGAACAGGCTTTGGGAGCCCTGGGAAGGCCTCGAGGTGATACCATCTTAGCAAGCCTGGAAGCATGCGGGGCTGAGGGCAGGTGTTGCAGCCGCCTGCCTAAGTTTCTCCAGGGTGAACAAGAGGACTCAAATGGACGCTTTCGGAGGGACACTGAGGTGCCAGGAAAGAACGGGGGTTGAGATGCTGAAACCCTGGCTGTGGAAACGGTCTAGAGTCCCATGTGTCCTTGGGGAGAGTTTCCCAAGGCAGAGAACAAAGAGATCCAGTTTTGAGAAGATCCTGGGGCTGAGGGCGGAGCTTCCTGGTGGAGCTTGCCTAGCAGGAGCAAAGGTAAGGCCCTGAGTTCCAGCCCCAGCGCTGCAAAAGAGAAAAGCAAGTGAGGTGAGGTCTCTCGCTCTGGGGAGCCGATAATCTCAGGAGTCTGATCTGCAAGAGCCAAATAGTTCTCACTACGGAGGAAGTGGCGGAGGGAGGGGAAAACAAGCCATTTAGAAACACTTTGAAAATGTTTTATCCTGCGATAGGGCTGGGTCTCAGCGCAGAGTGCATGCCTAGCATGCTTGAGTCCCGAGTCCAATCCCCAACCTATATAAAGCAGGTATGGAAGTACACAATTTTTTGTTGTGTTTTTGTTTTTGTTTTTCGAGACAGGGTTCTTAAAACAGCCCTGGCTGACTTGAACTCCCAGAGACCCACCTGCTTCCGCCTCCCGCGTGCTGGAATGAAAGGTGTGCACTACTAACACCCCGCAGTGGTGCACGCCATTAAACTCAGCACTTGAGGAACGAAGACCAGAGAATCAGAAGTTAAAGGTCATCCTAGGCTATACAGTGGATTGCAGTCCAGCCTGGGGTACATAAGATCCTGTCTCAGAAAAACAAACCAGAGCTGGAGAGACGGCTCAGTGGTTAAGAGCATTTGCTAAATGTCGCAAGCAAAAGGGTAGATAGATATGTGTCGCTGGTACAACAAAAGCTATATTTTATCATGCCGAGGGTCTCTACACAAGGCTCACATTCTAAATTCCTAACGACGGTCCGTCCCAAGCCTATCTCTCCATGGCTGCTCACCCGCGTGAAGCATCTCGAAGGTCAGGTCCAGTCTTTAGCAGAAGTCTCTGATCCGAGGGCCTTAGGGATCCTCTCCACCCACAGGGCAGATCAAGGTGGCATCTCTCCAGGTGTGTTGCAGAGTGTTGCTCTTGGCCTCTGCTCATGTATACTGCCCAGTGGGTGTCATGGGCTTCCGTCTTGGGTCTTGTTATCTTGAGTAAGTGACGTCCCTGGGTTCTGGTTATCAGGTGCAGCCTTGGATGTACTGGGGAGCCTAACTAAGCTATTTTTTACATGTCTAAAAGGCATTTTTTTACTATGTCCATTATGGTCCTTGTGGCATAAAAAGTGCCAGTGAGGACCACACATAAGAATTCTTAACATCATAGTTCCACGGCAAACTACAAATTTAGGCCAAAGCGGGCAAAGGAGAAAGCATACAGCGAACATCCCAACCACTATGAGACAAATGGAAGGAGAGAACCCTTAGGCAGTGAAGCACACAGTGGTTGAGCAAAACATGGCGAAACAAGTGTCTGATGTTACCTCGCAGGACACTGCAGTGATCCCTACAGCACATGTGTATTTCTCCAAATTTGTATGTACTTCTTCTGGGTGTGGTACGTGCCAGGCTGAAAACCCCGTTCAGAAATAAAAGGTAATGCAATCACTTTCAAACAAAAGTGTTGTAGAGTAAATGGTACCTGTACCGTCCGTACTACTGTGTGTCCTACGGTACTACTCCTGTATTGCGGAGCCTGCACCACAGGACCATTCGCAGGCCGGGCAAGGGCCTGGAGATTTAAACACACAAGGACACAGACAGAGACAGGGGTCATCCTTGAAACAAGAATGCCCTCTTTAGTGTGTAGCAGAGCCCCTTATATGTGGATCCTTAACTGATAGCCACGCCCCAGCCAAACCCACCAGAAACCACTCCCCTACCATCAGGAACTCCTGAGGGTCTCACGCTCAGAGTAGCTACAAACACAGGAAAAAACAAGTTGTTTTGCTCAGAGCAGCTGCAAGCATAACAGGTTGTTTACAGGAAATTCGGGGTCTACAGCCCTCAATAGGTACCCAGCAGGTGTGGAGCTGTAGGGCTCCCGAGATGAGCCACTGAGCCGAGCTTCATCCTGACCTGATCAGGGTCAAGCACGTGGGTCACAGTCATGGGCCAGGTATTTCTCCTTTTTATTAATGAAAAGAGCACCTATGAGTCCAGTGAGTTTGTCATTAGCTTCCAGTATTGTTTTCAGATTTATGTATGCTAATCTCATGGAAAACCAAGAGGTGGGTATAGAGTTTCAGCAAGTCTGGCCAGTCTCCAGAGGTGCCCGTCTTGGGTCTGAGACCAGGGTATACAGATCATCTCTTCTGGAAAAAAATGGCATTTGTTTGGTGGGGTAGAAGCAAAAATCTGGAATCAACCTTCCTGGTGTCGCCATGGAGACAAAACATCTCCTGAAGAAGTTTCTTCAATCACGGTCTGCACAGATGTGTCTGCTGGAATCATGCATGCTTGGTTTGCTCCTCCCGGTGCGACGGTCTCTGGAGCTCGCTGACATAGTCCTTCCAAAATGAAGTTTATTAAACAAGCCCAAAATAATCTCAAAGAACTTCCATGCTCAACAGTTCAATATAATGTATGCGAAAAGCCAAAAGCTCTTGTTTATCTGGTGGAATACGTTCTGCATTGGGAAGCAAGAATACTCAAATCGAGGCAGCCTACCAATCGCATCACATCAGATAAAGAGCATTTCCCGAGCTTGCTAACTTTATGAGTATAAGCAATATAGTGTCTGCTTTTTATTTTATTTTATTTTATTTTTTTTTTTATTTTTTATTTTTTTTTTTTGGTTTTTCGAGACAGGGTTTCTCTGTGGCTTTGGAGCCTGTCCTGGAACTAGCTCTGTAGACCAGGCTGGTCTCGAACTCACAGAGATCCGCCTGCCTCTGCCTCCCGAGTGCTGGGATTAAAGGCGTGCGCCACCACCGCCCGGCTCTATAGTGTCTGCTTTGAGTGTAGCTGAAAAATGTTGGACTCTCTCTGTCCTCCCAGGGTCTATCCTTAGTAATCTCCATTGACTGTAACCATCGCTTGTTAAAGGAGAGAACAATGGAAATGTCATTTACGGCTTTCCTGGCCTTCCCTAGTGAGTCATCTTTGTGTTCATTGGTATGTATATATAGTGACATATATATATATATATATTTATAGTTGTATAACGTACCTGAGTCAAAAGCATGTCCTGTTCACCGACTAGGGTAATATCTTGGCTATGTTTACCTGTCCGGAGAGATGTGCTATGATTCTGTAGCATTATATATAGCCCCACAATCAGGTTCTATAGAACAAGAAGGGGAGGCCAAGGTGTCCATGGTGATTTACAGATGTCTACTGTAGGTTAAAAGCTCTTTTATGGAGCATGTGTTGAGGACTCCATTGCCAAGGGCTGTGAGTTGGTCAGAAGGGGTCAGTTCTGATATTTGCAGCTCATTGGACAGAAGGTGGGTAGCCAGATAGGTACTGTCCCGAGTCAGATGGTATGTTCCTCCGGGTAGCAGAAAACCTCTGTATTAGTCTAACTAGTCCATAGAAAAGAATCAGTGGGTATAGCAATCCGTCCCTAGGTTTCTTAGGCAATGGGTGTGTATAATAACCTGGGCCGCATTGTCTGGATAGACTAAGAGTAAATGTATTGTGCAGAATGCATGCTCGCACCAAGAGGTTTGCCTTGGTTCTGGTAGCGTCTTGTAGACTGCCATTTCTGTTCCAGATCCTATAGAAAAGAGCTGAGACAAGTCTGTCTCTACTCCTTGAAAAGTGAGTCTTGCTTGGAGACCTTCTCCTTGTCTGTTTCTCTGAGTAAGTTGTAGCAGATAAGTTTGAGAGATTTGGTTGGCTACAGCTAGTCTCTTCAAATTTCCAGCTGTATATTTATGAGTATCTGCCAATGTTGGTTTAATAAATTTAGTTCTAGATGAAGCCCTATAACCAGTTTGTGAGCAATAGCTAGTCCCTCGGACAAGGCATTAGTAGTAGTCAATGTTTATGGGTTGGTAAGATTTCTGGTGTCTCTGAGACAATGGGGATGTTCTATCGGGAACTTCACCAAGGCCAGCTGGCCTGGGTCTGAAAAAGCATGGGATAAAACCGGACTTGCTGAACATAGCGGACAATGAGGACTACTGAGACCTCAAGAACAATGGCAACGGGTTTTTGACCCTACTGCACGTACTGGCTTTGTGGGAGCCTAGGCAGTTTGGATGCTCACCTTACTAGACCTGGATGGAGGTGGGTGGTCCTTGGACTTCCCACAGGTCAGGGAACCCTGATTGCTTTTCGGGCTGATGAGGGAGGGGGACTTGACCAAGGGAGGGGGAGGGAAATGGGAGGCGGTGGCGGGGAGGAGGCAGAAATCTTTAATAAATAAATAGAAAGATTTCTGGTGTCTGCTATATCTGCATCGATGTCCGAAAGGACAGAAGGTGTTAGCCCGCTCCGCGTGAAGAGCCAACTGACACAGTCCAGCAACATCACTTGTCAGGGTGTTCTTGCTGCAGACCTGTTCCCGAGGAGTAGGGAAAACTGCTCTTCCCCTAAAGTCAGGCTCAGAGCAGAGTTTCTCAGGTGGGAGCCATGCTTTGAGATTGAAGGTCAGTGAGATCTTCTGGGTCCTAGGTGTAATGTTAAGTCTTGCAGGCAGGCTGAGGTCAGTCATTATCATGGGCTTGCCAGTAACCATTGGTGGGGAGGTAGGAGGGTTGACAAATGCTGGCTTGTCGTGGGCTGTGAAGAAGTTGCTGCTCTCGTCCAGTTCTCCTCCATCAATGATGCACGATGTTAGGCTGCCTTCTTGGTTCCACGGGATTTCTGCATTATGGGGAAGACATAGACCTCATTGAATTGAGACCCCTGTGCAGTGTTCCTGCATGCGATATTATTGCAATGGGCTTATGGACCACAATAAAAGTCTCCAATGTCATATTCCTTGAGCTGTGGTACTGGGAGCATCATGTAGAAATGTTAGGGACGTCCTAGGTGTGTCTGTTTCCAGGGTTCCGGTTTGGAAAGATCCATGCCTGCAGATTTTCACCATTGTAAGGTTCTGTTGTCTGCCTTTTTTTTACATGATACCATGGCACAAAAGAATGATAGGACCTAGGCATCCTCAGGCTGCAAATTGGATCATGCCTGCTAATGTTGATGTAAACAAATACATTTTCATTTTCGATCCCTGTAGTTTTATTGTATTGGTAGCCAAATGGGGTTCATTTGCCGTGCGTATGGGGCGTAGAATGCTTAGAGAAATTTGGTGTTGGCTATTTCACAGTCAAACATGGAGTCTCCCATGTCTGGTATCTTGTCTTTTTCTCCACCTGTTCTTCACTGTAAGGTGGAGGGATGACTTAAGAGATATTTCTCTCTATGGAAGCTGTAGATGGCTATTTCTCCAAATCTGTGTTTCAGCTTCAATGGATTTCTTTCCTCAGAATTGGCGTTTTCTGCTTCCTCTTGGTCATTGGTGACTATGGCTCTCAAAATCAAAGCAGGCCTTAGCCTTCCTCCATGCATCACAATGGCTATACCAAACTGTATCCCAATAGCTTCACAATGAGCATTCTGAGCATAGAATGCTTTCCTGGTGTATGTGACGGTTAGAAAGAAGTGTTCATGATCCCAGTTTTCTGGTAGGAATCCGTCAAGGTGTAGTAGGGTAAGTCACCAATATCATGCTTGAGCCTTGGTTTACTTGTTTTGTAGCTGTTGATATGGTTGCCTCCACTGTAGCTTCATTTATTGTCCCTGTTGCTGTAGATGTGGGTGTTGATGATGTCCCTAATTTTGATGAGCTCAATGGTGTTGGTGTTGGTGATGGCGAACTGGACAATGGGCACTTGAGCTTGACTCGTTGGGTAACGGTAAGATTATAGAGTTCAACAGGAAGAGTCCAAGGAACTGTGTCCTGGGCGCCATGGCGCAGCATATCGATGCCATGGTGTTCCGGTTCAAGTTTCTATGGCCCTGCCTTGCCATGTGCTCCTTCCCTCTCTGTCCAGGCACCAGTGTTAGCACCAGTGCTGAGTAAATTCTTCCTAAGACTCTTACTACCCTTATGAAAGGGCAAGCCCAGTGTATTCGGTGTGGTCCTAGGCACATTATGGTTGTAGATCATCTAATTCTCTAAGATTCCGATCTTCTTTCTTGTCTGTGGTCCGGATTCCATTGTCTGTTCTAGGCTCCAGGGCTTCTGTCTCCTTTAAGTCTTGATTATTTCTGTCCCTGTAAACACATTTATGGGGAGTTATTCTGTGTGGTCTGGAAATATCCGGTGGTTGCTCTAAGTCTAATTTAATAGTCTCTTCTAAGGGAGAAGCGCTATTCAATCTTGGTCTAGGATTTAACTCGTAGCAAGCAATTTCAATGCCCTTCCTTAACTGGTATCCTTAAGTTTTAATAACTTGATTTTGAGCAATCCATTCCATCATGCTGTATTACCAGCCATAGTGGGGTTACATGCCAGACGGGAGTCTCATTGAATGTCCAGAGTCTGGGGCTACTTCTGAACTTCAGATCCGGTAACATTTGTCCCTTGAGCTGACTCAATAATTATTGTGTAGCTGTATCTGGCTGTCCAACACCAGAGGGTGTATAACGTTGCCAGCTGGTCTGGTTTATGACTTTCTTTGGCTAGTCTAAGCCCTATGCTTACATCTACAAGGGTACAGGCATACAGGGTCCCTGTGAGTATTCAAGAATCCAATTAAATCTATTTGTAGTTTATAATTAAATTGTCTAGGAGACCATATTACAGCTGGGACTTGATGTCTGAATCTGGTTTTAAGTGCTGGGCAATGGTGGCAGTCTCTACTGACCTGTTTCCAGGTATGCCAGGACACATTGGGGCTCTTCTTAGGAAACCATTGGCACAGACTGTGTGTGCACCTGCATGTCCCAATGTCTTAACACTAGGATTTCTTCCTTACTGCTCCCAGGTTTCTTAATTTCCCAGTCAGGCTTCCTTTGAATAATTATCTCATAGGGTTGTCCCGATTCAGTTTGGTTCTCCATTTCCCGAGTTTTCAGTGTTAGGGTAAACTTTCAAGTTTACCAACTACGTGATCTACCGTCCTTGATGGTTTGTACTGAGTGTGTTCCCTAACAAGTTGTAATATTCCAGTCTTACGTGAACACGATGGCAGCTTGTCTGCCAGTCCATTATGTTTGGACGCCTCGTCTGTCTTGCCTGTGCGGGCATCTACATAGGCTACATAAATTGTGATGTCTTTGCTAAGTTTTGCCTGCATGTAGCTGTACCATTGCACACACACTATGAACCGGAGAAGATAGAGATTTTCCTTTTGCCTTTCTTAGCTGTCTAATAGCCAGTAATGCTGTTACCACTTCAGTGTGCTGAGCTGATTTAGTGGTTCCTTCCTCAGTAATAGCCATTCCATCCCCCAGTCTGCAGGCTACCGCTTTCCGGTTAGTTTTGATCCCATCGGTTGTTGATGAGCCATCAGTGAACCATGTGTTAGCCAAATGTTGTGACTATTTCATTGGTCCCCATAGTCCAATAGGTAGCTCTTTTCAGAGAGGGGTGAGCGATTTGGGGTCTGGGGATTTTAGGCAATTGAGCTATTTCTTCAGTGCAGGAAGTCACAGATGCCTCTGCTACACATCCTGGGCACAAAGGAATTCAGGCAGGTACCAGTTCCACTGAAATACCTTTCCTTCTATGGCTGAGCCTTTGAAGGATGCTCTGCCTTTAAACGGATCCAATCCATCATTAGAATAGACTCCCTTATGGCCATAGATAGGGTGGCTGGCAATGACTGACTGTAGGGTTCTGCATGTCTCATAAAATGACCAGGTCTGTTTCTCAAAGAACGAGTATTCTGCACATATGGGAACACTTGCAACAGAAGCCTACAGGCAACTGCTGATGCACTCCCTTTTACTTTATGAAGAGTCATGTTGTCATAGTCCCTAATAAACATGATATCCATAATTAGAGTGTCATCTGGTTCAATATCGGTCAGGCTGCATGCTCAGAGAGGAGCTTACAGGCTGTCTCAAACACTTCTCTTTATTCCTCTCTCCGTTGGAAACCAGTTGCCTTTCCAATAGCCCTGTAGAGAGAGGGGTTTCATGATAATCTGTAAATATGGTATGTGGTCCCTCCAGTTTGCAAACGTACCAATCAGGTGTTGCACCTGAGTTTTGTCTCTGGGTGCGGAGATATTTAAAATCTTGTACGATATGGTATATAGGACCTGGGGTCCTTCAGATGTCTATAACACACCTAGGAATTTTGAATCTATCCCTTTCTTCCTGTCTTTATTAATGGTCCAGCCGTCATGTACTAGGGTATCAAGCACTGTCTCCATTTGGTTTTGAACATTATTCTGTATTGTATTGTGCAATCAAAATATTATCTATGTAGTTTAAGAGTAGGCAGTCTAGCCTGATGGTGGTGGCACATGCCTTTGATCCCAGCACTCAATAGGCAGAGGCAGGCAGATCTCTGTGAATTCAAGGCCAGCTTGGTCTACAAACCAAGTTCCAGGACAGTCAAGGCTATGACACAGTAGAACCTTGTCTTGAAAAAACAAAAAAAGAAAAAGAGTAGATAGTTCAATATAGGTAGCTTCTCCAGAGACTGTCTTAGCGTCACATGGGCAATGGTCGGGTTCTTCTTATAGCTTGGGCACTCTTGAATCTGTGTTGTTTATCACTCCAGGTGAAGGTAGCACTGTCTCTGGAGTCCACACGGACTGGTATGCTAAAGAACACGTCTGATAGCCTACGGTGCCAAAGGATTTTGGGTTGTAATTCCTAATCTTTAAGCAAATATCTTCTTCCAAGCGGTGGTGGCACACACCTTTATTTCCAGCACTTGGGTAGGAGGCAGAGATGGGAGGATCTCTGTGAGTTCAAGGCCAGCCTGGTCTAGAGAGTAAGTTTCAGGACAGTCAGGGCCACACAGAGAAATCCTATCTTGAAAAACAAAAAACAAAAAACAAAAAACAAAAAAAAAAAAAACAAAGCAAAATAACGTGTCTTCCCTGTCAGGTAAACTTTCTGGTATTTGTAGAGAAAGTGGCTTCTTTGCTGGTCAGAAAAAACTATTGAAGTCGAAGGATCATGTGGGCTCAATAATATCTTCCCTCGATAATTGACTTGCAACATCTTTGACGGTTTCATCACCTCCGGGGAGGGGGAGGGATATTGCTTGGTAAATGATCCCTTAATTTTGGGGAGTTTAATAAGAGGGATTGGATTTGGACTTGAGTGATATATAATCTAAAGGTTTATTTATTTATTTTAAAAATATTTATGTATTTACTTTTCAATTTTGTGTATGTATGTGTGTGTTGGAGCTTTGCACATGGATGCAGGTGTTTAAGGAGGCCAGAGGCGTCATATTCCCTGAAGCTGGAGTTACAGGTGGTTGTGGGCCACCTGATATGGGTGCTCAAAATTGAACTCAGGTTCTCTGGAAGAGCAGGAGCAGTACAGCCCTTATTTATTTATTTATTTATTTATTTATTTATTTATTTATTTTTGAGACAGGGTTTCTTTGCAGCCCTGGCTCTCTTGGAACTTGTTCTGTAGACCAGGCTAGCCTCGAACTCACAGAGATCCGTCTACCTCTGCCTAATGAGTGTTAAGATTATTAAAGGCATGCGCCACCATTGCCTGGCCTGGTTTAAGTTTTTTAATGTAATGCCATTGGGTAAATAATTTGAGGATGACATCCATCCTCAGCACACGATTAGATGCTGGTATAAATGTTGTGGGAATATTTAGAGGTAAGTTATAGACTAATAATTCGATAGATTCTGTCATTGCTTCAAATGGTTTTCGCGCTACTCCTTCAATCCTAACCTCAGTGTGGTGGTTTGGCAGGGGTGGGCAGAGGCTGCAAGTTCTCACCTAACTCCCTGTGTCTGTCAGTCAGCCCCTTCATCCTTGAACCATTCCCGTGACCTCTGCTGGGATCTGTAGGAAGGGTCTGGGGTCCTTTTTGATTCTGGAGCTGTTGATTGCATCCATTCTTTGGTCTGCCTAAGGAATCTGTCTCTGAATCATCCTTGGGGCTGCCTTATTAATATCTGGTATCCTCTTCCAAATGGCAGATCTTCTATCCCTGATTTTCTGACAGAATGGAGGGTTGGCTCTGGGTGGCAGCCTTGCCTGGCCTCTGCTTAAATAAAGGCCACCTTTCAGGTGAGGCTTTGCATGGTGCTGGTTTGGTTTGATTCTGTATGTTGGGCTGGAGGGACACCATATTCTGTCTCCAGTTCTCTAGGCTGAGGGACGTAGTAGTCGATGGTTCCCCAGTGGTTTGGCAATTGGCCAGAGTTGATCTCATTGTCATTCTCTGTCATTAATTAGAATTTTCCACATGCTAGGGAGTAGCACAGCATCCGGGGTGTTGGGCTGTGTCTTAGTTAGGGTTTCTATTGCTGTGAAGAGACACCATAACCATGGCAACTCTTATAAAGGAAAACATTTAATTGAGGTGGTGACTTAGTTTTGGAGGTTCAGTCCTGTATCATCATGGTGGGGAGCATGGCAACCGGGCGTATGGTGTCATGCAGGCAGACATGGTGTTGGCTACATCTAGATCAGAAGGCAATAGGAAATGGACTCTGACACCGAGCAAAACTTAAGCAAAAGAGACCCCAAAGCTTGCCCCCATAGTGACATGCTTCCTTCAGCAAGGCCACACCTCCCAACAGCACCACCGTTGGGTGCTGAGTTTATAATGGCCAATTATGTTCAAGCTAACACAGACTGTTCTGGTAAATTAAAGTACACCCGACTTTATTGACAGTTGAGCTGCTTCTTTACCATCTCCCATTTTCTTTCTGCCTCAGATCGAGTTAGAGCAAGTAGGGGGAAACCCTACCTCCATGCAACCCTTATCCAATCCAATAAAGGACGGCTTTCCCCTCTGGCTCTATCTAAAATTCGTCCTAGGCCTTCAAATGTGTGGGGATTTCCCCAAGTCCCTTTGACTCCCTTCATCCTGAGGTTAGCATGGCTGTGTCAGCTCCCTTTTCCCATAAGCAGGCTATACAGTGTTGTAATTTAAAAAACGCTGCGAGAGAGAAAGACGCCATGCCACAGAGATCAGGTTTTTTTTTTTTTTTTAATTGGGGAAAGGAAATAGGAAAGGAGGGAGGGGAGGGAGGAGACCAGGGACAGGAGTGGGAGAAGAGGGGAGGGGAGAGGACAAAAAGAGACAAGAGACAGGAGGTGGGCAGGGCCCACCTTTTAAAAGAGTAGATAGTGAACGCGCACAGGAGGTGCCCCTAGTGGCTGGAGCTGAGAACGTAGCCCGTCAGGACCCCAAGGGCAGGCCAGTGCAGATGCCTGAATACTAACACATAGGATGCATCCTTTGCTCCTCTTTGTGTAAAATCTGATCTTATTGGCTACAACCCTGTTCTTGTAAACATCTGGATTCTACTTCAGTGGTCACATGAGTATTATTGGTTAAATGGCTAGGGTAGCCTTAACCTTACTGGCAGTTACTGGTAGAGAGTCTGTTATTCTTAAAAAACGATTAGAGAGAGGCTACAAACGGTCCCCGGGCGGGCTGGCGGAGCCCGCCACGGGAAAGCGGCTACAGGAGGGCACGCTTCCTTGGCCCACGGTGGCGGCAGGTAACAGACACGTAAACACAGGAAATAGCCATAAGTATTTATTAAGGAAGGGGGAGAAAGAAAGACAGAGAAAAGAGATAAAAGGAGAGAGGAGAGATAAAAGAAGAGAGACAGAGAAAACGCGTGCGCACGCTAAGGAAGCAGAAAGAGAGAGGGAGAGGTCCCAAGATGGCGATGGGCGGGTCAGAGGTTATGGGAGTGGGCGTGGCTAGGGCAGGGACCCAAGAATATCAGAGTCCTTGGTGGTGCTGAGGCATCTGATGGGACCTTACCAGCTGCCTCCAGAGGCCCCAAGTTCGGTTCACTCACACACCTGTAACTCCAGCTCCAGGGAATCCCATGCCCTCTTTTGGCTCCCGTGGATACCACACACTCCGTATACTCTCACACAGACACACAAGCACACAGAAATAAAAATAAACCAAGCGAATCAAGGGCTGGCAAGATGGTTTAGGGATGAAAAAATGCTTGCTTCCAAGTCAAACAACCTGAGTTCGGTCCCACGTGATAGTCATATTACCAGGTTTTAACAGTTATACTTACATAGGCCTCCATGAGCACACTGTGTACGCATACATGTAAATAAAAAATAACAATTGGAATAATCAGACCAGGCATGTTGGTACATCCCAGTATTTAGGAGGCAGAGCCAGGAGGATTGCTGTGAGTTTGAGGCCAGCCTGGTCTACATTGTGACTTCCAGGCCAGGCAGAGCTACATAGACCCCTTCAATAAATAAAAAATCAAAAATATTTTTTTAAAAAGAAAAAAGGATTCAAAGATGGAAGTCTTAGGGAAAGAGAAAACCTGGCGCCACTGTGGTTAGGGAAAGAAAGGTGTATTCTGTTCCCAGAGAATCAGAAATCCCTGCCAGCCTGGTCTACAGAGGGAATTCCAGGACAACTAGGGCTGCACCGAGAAACCGAGTCTTGAAAACAAAACCAAATTTCTGAAGGCTGAATCTGAGTGTGGTGGCTCATGCTTGTAATCCCAGCACTCAGGAAACTGAGCCAGGAGGATTGCCTTTAGTTGGAGACCAACCTGAACTCTGGAGCTGTGAGACCAGAAGCTCTAGCTGGACCTTAGGTTTAGTCACGCCCCCGGCTGCTTCACGCCCCCCCCCCCCCCCCCCCCCCCCCCCCCCCCCCCCCCCCCCCCCCCCCCCCCCCCAGCAGCAATCAGGTTCCGTGCTGAGACCTTATCACAGAGGGGTCAGGAAAACCGGATCTGCTTCCGGCTGCCGGGTTCCAAACAACCTGATTTACTGCCCCCACGGCCTATCTAGTACCTTTGAGAGCAAGAAAGTAGCTGGCGTACAGAAGCCCTTGGGCGTGTTCCGCAATTGCCGTCAAGCCGTTCCCCTCTGACTACAGGGAGGAAATTCCTTCAAGGTGAGCTTTGCCGTCCAGGTCTACAGTTCAGTTCTCCTCTGCAGGTGGCCTGGGTAACTAAAGGGTATTTCACCTGAAACCTGATCTCAGTCAGTGTTTCGCTATTGAACCTGAAAAGAATCTTCGTTATTGAAAACAAGTTTGGACTGTTTCAAAACAGAAAAGCAAGTTCCAGGCTAGCCAAGACCACACAATCACAATGAGTCCCTGTCTCAAAAAGAAAAAAAAAAAAAAACCATGAATGAATGGCTGAGTGAATGAATGAGTTTTCAGAAACAGCTTGCACGTACTCCACCCACCCCAGGCAGTTTCCACCTCTCTCTCTGATTTCCAAGAGAAAAAAGGTGCTTGTCTAACTTCACATGAGCTTCTTGGAAGTGAGACGGGTATGGGAAGTGAGGATATGGCCAGCTCAGGAGGTCCTAGTGTGAATCCCAAAGATGGGAGAAAGACCACTGACTCAAATCATCATGGCCAAATTAAAGCAAGCAATTAATTACGGCAAGCTGGTTTTTTTTTTTAAGATTTATTTATATATTTATTATGTATACAACATCCTGCCTCCATGTATGCCCGCATGCCAGAAGAGGACACCAGATCTCATTACAGATGGTTGTGAGCCACCATGTGGTTGCTAGGAATTGAACTCAGGACCTCTGGAAGAGCAGCCAGTGCTCTTAACCCCTGAGCCATCTCTCCAGCCCCCAAGGCAAGCTGTTTTATCCGTGTACACCGGCTGCTCCCCCCACTAAGGTGGGGTTTGAGGTCAGCATTGGATGTGAGGAAGAGGCAGCTTTTATAGTTCAGGGTTTGGGGGTTTCCTAATGGGGGGTTAGCAGACAGAATAGGCAGGGTTACAGGAATAGGACCAACAGGTTAGTCCTAATGACTTCTTGAAACAAAGACATGATCGCGAAGTGATCAGGGTATACCTTATAACAAGGTAGTCGTAAAGGTAGGGTTGCAAGATGATTATATGCTTTTTCAAAGAAAGACACGATTGTCATTCCTGAGATAGGCAGAACCAGAACCATCGGTAGTTAAGGTCACAGGTAGGACCGTTTGGTTGGAAGTGTGACCCCAGCCCCCTGGCATCCATATATACAGGGAGTCTGGAATGTTTGGCTGGGTGTCAAAGCCCCCTCCCCTGGGAGTTGCCTCAGTCCAAACTCCACCTC
Organism: Alexandromys fortis; assembly: GCF_014885135.2. Lineage (NCBI taxonomy): Eukaryota > Metazoa > Chordata > Mammalia > Rodentia > Cricetidae > Alexandromys > Alexandromys fortis. Next base: position 14,695,389 of record NW_026067901.1, on the reverse strand, counting down.
TGAGAAAGGCCGGTCAAACGGTGACCCCTCCCCAGGGAGGGTCAAGACCACTCCCACAGGCTATTTAAACTGCCTCCCAGATCCGGAACACGTGGTCTCTCGGGTTCTCCTTTCCTCTCTCAGTATTTTCCCAGAGGGCCTCCTGGGAGCGCTGGCATCCGTTAAACCTGGGCTTTTTTCTAATTCGATCTGATTTGGTTTGATTTGAATTACTGCGTCTGTGAAGAGGCTTCCGTGGCCAAAGAAAAAATTTAATATTCCGAGGTCCCATTGAGATGGGCTGTTTTCACCCGTGCTCTCTGGCAGGCTAAGATCGGCTTTGCCTGGGTGAGCTCCCCTTTATCAAGTTCATGGCCCTAGGGTACAGGACCCGAATGTTCATCGGGATAGTCTGCTGGAGTCACGGCTGTGCCAGGCACCTGACCCCACCAAAAGTGGTGAGGCAGTCCTTGCTGAGGTGAGATTTGCGTGGGACAGTTTCTGTCTCACGCGATTCTCACACCCCTCTGTTTTCTGACTCCAGAATCCTATCACTTGGCATAGACTTGTATAAATGGGCGGCTGCCTTTTACTCCCACTCCCCTTCCCTGCTCCCCTCTCCAGCTGTGGGCTGTTTTGTCTCACGATGGGCCTCTCTCTATGAAGGATCCCTTCCCTCCTCTCTAAAACTGTAGAGGTGTTCCGTCCTTTGTTTCTGTTCTCTTGCAGCATCTGCTAATGGAACCACCTATGTACTTCCCTGGCTTCTGCCGCCTACACAGCGATTTTAAGTTGGTCAACTGACATAGGTTCCAAAAACAAAACAAAACAAAACACAAAAAAAAAAACAAAAGAAAAACTTTTGTCTGTTAAAATAATGTAGCCACACTGTGCTTTTATGTCTACATGTATTTGTTTCCATAGTATGTTTGTCTTATTTCTCGGTGTATGTGTATGCGTTTTAAGATCTGTAAAACTTGTAACTCCAGATTACAGCAGCTCTGGAAAAACACACGTGGGTAGCCACCATTTTGACCTCAGCTCCATCTCTGGTAAGAGTACCCACTTGTGCTGGACCTACGAAGGAGACATTTCACCTCCAAAATTCTTTAACTTATTAAAATATTCCTTTTAATCTTATATTTACTAGCATTGGTAAGCCGTAACTAATTGGGTAAAATACATGTTTAAATTTAACTTATATGTCTAATTTAAACATAACTAACAGGTAATGGTACCCAGTTCTCAAGTGCCTTTTACAGATCCAAGAGTATGGCATTTAATAAAAGAGCTTCTAACACAATGACATGCCAGCTCCGGCAACTTCCTATAGCTCCTCCAAGAAGATACAAGGTTGCAAAAGACCTTCTGCCTGGAGGCCTGCCTTTGGGTACAGCAAAGCCACCCACACAGCAAAAAACAGCCTTCCACCTCATCAGCTTCCTGGATGCAACACCAGGGATTGATTGTCTCGTCCTGCCAAGACAGGTGGACTAAATCATCCCCCCCCCCCCCCCCCCCCCCCCCC
>NW_026067901.1:14680829-14693194 GCF_014885135.2 Alexandromys fortis | reverse complement strand
CCCAGAGAATGACCACATGGTTCCTCCAGTTCTCCTTTCCCCTCTCTGTATTTTCCCAGAGGGTCTCCCTGGAACGTTGGCATCCAGTTGGCATCCGTTAAACCTGGGCTTTTTCTGATTTGGTCTGATTTGGTTTGATTTGGATTATTGCATCAGTAGAGAGGCTCACCAGGCCTAAGAAAAAAACTTTAACAGGGACATAGCCCAGTCCTTGAGAAGTAGGTTTAAACATAAACAGTGTAGGACCCAGCAGTGACAAACTCGACAGAGGCCCGAGTCTCAGTAGTTTACCCTAAAGCAATACCTGGTTCCAAGAAAGACCGCAAACTGAGACCACCCAGGTACCACCCAGGAACAGACAATGAAGAAGAATGAGTCTAGTTTATCTTTACTATAAGATGGATTTTAAGTCCTAGACGGAGGCAGGCTGTTTCATCAGTACACACACACACACACACACACACACACACACACACACACACAATTAAAGAGATGGAAAGCTGGCTCAGCAGTTAAGAAGTTCTTCCAAGCCGGGCGATGGTGGCACATGCCTTTAATCCCAGCACTCGGGAGGCAGAGGCAGGCAGATCTCTGTGAGTTCGAGACCAGCCTGGTCTACAGAGCTAGTTCCAGGACAGGAACCAAAACCACAGAGAAACCCTGTCTCGAAAAACCAAAAAAAAAAAAAAGAAAGAAAAGAAGTTCTTCCAGAGACCCAGGTTCAAGCCTAGCACCCATGTGATGGCTCACAACTGTCTGTCCCAGGAAATCTGATGGATTCTTCTGGTTTCCACAGGTACTATGTACACACATGGTATACAGACATCTGTAGTTGGTTGTTTTATTATGCTTTACTCTTAGCTCTCTGGGCGCCTGCCACCCAGCTCCCAAATAAATCACAGGAGGCTTATTTTTTCTTATGAATATCTGGCCTTAGCTTGGCTATTTCTAGCCATCTTTTCTTAAGTTAAATTATCTGGTCTACCTTTTGCCTCTGGGTTTTTTTTATCTTTATCCTATATATCTTTCTTTACTTCTTACTCCGTGGCTTGCTGTGTGGCTAGGTGACTGGCCCCTTCTTTTCTTGCTCTTTGATCTCTCCTCTTCTATTTATTCTTTCTTCCTGCCAGCCCTTCCTATCCTCTCTCCTGCCTTACTATTGACTGGTCAGCTCTTTATTAGACCAATCAGGTGTTTTTATGCAGGCAAAGTAACACAGCTTCACAGAGTTAAACAAATGCAACATAAAAGAACAACATAAAAGATATGTTGTAACACATCTTTACATCATTTAACCAAATGTTCCACTGTAGATGAAAGTTTCTGTCCTACCAGGTCCCAGGTCCCACAGCCGTACAATCTCAAAGAAACACACAGAGGCTTATATTAATTATAAACTGTTTGGCTTATTAGCTCAGGCTTATTATTAATTAGCTCTTATAACTTAAATCAACCCATAATTCTTGTCTGTGTTTAGCCACGTGACTTGGTACTTTTTCTCAGTAATGCATTCTCATCTTTCTTCCTCTGCATCTTGCTGGTGACTGACTCTCTGCCTTTCCTCTTCCCAGAATTCTCCTAGTTTGGTTGCCGTGCATATACTTCCTGCCTGGCTACTGGCCAATCAGCATTTAATTAAGCCAGTATGAGTGACAAGTCTTTGCAGTGCATAAGAGCTTTACCCCACAGTATTCCACAGTATAAACAAATGTATCACATCTTTAACTAATATTCTATAAGAGACATCCAGTAGGGCAAAATACCCACACACATATGGTAAAATAACTTTAAAATGTTTAATAAACTAAAAGAAGTGAACAAAGACACTAGAGAATGGTATGAATGGCTGATTAATTCTATAAAATGTTGGGAAAAGACTATGGTATTAAACTTTAGAGCTCAGTAAAACATTCTTGATAATCATGAATAATAGTTATAGATTTGCACACGTTTAATACCAGCATTTCAGAGGCAGGGGCAGGTGGCTCTCTGTGAGTTCCTGGCCAGCCAGGGTTATATAGCTCAATAATAATAATAATGATAATAGCTTATTATTATTATTATTTATCCCTCATAATCCATAGGGATTGTGAGGGTATTTTTAGGAGTCCTGCGGTTGCCAAATCCCATGGGTGCTCAAGTCTTTTACTTCAGGTATAGTGTCTGCCAGGGAACTGTTAGACTGTAATCCCAGCACTTGAGAGATCAAGACAGAAGGATCAGAAATCCAAAGCCAGCCTTGGCTGTATGCAAGTTTATAGTCAGCTTGGGCTATATGAGATCCTGTCTTTCTCAAAATGGAAAAAAAAAAAAAAAGATGTAACCTAGACTGGCCTCAAACTCTCAATCCCTGCCTCAGTCTCCCCAGCTCTTGGACTACAGGCCTGCATCATCACACCCCCAGCTACACACACACTGTCAGTAATTTCTGGCTTACTTATTATGGCCGAAGCAAGGCAAACAGATGTGATACTGGGTTGCTCAGGAGAAATGCCCCAGGGGATAACGGGACTCATTCAGAACAAGAGGAAGCCTTTTTCTTCAAATACAGTCATTCCCCTGTTGTTTGAATGTATACATTCAGAGTGTTCTGATTCCTGAACTACTGACTATATGGCTTTCAGAGAAGTGTAATCACAGCGGGTGTGTGTGTGTGGGGGGATGGAATTAGCTCACTGCCTGCCCTCCTGCCTGTGTTGGGGCAGCTGCAGGGTGTGGCCCTGAAGATTCAGATTTCCATTTGTGAGCTTTCTCTTGGGGTTTGAAATCCCTCCCTTCCTGCCCTGCTACCCGGGTGGGTAGAGCAGGTGACAAAGGACATACTGCCTAGGTCTTCTTCCTCCCTTTGCAGGCCCAGTCTCCAGTCCTGTGTACCGCTTCCAGCAGGATGGGAGATGTGTCGCCTCTTCCCTGACGTCTAGAGTAGGCGCCTCATAGTGACATCCCTGGTGTAAACAATAAATTGTTACGGTCCCTTTTCACTTAGGGTGCACTTAGGGTTCCTCAGAGTTACAGGTGAGCAGCAGGCATCAGGCCCCTCTCTAGCTGGAAGCTGCGACCTGTTTGTTTTAAAACTCTCGAGATGGAAAGTGACTGGCAATCTGTTATAGGACCTGAAGCCATGATCAGAATAATCCCAGCGTAGTCCTTAGAAAAGGCCTTGAATCCCAAACCAATATGGTAGAGGATCTTCGAAGAGGGCTGTGCTGGATTGTGCATCCCTGAAGTCCTGCCCTATTGGAGAAAGAGGGCAGGGATTTCTCAGGGTTGGGGATTTAGAAGCCACTGTCTGGCACCAAGTCACACAGCAGCTGTTTTTTTTTTTTTCTGTCATCTCTTTCTGTAGAATGGCATATTAAACACAGCTTTGTTTCCCTAGCCTCTTGACTTTATTATTACAAAGGGAGAAGTTTATTTTTCTTTCTATCTATCTATCTATCTATCTATCTATCTATCTATCTATCTATCTATCTATCTATCATCTATGTAGACCAGGCTGGCCTCAAGCTCCCAGAGATGCACCAGCCTCTGCCTCCTGAATGCCGGGGTTGATGGTGTGCACCACTATGCCCAGCAGAAGGGTTCCCAGGCATTCCCCACACTTGTCATTTCTGATGACCCCATGCAGAGGTGGCATCCATACAATGACAGTGAAACTCCTGTCTATGTAATCAATACAGCAGATGCAGCTCAGTGTCTCTTCAGCTTGATCAGTGGGTGCACAGTGCGTCTTGTCTGTCTGATGCTACGGAAATGAACCTGAGTCCAGAGAAAACCCACTGAGATGTCCAGGTTCTTGAGTTCCACAACGAAGATTGTGGTCACGTGGCTGATGATGGAAACAGAGACAGTTTCTCCATGAAGGAAAAGGAACTCCTGAGAGCAGGAATGGGTTGGAGAGCTCTTCCTGAGCCTGCACATCATGTCATTTACATATTCATGAGGCACCTTCCCTCTCCCATTCCTCCTCTTCTCCCCCCCCTCCATTTGGAGAGCAAGGGTCCCTTTCTCAGGCCTGCTGTTTTGTTACATGTAGCTGTGTGTGTCTGTCTGTTGTCTGTGTACTGGTGTCCATTCTTCCCTATCACTGGTTTATTTTCTTTGGAAAATTTTTTATTTGGACAGGCATTATGGTGGCACATGCCTTTAATCCCAGCACTCGGGAGGCAGAGGCAGGCAGATCTCTGAGTTGGAGGCCAGCCTGGTCTACAGAGAGAGTTTCAAGACAGCCAAGGATGTTACACAGAGATACCCTGTCTCAAAAATCTACGCATACCTATACACACACACCAAACAAACAACAACAAGAAAAACCCTTATTATGTATTATTATTGCAGGGCAGATGTCACGTGTGTAAAAGTCATAAGACATCTTTTTGGGGGAGGGGGTTGAGACAGGATTTCTCTGTGACCTAAAGAAAGTCCCCAGAAAATGACCTAGCCAAATGTTTTCCAAGGAAGTCTACAAAGGAATCAAAGCATATTTCTGGATGGGGGTGGAGGGGTGAGGATAGGGAGTAGGGGTGGGTGTGGCTTCCAGGTACTGAAAAGAACCCATGGGAAAGGGATTGGTCAGAGTCAGCCAGAGCTATTCAATGACAGGGCTGTCATTTCCATCACATCTGGGGTCCCATGGCCATCACCATTCAGGCCCAATTGCCTAGTGACACCAGGTGTCTTATGCCTTACATAATCTGTGTGCAGCATGACCTTGTAACCTATGCGTGGTGTGGCTCTGTAAGTCCCGTGCACACACACTAAATTTCCTTTAAAAAACAGACACTCCTACTCCACCCTCTCTCGCCACCTTGCTTTGCTTGCAGACAGGCCTGTGCAGACAGGCCTTTCCTTCTCTTTATTAATAAAGCTCTTAACGTGGGTTTCATCGAATGCCTTGTGGTCCGTTCTCACACATGGTAATATCAGGCAGTGCTAGCCAGGGTATACCTACCCCTAGGAGACAGGCAGGCTGGGATACCTACACACTGTGTCTCAGCAGCTCACTCTCTGTGACCGTGGGCCAAGCAGACCCTCAGTGGCTTTTTTTGTTTGTTTGTTTTTGTTTACCTGCTAACTAGGAAGGATGATCACCCTTCCCTCACGTTTGGGGTAGCACCCTGTTAGCAGAAGCCTGGGCAGCCCTGAGCTGTGGTCCTGGGAGCCGGTGAACTCCCTAATAGACGTGGGTCAGGCTGTCCGTGTCTGCTCAGCTTCAGCCCTAACCGGATTAGCTGGGCATCTGGCTCCAGTTCTGGCAGCCTTCCTCGCTGTTCCCCTGCAAGGCCAACTGATTGATGCTGATTAAGTCCTCATGACGCATGGCTGGGTTTTCCTGGACTGACACCATATTTTTCTAAGGGAACCAAACAGTGAGAAGCCTGCTCTGCTGCTGTCAGTATGCCTGCCTGCTGTCCTCACCCCGCCCCAGCCCTGTATCTTCACCGCCCTGGAAGATGAGATGGCTCTCCCTCCTTCCGTAGGTTTATGTCTTCCCTTTGAGGCTCTGGGCTTCCGTCCCCTGCTGCAGAGTAGCGCCGAAGAAGACGTGGGCGTTTCCAGCTTCCTCTCGGAATAGGTTTCTCAAGAGAATTGCAGAACACACGCAGAATGTGCAGGGTTACCCCATCCCCGACCCCCACTATCACCACCACTACCAACAACAGCAACAATCTCCCATACCACCACCACCACCAATAACAACCATCTCCCATACCCCCACCACCATCAATACTACCACCACCAATAACAACAATCTCCCAGACCACCACCACCACCACCAATCTCCCATACCATCACCACCACCACCACCACCAATAACAACTATCTTCCACACCATCACCACCACCAACCCCTAGACCACCCACCACCATCCTTGTCACATCCTCACTATCATCCCCACTCTCATCCCTGCCATCACCAGCTTGTCACCACTACCCTTACCATCATCACCGTTACCCTTGTTACCACTACAATCACCATTATAACCAACATCAGCACCACGACCACCACCATCATAATTCCTATCACCGCTTGCCCTTGACCATACCGCCTCAGACTCCCAAGTGCTAGGGTTACAGGTGTGTGCTGCCATGCCCGGCTTTGCTGATATTGCTTAGAGTCGCTGAGCCTGTGACATGCTGTCATGGCATTGAGGCAGGCTGGAGAGTGTCCTTCTGGGGAGGCAAGCCATGCCTAGGCTCAGAAACCTGTGACATTTTCTCAGCAGATGCTGTGTGGCGTGACGCTCAGTGTCACACTGATAGTATGTGGTTCCTGTATTCCCGTGTCTTGGGATGTCTCTGGCAAGCCAATGCCGCTGTGTCTATGGTGGCATTTGGCTTTACTTCAAAAGGTTTTGGTGAAGTCTGTATGGCAGTTCTTTTTTTTTTTTTTTTTTTTTTTTTTTTTTTTTAGCAGGGTCTCTCTTTGTAGCCCTGGCTGTGTCCATATTTTTAACGTATTCTGATTGTATTCATCCACCGTTACTCCTCCTCTTCCTCCTCCCATGCCTCCAAGTGCAGACCTGCCCCTGCCAGGGAGCCAGTGTCCAAACATAGAGGAAAACGTCAGAGGATCTGCGTGCAGCAACCTAACCAGGGTACTCCAAGTGTTTGGGCTCAAGATTAGTGCAAACAAAGCCCTTATCATTTTTATTATTAAAACATGAGCTGATGTTGATGTTTACATTTAGCCTAAGCAAATACAAGTCCAGCAAGGTGATACACCTGGTGTTATGTCTTAGCATCTTTGGTCAGTGTGTGAAAAGAGCAATGAATATTCCTCCCAGGTCTTTGTCTTTCCTAAGGAGACAATGTAGACAAGCCAGGGAATTCTCTTCATGTTTTGCTTTCATGTATGTTTATTTTATTTAGTTTTTCAAGAAAGGATTTCTCTATGTATTCTTGCATGTGCTGGAGCTCACTGTGGAGACCAGGCTGGCTTTGAACTCAGAAGTCTGGCCACCTCTGCCTCCAGAGTGCTGGGATTAAAGAAGTGCCCCACCACTGCTGGGCTTCAAGTACATTTATTTATCATAGTTTATGCAATTCTTTCTAGTAGGCCATCTCGTGGAAAGAGCATTCTACATTCTGCCTCGTTAACAGTTCACAGCTTTCTTCCTCTTATTCCTCCTCCTCCTCCTTCTCCCTCCTCCTTTCTTCTTCTTGTTTTTCTTGTTTGTTTTTGAGACAGGTTTTTCTGTGTAGCCCTGGCTGTCCTGGAATTCACCCTGTAGACCAGGCTGGCCTCTGCCTCCTGAGTGCAGGTTCACGGCCTTCTTACACGGGCTCCCACATACAAGGATCTTACTTTGATTATAATTGTGTGGTAACAGCTGGACCTGGTGACAGGCCTATCATCCAGCTCCTTGGGAGCCGAGGCAGGAGGATTACAGTTTGGAGACCTGGGCCACAGTGTGAGTTCAAGGCCAACCTGGGTAACCTAGAGGCTCTGCTCCCAAAATTGCAAAAGGGTCCAGGGCTGTGGGTCTTGACTAAGCTGAAGTTCTTGACTAACATTTGTGAGGCTCTGGGTTCAGTCCCCAGTGCCACACACAGGGAAAATGTAAGGAGAGAGACCCCCAGCGTGTGGACTATGTCCATAGGTGGCCTTCACATGGGCTGTGTATTTGGATATAAAATGAGGTCATCTAAATAAAACCCTGCCTGTGGTTTGAATACTGTTTGTGTACTCCAAAATTTCCTGTTGAAGGCTAACCCCACCATCAGCCAGGCATGCCATTCCCATTCCTGCCCTGTGCCTTGTGGTTCCATTTGGACCCTAAGCAGGTTGGAAATGGCCACTCCCCATGGTGGTGTGTCGGGTGTGTACGTGTGTGCGCGCGCGCGATTATCTTCTCTATCAGTTTTTCTCTTCCAAACACACTCACAGACTCACCTGGAAATACTGTTTTACCACCTGTCTGGGCAACTCTTTAGTTTTATTTTATTTAATAATTGACTGATTGATTGAGACAAGGTCTCTCTCTCTAGCCCTGGATGGCCTGAAACTCAGGGAGATTCACCTGCCTCTGCCTCCCACGTGCTGGGATTAAAGGCGTGTGCCACCACACCAAGCATCTGGGCAGCTCTTAAGAAAATGGGTCACTGGTGCTAGAGGGTTGTTAAGAACACTTGCTGCTCTTGCAGAGGGTCTCAATCTGATTTCTAGCATCCAAAAATGGCCCACAACTACCCATGAACTCCAATTTCAAAGGATCCATTGCCAACTGACCTCTGTGGGCACATATGGTGCACATATATTCATGTAAGTAAAACATAAAATAAGCCTAACACGTACACACATGTGCACACACACGTACACACATGTATACACACGTGCACATACACATGTGCACGCACACACAGTGGAAACTAAGGTACCACACAATGTGAAAGCCATGGGTTGTTTCAGGACCCTGAAAAGAAATGTCCTTCACCACAATGTAGCCAAGGCTGCTGGTCCTTTTACTTTCTTAACCAAATCCAGGTAAGGGCTGCATTACTGCCCGGTGGGCTCTGTGAGAGAGAAAGGACCATTTCCCATGCATGGCCTCCTGCAACGTGGAAGCTGTGTATATGGTTGTTACCTCCAAGCTAAGGTGAAAAAAAAAATCGTGTTTTCCCTGAGACGGCTCAGCAGGCAGGAGCATTTGCTGTTCTGGCCGAGGGTCTGAGTTTGGATCTCGGCATACTTAACGTTGGGTGTTTCCCACCCAGCTGACTGTAACTCCAACCCCAGGGAATCCAGTGCCCTCCTCTAACCCCAGGTTATTCGTACATAACCACAGATGTTTGCACATACACATAGATACATAAACAAATAATACATTTTTAAAGTGTGTTTTTCTCTCTGCTTCTGTAAAACATAACCAGACCATTGGCAAACACAGCAGGAACATGTACTTATGCACCCCACCCCACCCCTGTCTCCCCGAGTGTGTGTTCTCGGGGATTAATAAACGTCCTCCGACTTCTAAACTGCAAGAGTGAAGGCCATGTGTGTGGATCCTCGGGAGTGGCAGTTTGGGAGTTGGGTTCAGGCAGCCCTGAGCCAGTGACCAAAGAAGGCAGTGAATGCAGCTGGGACAGCTGGGCAGTGCCCAGCAATGAATGTCGTCTCTGTGGAACTCTGACGGCACTGAAAGAGAACAGGGCTCTGTGACAGGGTCACATGATGACCAAGTGCCCGCAAGACTGAAACATGTCAGGAATTTCAGCCCTTCAGAGGCGGAGGCGGCAAATCGGGAGTTCACAGGGTGTTTACCTACCCTGACTTTGAGCCAACCTGGGCTACGCGAGACAGTGAGTCAACAAACAAAACAACAACAACAACAAACAAATCACGAGGATGCCAGTTCAGTTACAAAGAACTTATCACACAAAACATAAGACCTGAGTCCGGCCTGGCGGTGGTGGCGCACGCCTTTTATCCCAGCACTTGAGAGGCAGAGGCAGGTGGATCTCTGTGAGTTTGAGGCCAGCCTGATCTACAAGAGCTAGTTCCGGGACAGCTAGGACTGCATAGTAAGACCCTGTCTCAACAAAACAAAACAAAATAAATTAAAAAAAAAAAAAAGACCTGAGTTGAGGGGCTGGAGAGATGGCTCAGTGGTTAAAAGCACTGGCTGCTCTTGCAGAGGACCTGGGTTCAGTTCCCAGCACCCGCATGGTAGTATCAGCTCAGGGGATCCAACTCCCTCTTCTGGTCTCTGTGGACACTAAGCACGCACATGGTGAACAGGCATACATGCAGGCAGCACACTCATATACATAGCACAAAATATAAAACAACATCAAGACCCGAGTGAAAGCTGGGTGTGGTAACACGCCCTTGTATTCCTAGCACTGGAGAGGTGCGGACAGGAGGATAGTCTAGGGGAATACAAAAGCTTGCGTTTCAACGAGAGACCTAGTCTGGTGGTTTCTTGCTGAAAGACTACATTTCCCAGCTTCCCTTGCAGACTGTGGCAGCTGTTTCTGCCCCTGTTAGGGGCCTGCATCCCATTTTCTTCTGCAGGTATTTTAGTGAGTGGGTGACGAAAGGCTTCTTTGGCCAAGAATAAACATGATCTGGCCTAAGGTCAGACCAAGCCTCCTTCTGCCTTCAGTATCTCCACGTAGGAGCCAGCCATAATAAGCTAAATAGAACCGGGCGGTGGTAGCGCACGCCTTCAATCCCAGCACTTGGGAGGCAGAGGCAGGCAGATCTCTGTGAGTTCGAGACCAGCCTGGTCTACAGAGTTAGTTCCAGGACAGGCTCCAAAACCACAGAGAAACCCTGTCTCGAAAAAACAAAACAAAAAGCTAAATAGAAACAGATCACCCAAAGGAAGCAACCATTATCACCTGCCAGAGTAGGACTCAGCCATGATAAGTTTAATGGAGGCCCGAGTCTCAGTAGTTTACCCTGAAGCAATACCTGGTTGCAGGACCGACCACAAACTGAGATTACCAGAACACCACCCTGGAACAGACCATCCAAAGGAAATGCCTAATGTTCCAACCACTGTAGATAGGACCACCTGCCAGCACACACTCACCAGGACACAGGTAGACATTTGTCAGTCAGGGGTCCTGAACCTCAGAAACCCCTCACCCCCCCACCTTTACTACTATAAAAACCCAACTCTAACGGAGCTCAGGACTCTCCTTTTAGTCCAATACGTTGGACATGCAGAGAGACCGAGTTTGTGAAGTTGCATAAAATAAAGGCTCTTTGCTTTTACATACGGGTCTCCTTGTTAGCTTTTTTGGGACTTCACGGATTTGGGCATAACATTTGGGGGCTTGTCCCGGGATCCACCAAGCCCACTGGGACTACCACCCATAGAGCCTTCAACTGGCTGGTAGGTTTTCTGTGTTTTGTTCCATGTCTCATGTCTGTGTCTCATGTCTTTCTGTAAGCCAGCCCAGGAACCGTGCCTGTAGATGATCTAGGCGCATGTGCTGCGCGAAAAGATCACAGGAGGGTCGCCTGGAGGAGACGTCCCTAGGGCCCTTCTGCAGAGGGTGGTTCCCTCTGGTGAGACACAGGGGTAGCGGTCTCAGTTCTGTAGAGAGACACGCGGGTAGCGTGCTCAGTCCGATAGAGGGGTGGGTTACACCTACAAAACAGCTCGAAGCTGTGCCTTTGATTTGGTTTGTCCTGTTCATTGTCCTGTGTGTGTGTGAGTTGTTGTGTTTTTGTCCTGATTTAGACTGACGCTGACGATTTGGGACAGACTCAAGTCATGACTTCTTTGACTTAGATATTGTGATCAGTTACAGGACTTTACAGATAGGGCCATACGCATAGGGGTATATTTTCCTAAAATGGATGAGATAAATAACCTTTACCTGCCACCTTAAACATTTCATGGAAAGGAGTCAGCCTTGACCTCTGTAGTGATGGGGAAAACACAGGCAGGTTTGCCATACAAGAAGGAGGCTGCAGGGCAGCGTGCTTGTGTGGCTGGGTGGCTGGGCTATACAGCCTTGTTGTTACAATGTAGCAAGGCTGCCAGCCACAGTTGTAAGGGGGCAGATGTATCCCAATCGGATTTCAAACACTAAACAAAAAATAAGAGGTTAATTGCTATGGTTTAGAGAGGTTAACAATCTTTTCGCTCCATGCTACATACCACCCTGTCCCCTCCCATGTTGGCGGATGAGTTCCCTCCACCTGCTCTGGGGGCTGCAGGCCTCAACTTCTGCTCAAACCTGACCAAGGTTTGGCTCCACGGGTCAAAGACTCTGGCTATAGGTGTTGCTGCAATGGCCATGCTGTGACACTATAGCCAGACTTCCCTCCACCAGAGCTGCTTTGATCATTCAGATCCACTATCTTATAAATATCTGTCATCATTTATAGGGGTTGGTTACAAATTATTATTATTTAATGTATATAAAAGAAAACTACTGTTGGTCTCAGATGTTTCATGCTGGTACAGAATTTTATACGATATAAATTGAAAGGGTTTTTTGTTATAATATATGCATGTTTCTGTTCTTGTTTAAAATACTGTAGCCATACAACATATCATACACCACTGAGGGGAACCACAAAAAGACTTTGATAAGAGTTTTTATGTTGTCTAAAAAGCAAGAGGGATTTTTGTATGTTGTCTGGAGAGTGAGGAATAAAACAGGAGACTGAAAAAAAATAGAGAAAAAATAGATTAAAGGTATATAAAAAGTCATAAAAGGTCAGCAGGGGATGTGAACAGTTTGCTGTGGTTTCTCATACATGCAAATACTGGATATGCTGTTTTGTTGAAAAGTTTGTCTGTGTAAGTTGTCTTGCAAGCATAGAGACGAGGCAGAAATGATCTGATCAACTAATGGTTTAAAAAGATATTTCCTTGTTCAAGGTCTCTTCAGGCTTAA
>NW_026067901.1:14589163-14680713 GCF_014885135.2 Alexandromys fortis | reverse complement strand
TCTGTGCATTCAGCTGGGTCAGGAGAGGCCAGCCAGGACCGAGCCCAGGAAGAAGAAAGAAGTAGTAATCAGGCCCAGTGGGAAGCTGAGGGGGCCTTTCTCCGGCTTCACATGAGGACTTTTTTTTTTTTAATTTTTTTTTTTTTTATTTTTTGAGACAGGGTTTCTCCGTAGCTTTTGGTTCCTGTCCTGGAACTAGCTCTTGTAGACCAGGCTGGCCTCAAACTCACAGAGATCCGCCTGCCTCTGCCTCCCCTCCCGAGTGCTGGGATTAAAGGCATGCGCCACCACTGCCCGGCTTGATCTTGCTTCTTCTTATCAACAGACTGTTGGCTTCTATTGAGGACCGGTCAATACTGTTTGACTGATGGTATTGAGGTTCCAGTAGCACCCCCTCGAGCCCCTGGACAGACAGGACCCATGATTGAGTCCTGTCATTGGTACTTGTGAAGGGGAAAAAATGTTGGGCCCAGGGCAGCTTTCCCAGGGCAACTTGGTACACACCTGCCAAGATGTTCTATAGATCAGCAGGAAGGCAGGCCTGAGTCTCAGTTTGCCCTAGGGCAATGCTAGCTCTTAGACTCCTTCCGGTTCCCATTTCAACCTGGAACTTGTTCTTTGCCTTTGCAGGAGACAGCATTAACAGCTGGATACAAACTTGTTCTGTATTTACCCTTGGAACTATTTGGTCTGTACTCAGATATACTTTATTTATCCTTCTGGGATCTTGGAAAACATTGATGGCTAGGGCAGTTATAATGTCAGATTAACAGCAAAAGTTATCCAGATTCTTCCACAAAACTACAGCCAACTTGTTAGCTATCATACATGGTTCTCTGGACAGCAGAAAAACATACATGCTTCTAACAAAAATCTGTAGTTTTTGCTAGGACTCACAGGTATGAGTCTATTCCTTCTGTTTACAGACATCTGTTATCTGCTCTTTTTCTAAATTTTAACTTCTGTTCCTAGTTTAAACTTATCTCAATAGGCTTCCACTTAGCTGGCAGACTCATCTAAGCATCAGTTGCTGACTACAACTCTGAATGACTATGAGTCCTGGACTTCCTGAAAGCTGGTGTGGACTAGTCCAGCTGATGTAAATGCTCCCTGTCCCTTCAACAGAGTCTGATGAGTGCCCCATTCTCTGAATTCTCTCCCTACCTTAGGTTAGCCTTTCAACCTGCTTGGGCCCAAATAACAGTGCCCTAATATCAGCTTGAAGTAGTTGCGGAAGGAAACATGTCGTCTTATGCTCCCTGCCAAAATTAGGTTAAAAGGCTGAGACAAGGGGAAACTCCTTGGCATGGGGGACAGGGTAACTACTTATAGTGACTTTTTTTTTTTTTAAGATTTATTTTTTTTTTTATGTATAGAGTGTTCTGCCTCCATGTATGCCTGCAGGCCAGAAGAGGGCACCAGATCTCATTACAGATGGTTGTGAGCCACCATGTGGTCGCTGGGAATTGAACTCAGGACCTCTGGAAGAGCAGTCAGTGCTCTTAACCTCTGAGCCCTCTCCAGCCCCATAGTGACTGTTGATATTCTAGAAAAATAGGTCCAGAGTTGTCAATTAATGGATTTATTAATTTAATAGTTCCATGCCTCCTTAAAGCTAGGGGCAAGCAGGAACCAAGATTGGGTCCTGTCATTGGTGCTTGTGAAGGGGGAAATGTAGGAGCCAGCCATAATAAGCTAAATAGAAACTGAGCACCCAAAGGTGCTCTTTGCTTTTATGTACGGAACTCAGTCTCCTTGTTGGCTTTTTGGGGACTTCGCAGATTTGGGCATAACACTCCATAATTGTTTTTTAGTAATCTAACATCGTCAAACAACTCAAGCCATGTGCAATCAACGAGGACACCTGCTCTAGCACGTGTGCGTCCACGCACCTACAGTAACAAACAAAAAAGAAAAACTGTGAGTTCAGTGTGAGTGATGCTGGCTCAGGATGCCCCGTCCCACCACAGAAGAGGGTCCACGAGCACAGTGGACCATCAGGACATTTCCTGGTTATGGCGGTGGGAGCATCGAGTAGACAGCTCACTGCCAAGTGGGAAATCTCTGTAGGTTCAGGATGTGGCTGTAGACGTCCTTAGAGCAAGGGCTGGTGGGGGCTGAAGGGCAGTTACTCTGAGGGACACATTCTCTGATGCATATCGTTTAGACACGAGACATATGAGTCAGGCACAACTCCAGATAACTGTGAGAACTGACTCGGGACAGTCAAGGGCAGGCACTCTGCAGGGCCTTTAAGGTGGACAAATGCAACTACCTCAGAGAATTGCAGTGCACAGAAGCCCCTGACAGGAGTGTGCCCTGGGTAAACATTCACTTCACCAAGTTCTCACAGCCTTTGACCACCTGGAGAGCAGCAGTGATTACCCCCCCCCCCCCCTGCAGACAGAGTTTCTCTGTAGTCCTGGCTGTTCTGGAACTACCTCTGTAGACCAGGTTGGCCTCAAACTCAGAGATCCACCTGTGCCTACCTCCCTGAGTGTTGGGATTAAAGGAGTGTGCCACCACAGCCTGGCATCTTATATTTCTATCTTGGCAGTACTGGGATTAAACCAAGAGCCTTATTTTCACATGCCAGGCCAATGCCCTACTCTTAAAAATATTAATTTAATTATGTGTATTGGTATGAGGGTGTCAGAGCCCCTGGAAATGGAGTTACAGACAGTTGTGAGCTGCCACGTGGGTTCTGGGGATTGAATCTGGGTCCTTTAGAAGGGGATCCAGTGCTCTTAACCACTGTGCCATCTCTCCATTCCTCCCCCCCCCAAAAAAAACTTTATATATTGAGATAGGTTCTTACTAAATTGCCCAGGCTGGACCTTCACTCAGCCTGTAGCCCAGGAAGGCCTTGGACATTTGGTTCTCCTGCCTCAGCTTCCTTGGTTGCTGGGAAGGCCTGGCTATGAAGTCCACCTTGACTTGGATTTTGCTGACAGCACACTGTGTGTTCTGAATGTAAATCTGATATCTGGGTTATTTTTATCTGGCCCTTTTTAACACGCAACCCTGAACTCTAAAGTAAATGGAGATTTACTTTAAATGGTGGCCAAAAATCTGAGTTGAAAGGATTAGCAGGGTGGTGTCTTTTCGGCTTGTAGACACTGGCTTCTCCTTGTGCCTTCATGTTGTCCATTTCTAGAACATAATCTTTTTTTTCTCTTTTTTCTTTTTCTTTTTTTTTGCACAGAGATTTGTTGTATTGTGGACTAAAAGAGCATAAATTTGTTGGATTAGTGTTATAATTCTATTTTGATTTTTTATTGATATTTATTGAGCTCTACATTTTTCTCTGCTCCCCTCTCTGCCTCTCTCTTCCCTCCTTCAAGGTCCCCATGCTCCCAGTTTACTCTGGAGATCTTGTCTTTTCCTACTTCCCATGAGTAGATTAGATCTATGTAAGTCTCTCTTAGTGTCCTCATTGTTGTCTAAGTTCTCTGGGATTGTTATTTGTAGGCTGGTTTTCTTTGCTTTATGTTTAAAAACCACCTATGAGTGAGTACATGTGATAATTCTCTTTCTGTGTCTGGGATACCTCACTCAAAATAATGTTTTTTAGCTCCATTCATTTTCCTGCAAAATTCAAGCTGTCGTTATTTTTTTCTGCTGTGTAGTTCTCCATTGTGTAAATGTACCACATTTTCCTTATCCATTCTTTGGTCAAGGGGCATTTAGGTTCTTTCCAGGTTCTGGATATGACAAACAAATCTGCTTTGAGCCGGGCAATGGTGGTGCACGCCTTTAATCCCAGCACTCGGGAGGCAGAGGCAGGCGGGTCTCTGTGAGTTCGAGACCAGCCTGGTCTACAGAGCTAGTTCCAGGACAGGCTCCAAAGCCACAGAGAAACCCTGTCTCAAAAAAACAAAAAAAAAAAAATCTGCTTTGAACATAGTTGAGCACATGTCCAGCCCGATCTTGGGCATTCTTACAGGTGTAAGATGGAATCTCAGAGTTGTTTTGATTTGCATTTCTCTGATGACTAAGAATGTTGAACATTTCCTTAAGTGTCTTTCAGCCATATTAGATTCCTCTCTTGAGAGAGTTCTCTGTTTAGGTCTGTACTCCATTTTTTAAAATTGGATTATGTGTTCTTTTGGTGTCCAATTTCTTGAGTTCTTCGTATATTTTGGAGATCAGCCCCCACATCAGACAGAGTTCAGCTGTATAGGCCTGGGGAAGTCAGTGCCCACAAAATCAGTAGTAAGCAGTCACGAGAGACCTTAACGACACCTGATTTCCACCCATTAAAGACCCCAAACTCCCCACTTTTATAATAAACAAAAGGGTGGAATGTAATAATTTCAGCCTCCTAAGGCTGATACTTCCGGGTTCTAGGGGCCATGCATGTGCCTAATGGCCCCGGGGAATGTTAAAGTTGACCTATGTGTGGTGTGAATTACATCATCCACGTATGAGTCAGCTAAGCCCTTTCGCGCATGCGTCAGCCCTGTCATCCGTATATGACGTAGACATGTCAATCTCATGTGCACATGCTCTATGTGGCCTTTAAAAGCTGGACGTACCACCTTTCTCTCTCTCTCTCTCTCTTCACACTGACTTCCCCAGACCTGTACATGCCCCCTCTAATAAACTCCTAGGTGGGTTTGTTGCGTGTTGCGTGTTTTCTTCTCACCTGCACTAGGTAATTTCAATCACAGCTGGGTGTGGCAGCAAATCTATTTACACAGTAAAGACATGTTTCTGTCTAAGGTGCCTTCTGATTGGTTTAATAAAGAACTACATGGCCAAGAGCTAAGCAGGAGAGATAGGTGGGACTTCTAGGCAGAGAGAGGAATCTCCAGATGAATTAGGTGCATGAGAGACCCCAGCCAGACATGGAACAAGTTGGACACATAGGATATAGAAGTAAAACCCATGTGGTAGAATGTAGATGAATAAAAATAGGGGTTAAGTTATAAGAACTAGTTGAAAATAAGCCTCTTATAATTAATAATACATCTCTGTGTCCTTATTTGGGAGCTGGCTGGCAGGAGAGAGACAGACTCATTACAGGTGGGCTTGTTGGATGTTTGGCGTGGGAAGGGTCATGGAACCCTTGCCTGAGTATTCACAACCAGCTGTAAGCAATTCTGCCCTAATTGTATGTGGCCTTCGGGAGGAACTTGAGGATCTAGGGTGGTGTCTTAGTTATCTTTGTGTTGCTGAGATAAACGCCCTGGCCAAGGCAGCGTCTAGAAGGAAGAGTTTATTTGAGCTTACAGTTCTATAGAGATTAGTCCATCAAGGCGGGGAGGCATGACATCAGGCATTGAAGCATGGAGGCAGGAGCAGGAAGCTGAGGGCTCACATTTTCAAATGCAAGAAGCAGAGAGGAAAGCAGGAGGAAGGGTATGGTGGTTTGAATGTGATTGACCCCCATAAGCTCATAGAAAGTGGCACTACTAAGAGGTATGTCTTTGTTGGAGTAGGTGTGGCTTTGCTGGAGGAAGCATGTCACTGTGGAGGCCGACTTTGTGGTCTCATATATGCTCAAGCCATGCCCAGTGTCTCAGTTCACTTCCTGTTGCCTTTGTATCAAGATATAGAATTCTCAGCTCCTTCTCCAGCACCTTATCTGCCTGTGACGGCCACCCTCGACCTGCAAGGATGACGCTACACCCGGAGCTCTTCTCACTGCAGTTTTATTCAGGACTTTATTCACAGCAATCTTTCTCTTTCTCCTTCTCCTTCTCCTTCTCCTTCTCCTTCTCCTTCTCCTTCTCCTTCTCCTTCTCTCTCCCTCTCTTTCCCCTCTCTCTTCCCCTCTCTCTCCGGGCAAACCTCTCCCAGCCCTTAAGTAGGCATGGGCTGCCAATCCCGGATTGCCAGGTGGGACTGCCCATAGGCCCACGCATATGCAGGCAGCTGATGATCATTGCATGATCAGGCATAAGTCAGGCTTTAGCCATAGGAGTTGATTATACATCTCCATCAGGTGTGATTCCATGCAGCTCGCTACATCTGCCTGCACTCCCCCATGTCCTGCTATGATGATAATGGGCTGAACCTCTGAACTGTAAGTCACCTCAATTTAATGTTTTCCTTTATAAGAGTTGCTGTGGTCATGGTGTCTCTTCACAGCAATAGAAACCCTAACTAAGACAAAGGGCAAGACTGTATACTCTCAAAGCCCACCCCTACTGATATACCTCCTCCAGCAAGGGTGTGCCTCCTCATAACCTCCCCAAAGCACAGCCAGTGGGGAACCATGTGTTCAAATTCCTGAGCCTATTCAGACCACTATAGTGGAGAAAGACGAGGTGCAGGGGCTTTATCTACATGGCCATGGGAAGGCCATCATTCAAGCTGGCTGCACACCTTCCAGGGTGGCTACTCTCAGGTCCTGTCTGCTCCTGCGTGGAAGCCTCAGCCATGGCTCTGTCAGTAATTCTACTAAACTCACAGGCCTTAGATTGGACTTCGGTGGAATCTCACTTTGGTTTGTTTCTGGGGCCTTAGGAGGAGGGAGAGCCATTGCTTGCATCTCCTCTGGAGAAGGAGTTTTAGCAGCACCAGTCTGGCCTGGAATTCTTGATCCTCCTGCCTCAGCCTCCCAAGTCGTGGTGCTGGGAGGCTGATTTTCCTTCAGTTGCTTCCTTATCCTGACTCAAGTACAATTGTATGCCTGGGGTACCTGGCATCGGGACTTTGAGAAGAACACAGTCGGGCTGCAGGAAGCAGGTTTTCCTGTTTCTGTCATGTGGCAGGACCTTTCTTGTCACAGTGTGGCCGCCACACTTCTGTCCTGGGGAGACAAGGCAGGGAATGGCATTGACAGTCTGGGCATCTTTCTGCCTTTGGTGTTAGAATCCATTTATACCTGAAAGAATTATTGTTATTATTAATATTTGCTTGGTTTTTGCTGGGGTGGGGACAGGAGAACCTGTATAGATTTCCTTGGTGTCTCAGTCCTTTTCTGTTGCTGTTAGCTAGCATCGAAGATGGTGGTGATTTACTCGACTCACGGTTCTGGAGGCTGGAGGTCAAGGGGCATGGTGCTGGCTCTCTGTGATCTCGTGTCAGGGGCCCTCAATAGATTGGACATGGGAGGGCATCACGTGGCAAGACAGTGAGTGTATCAAAGAAAGCTCATCAGTACTAGGGAGCCACTGCCTTGATAACCAAGTCCACTGCTCTGGGAGCAGACATGGTCCTCACAATCATATGTCATTGATATAAATATCAAATAATAACAACCTATCTCCAGACCCCAGGATGGAGGAACCTGGCATTATGGGAAATGTGTATGACACGTTAGAGCCCAGAGAACAGAGCTCCTCACCACACCACACCTATAGGCAACACAGAGCCAGGGTCACCCTGCACTAGGAGCTAGGCCTGGGTTGACCCTGCAAGGTCGGCGTGGACCTCCTGTCACGCCCTCCTGGCTCCTCACGTGTTGACTGTGCACTAGCTGCCCTGGGCTCCTCGTTTGCCTTGAATTTGCATCATCCTGCCTATGTTTGTGCTCACAGCATCGTTGGGAGCTGTGGAGTCCACATGCCTCCTCTCTAGGCGTGGGTTGCCCTGAGTCAGGTATTCTCCACCCAGGCTTGGGGACATAACACAATACCAAAATAACAAGGCTCATGCAAAATGGGACATGTGAACATGGCGATAGTAAAATGCATCAGCCGAGAGGGTCAGAAGTCACGCTGCTCAGAAAGAGGCTGGAGTCAGGGTGGGAGATGTGGCTCAGCTGGTAGAATGCTTGTTTAGTGTGCAGGAGGCCTCGGGTCTGAGCTCCGTCCAGCACTGCTTAAACCAAGTGTGGTGGCACATGCTGGCAGCAGAGGTCGGAAGGTGGAGGCAGGAGGATCGGGAGTCCAGAGTCATTCCCAGCCACGTGTAGAGCTTGAAGACAGGCTGGGATACACAACAATGCGATTTCAAACAAAAGCGGAGAGATAGGCGTGGAGCCAGTCCCCTAACCCCAGCTGCTCAGGGAGCTGAGGCAGGAGGATCTCAAATGCAAAGCCAGAATGGGCAACGTAGCCTGACCACAGAGAAAACTGTGTGTGACTTGTTGTTTATTCTTTTTATTTATTTATTTATTTTTTTTTGGTTTTTCGAGGCAGGGTTTCTCTGTATCTTTGGAGCCTGTCCTGGCACTAGCTCTTGTAGACCAGGCTGGCCTCGAACTCACAGAGATCCGCCTGCCTCTGCCTCCCAAGTGCTGGGATTAAAGGCTTGCGCCACCACTGCCCAGCTTGTTGTTTATCCTTTACGGAGGTTGCTTTGTTTTGTGAAAGGATCTCATTATGTAGCCCTGGCTATCCTGAATTTCACTATATAGATCAGACTGGCCTCAGACTCACAGATTCATCTCCCTCTGCCTCCCAAGTGCTGCAATTAAGGGCATATACGTCACACTCGGCTACATTCAATGTTTATATGGAAATTTAGGTAATGTATTTTGTTTTTAATTTCTTTAGATGTATTTATTTGTATTTAGTGTGTTTGTGAATACCTCAGGTATGTGCCTGGTTCTCTCGAAAGCCAGGCAAAGCCGTCAGGTCCTCTAGAACTTGAATTACAGACAATTGTGAGCCACCATATGGGTTCTGGGAACCAAACCAGACTGTGTGGTATGGTGTAGCTTGACAAGCTAGAGAGAGACCCCTGGAAAGAGCAAACTTTAATTGATAAAATGCTTCCATTAGTTTGGCCTGTAGGGAAGTCTGCAGGGGTATTTTTTTTATTTGGATTAATGATTGACATTAGAGGGCCCAGCCCACTGTGGGCAGTGGTCCCGTGTTGTATGAGAAAGCAGGCTGAGCAAGCCATGGGGAGCAACCCAGTAAGCAGCATTCCTCCATGGTCTCTGTTTGAGTTCCTGCCTCCAGGTTCCTGCCTCGACTTCCCTCAGTGAGGGACTGGGACATGTCTACCAAATAAGCCCTTCCTTTCCCAGTTGCTTTTGGTCAGCATGTGTAACCATAGCAACAGAAACGTGGTGACCCCAGGCTTTGCACCAAAGACCCGAGTCCTAAAGCTCTCGCCACCCTTCATTTATAGATGTGCCATCCTGACCCGCAGCTTGGGCATCTGCAAGGCTCAAGTGGAAGAAGATGGCAAGAGAGAAAAGTTCAAGAGACAGCATGAATTGGGCACTGGGGGCAGCCTCCCGACACTACCCTCTGTCCCGGGGGAAGAAGTTCCTGGGGATGTCTGCCCCGGGCTTTAGGTTCACAGTGTGGCTGTCCCATGCCGCCTAGAGGAGCCCATGGCAGCCTCTTAGCAATTCCACTTCCACACTCGGTGCGCATAACCTGCTAGCCAATATGCCGGCACTCTCCCTGAACCCCAGTTTGTTCGTCTTTGTCCCGCGTGCCAGGCAGTACCTGAGCTCCCTCCTCCTCAACGGAACCACTGCAATAGGTACCTGGGGCTCAACTCACTGGACACCAAATCCTGGTGTGAAGTTGCATGGGTCTTTGGGGACCTTTTTATCTGCGGTCCAGCCCTGGTTACCAGAATTAAGGTGACCAGGTGGCCTGGTCGGGGAAGGTTGTAGCCAGAGGTGCCACCCCAGCACTAGATCAGAGAAGCTTCAAGGACTGGGACCTTCATTTCCACGGAGTTAACACAGTCAGGTCAGCCCTGCCCATTGTCTTTAGTCCTGCGTATGGCTGCTTAATTCTGTCTCTGGTTCCTGAGAAGCAAAAGCTGGCTTCTCTGTGAAGGCTCTGGTCTCTCCAGGGGCTGAAGCTGCCTGGGGTGACTCTGCCCTTCATCAGGAGTGGCATAGGCACATGTGTGTTTTTCTCCGCCTCTGGGGCCCATCTCTTCCTGTATTTGTTTCCCAAAGCCAGGGCCCGTGGGGATTCAGCAGTTATCTCCAGGTGATGCTCGTTGGCTGAACTGAACTGTACTCCTGGGATTGGGCACATCTGTCTCAAACACTGGCCATATTGCCCAAGTTGGCTGAAGGGGGGGCAGTTTCTGGGTCCGAGTTAGACAGAACCCTATCAGTCATATCCTGAAATGCAGCTTTGTTCTGGAGGGCTTCCTTCCTTCCTTCCTTCTTTCTTTTTTCTTTTCTTTATCTTTCTTTCTGTCTCTCTCTTCCTTCCTTCCTTTTTTCCTTCCTTTCTTCCTCCTTCCCTCCCTCCCTCCTTCCTCACCTCCTCACCCCTTTCTTCTTTCTTTTTCTTTTTCCTTTCTTTCTTTCTTTCTTTTTTTTTATAAACAGGGTTTCTCTGAGTAGCCCTGGCTGTCCTGGAACTCACTCTATAGACCAGGCTGGCCTCAAACTCAGAGATCTGCCTGCCTCTGCCTCTGAAGCGCTGGGATTAAAGGTGTGCGCCACTACCACCTGGCTCATTTCCTTTTCCTAGACATGTTGAATCTGCAAGCAGTTAAGAGTGGAGAGAGAGCACGTAGCACTCCCTTGTTTCCCCGGGCGCCTCTGTCTGAACTGCCCCCATTTCCTGCTAGACTGGTTCCAGGCTCCATCCTGTCTTGGTTACTGTCTTATTGCTGTGAAGAGACGCCATGAACAAGACAACTCACAGAAGAGTCTATTGGGGCTTATAGTTCCAGAGGGTTAGAGTCTATGACTATCATGTCATGAGCATGGTGGCAGGCATGACACTGAAACTGAAGCAGCCGCTGAGAACTCATCATGTTATCTGCAAGTAGAAGATAGAAGACAGACAGATAGATAGATAGATAGATAGATAGATAGATAGATAGATAGATGATAGGTAGACTGATGTTGACAGGTGATAGCTAGCTAGCTAGCTAGATGGTAGAAAATGACAGATGATAGATAGATATATGATAGATATATGATAGATAGATAGATAGATAGATAGATAGATGATAGGTAGACTGATGTTGATAGATGATAGATAGATAGATAGATAGATAGTAGATAGAAAATGACAGATGATAGGTGATAGATTATGGATAGATAAATAGATGATGGATAGGGAGATAGATAGATAGATAGATAGATAGATAGATAGATAGATAGATAGATAGGAGAGAGAGAGAGAAAAAAAGACATATACTGGGGCTGGAGAGATGGCTCAGAGGTTAAGAGCACTGGCTGCTCTTCCAGAGGTCCTGAGTTCAATTCCCAGCAACCACATGGTGGTTCATAACCATCTATAATAGGATATGGTGCCCTCTTCTGACCTGCAGGGATAAATGCAGACAGAACACTGTATACATAATAAAATAATAAATAAATAAATCTTAAAAAAAAACATATACTGGGAATGACATGGGGTTTTGAAACCTCAAAGCCCACCCCCCAGTGACAAACATCCTTCAACAAAGCCATACTTCTTATTCCTTCCCAAATAGGTTCCCCAACTGGAGCCGAAACACAGGAGCCTATGGGGGTCATCCTCATTCAGACCACCACAGTCTCCCTCCAGCTGTACAGTGGGTCAGGCAGATGTTGCTCCTATTTGAGAGATGTCACAAATCACAGTGACTCTCACATTGCTGACTCTCTGGAGGAGCACAGGGCTTAGTCCCTATTGAGTGCCCGTATCCTAAACCTCACTCTGTCTTCCGTGCACCCAGAGGTGAGTCGGAAGAGGCAGCTCTGTGCCTGTACTCAACCCGCTGCATCTCTCTCTCTCTCTCTTCCTCTGCTGCATACTGCAGTCTGTTTCTGAGGCCTTGCCATAGGCTCAGCGCTTTGCTATTCATGGTCCCGAATCACGCATCACACAGGGTGAATCACGGGCCTGAGCGTGTCTCCTTTGACCTCCTTTCTCTTCAAGTCTAAGCCCCATTTCCAGGCATAACCTCTGCCCACAGTTCCACAGAAAAGTTTTAGGACTTCCTGACCAAGTGCTGTGACACACCACTGAGCGGGGGTGGGGGGTAGGGGTAAGGTTGTAAAGTCCCCAAACTTGAATTTTGAAACATCAGAGGCATCAGCAGTGTGTGTGTGTGTGTGGGATACCACAACCAGGCTTTTAAATTGTACAATTTGTTTTGATTTGGTTTTTAGAATTTATTACTATTTTACATTTTATTTGTGCGTTGGGGAATACACACGGATCGCAGCGTGAGTGTGAAGCCAGAGGACTTCGAGGAGTTGGTTCCCTTCTACCACACAGGTCCTGGGGATCACATTCAGGTCACCAAGCTTGGGGGCAAGTGCCTTTACCCAAGGAGCCATCAGCCTGAATTCTGTTCTCTTCACAGTTAGGTTTGCATGCAGTTTATGGTTAGAGTTCCACTTTTTGTTTTTTTCCTACAGTCTCACAGAATGCCCTCCTGGGGAGCACAGGAGGCAGCATCACCCACGCCCAGGGCACTTCCCCCTTTGGGGTCAAGTGGGGTCTGTCACCATCTGGAAAGTCACAGAAAGCCTTTGCTTGATTCAACCCAGCTCTAGTGGGATGCTATCCAAGAACTGAAACGAACCTGGCTTAACTAGCCTTGGCAGCCTTGCCCTGGATGGCTGGCCTGGCTAGAGACTCGCTTCCTAGAACCAACGATGCTGGCTGTCCTTGTTTGCTTTCTGTTGCTGCACAAATATCATGACCAAAAGCAACCTGGGGAAGGAAGGATTTATTTCAATTCACAGCTTGAAGTTCACCATGAAGGGAAGTCAGAGCAGGAACTGAAGCAGAGGCCATGGAAAAATGCTGCTTACTGGCTTCATCCTTGTGATGCGCTTAGCTTGTTCTCTTTCTAAAGTCTTTGTTATCATCACCATTATTATTATTATTATTTTATTTTATTTTTTTATTTTCGAGACAGGTTTCTCCATAGCTTTTTTGGTTCCTGTCTCTGGAACTAGCTCTTCTAAATCAGGCTGGCCTTGAACTCACAGAGATCCGCCGGCCTCTGCCTCCTGAGTGCTGGGATTAACACTATTATTATGTGTATGATATTCTGCCTGCATGAATGTCTGTGTATCACTCGCGTGCAATGCCTGCTGAGGCCAGAAGAGGGTATTGGATCCTCTGAACCGGAAGTTACCGATGGTTGTGAGCTACCACGTGGGTGCTGGGAATCAAACCTGGGTCCTCTGGAAGAGCAGCCAGTGCTCTTAACCATTGAGCCATCGCTCCGGTCCTCAGCTTTCTTATACAACCCAGGACTACCTGCCTATGGCTGGCACCACCGGGGCTGGGTCCTCCCACATCAATCAGTCAAGAGAATGCCTCACAGACTTGCCTACACATTTTCTCCACTGAAGATCCCTCTTCCCAGATGACTGACTCTACAGGGTCCCCAGAGCTAGTTGCCTGATCAGGGTCCACTGTGTTCAGCTGCTTGTCCTTGGATGGACTGAATAGGAACTGACCCTTTCCATGCCCTGTAGAGCCCAAGGGGACGATGCCAATGATGACTCTATAGGGGACTTTCCAGCATGTTCTGCTGGCAGCTAGGAAGGTCATTTTTTAAAAATAGATTTCCTGCTTATTGCAAGGCTAATACATGTATAGAATGTATTTCGATTTTATTCACCCCTCTAGTTCCATCTAGATCCTTCCCCAAGGCCTTTCCCAACTTCATGTCCTCTTAGGGAGGTCATATTATATGTCAAGTAGCCACCTGCTCCTTCCAGCTCTCCAGGCCTCAGCAGCCCGTTGCCTTTCGTTGGTCTCCACCTCTGCATCCAGTCACCTTCCAATCCCTTTACCATTTCCCAGTTTTTGATCCTTCTCCTCCAGGGCCAGGGGGTCTGGATTTTTGCATTTCCTACTGTGTGGGCTCCAGACCAGCTTACCCAGTTTGGGCTAGGAGAAGCCCAGGAAACAGACATTTTTCCTGCAAAGCCTGAAGACCTGGCTCATTTGGGACCTGGCCAAGCCCTTTCTTCTCCAAGGTCTGTTCCAGTCTGTGAGGTGGGGGAGGGTGCAGAGACTGCCCAGTTCCAGGTTGAAAGGAAGGGCCATCAAAGTTCCTGCAGATCAGAGCACACCAGGCTGGTCTTTGAGGCCATGGACACAATGGTGCATGGCCAGGAGCCAATACATCAAGTCTGGGAGATGGGGGAGGGAACCAGGCAGATCTCTGAGGCTTCTGGGTAAGTCAAAACAGAGTCTGGTCATCTGGGTGGCCATGAGGTGCATTCTAGTAGCTGGGTACTTTAGTTTCCTCAACCACAAGACACAGGCATTTGTACTATCTCCTCAAACCTGCTTTAGGCACTGGGTCTATGGGACTTCATTCCTAATACCTATTTGCCTGGTATGCGTGTGTGTGTGTGTGTGTGTGTGTGTGTATGTGTATGAGGGTGTGTAAGAGGGTGTGCACCTGTGCATTTGGGTGTAGAGGCCAGAGGTTGGCATCAGGTGTTTTCCTCTATGGCTGTCCACCTTATTTTTTTAAACCCTTGTGTATTTACTTGTGTGTATGCACAGGCATGCACATGCATTGGCGCATGTGTGGCTGTTTGTTAGTGGGCGACCTGCGGTGTCAGTATGGCCCTTGTACCATGTGGGTCCCAGGCATTGGACTCCTCAGGTTTGCTGGAAGAAACCTTCACTCGTCACGCAATGTTCCTGGGCCTCTTTGCTATTATCTTATGTGTATGGGTCTTTTGCTTGCATGTGTCTCTGTGCACAGTGCATACGTATGCCTGATGCTCTTGAAGGCCAGAAGGTGTCAGAGCCCCTGCAGCTGGAGTTGGAGACAGTTGTGAGCTTGTGTGTGTGTGTGTGTGTGTGTGTGTGTGTGTGTGTGTGCTGGGACTCAAACTCAGGTTCTCTCCAAGACAAGGAGATGCTCTTACCCGCTGAGTCACCTCTCCAGCCCCCACCTTAGTTTTTGAGGCTGTCTCTCATTGAACTTGGAGCTCACCGATTTGTCTAGACTGGCAGCTAGTGAGCCCCTGGGATCCATCTCTATGCCCTTGGAGCTGGGGTTCTGATGCCGTACCCCCTCCTCTCCTGCATCGTCTCCTCTGGGCTGGGGACTGAACTTGGGTTGTCATGTCTCCCAGTTGCCTGTTCCTTCCCGGTTGAACTTTATGTCTGCAGAGAGGCAATGGGCAGCATTTCCTTCCTCCTTAGCAGCTCCAAGTGGCAAATCGTGGTCATCAGAGGCAAGGGTGAAGACAGGACATCTCACACGGACTCTTTGAGCCCTTCTTCCTGCCCAGAGTTGCAGACTCCATGGCTGAAATTGAGGAAGCCATTTTGAGAGCATATGAATGCAAGTCCCACCGTGATACTGGCTGGCATGGCGAGCAGGGGTCTGGTCCCTGCTGCCATCATTGTGTTGAGATGTTTGATGTGAATCTGAACCCCAAGCACATCTGTATCTTGAGGCTGCTTTGTGCGGTTACAGCAACTGAACACAAAATTGTTTTTTGAGACAAGATCTCATGTAGCCCATACCCTCAAATGAACTATGTAGTGGAGGAAGACCCCGAGCTTCTGGTCCTCCTGGCTGCACCCTGTAGTGCTGGGATCATGGGATTTCAGGCGTGCACCACCAATGCCCAATTTATATTGTGCTAGGGGTCAAACCCAGGGCCTTGTACACGCTAGGCAAGTACTTTACCAACTGAGCCACTTTCTCTCCCCCCCCCCCCCGAACACAAAGCTTAACTGATTTAGCACCAAGTAAGTACTCGACACATGGGAGTGATGGTCTCCACCTTTGCTGGACCTTACTGGGTGGGTTCAAGCCCATAGTCACTGCCTGTCCTTCCGCACTTGAAGATCTTCTCATCTGGCTGTGGGGTGCCTCCTCGCTGGACTGTCTACCCCTTCTGAGGCTGGTCCTTCTTTCTGTAGCTGCTTCCTCTTCGTTTGACCTCTGGCTTGTTTTGGTGGGTTCCAGCTCTGGGCAGTCCCAGTCTGTCCTTGAAAGCCAGCTCTACCCGGATAGCTCACGGGTGCCCCTGCAACTTGGCCCTCCTCTGAGCTCCGGACATAGGCAGACACATCTGTAAGCCAGAACCCTACATTTCTTGCCCTGGCTCTTCCACCAGGTAACCACTCATACCTAGCAAGCCCTTAACTTCTTCACGACCTATTTATACTTTCCAGCAAACTCCTTCACCCTTACCGGGATCCAGACACAGCTCCCTACCTCCCAGCCCCATTCCCAGGCACTACAGACTCTCTCTTCTCCCCTGGACCATAACCACTCAGAGAAGCAGCAGCATTGGATATGGCAAGCTGAGGGCCCATAGTGACAGTCACGAGTTCTGGGTGCCCATACAAGTAGGGACTTTCCAGATGAGGGCCGCTGGAGGCAGAAAGAAGAGCCGGAGTCCTATTGCGTGCAGGGGCTCCTCAGCTGAGGTTTGTTTTCAGTGGCCAGGGGTGTGGCTTAGTTGGATGTGACTCACCTGGGGGTGGGAAGTCATATTGGGTGCAGGGACTGGAAAGGCCTCAGAGCCCAGGCTCAGCCCCAGGCCCGGTTCAACTAGGCCAGACCCATCCTTTCTGGACAATGCCCCCCATGTCACCCCAGCTGCCTCAGTAGGACCGGCACAGATGTGAGGCACAGGGAACCAGAGAAGAGTCATCTGGATGTCCTTTCAACAGTCTGTGCTGGGTCTGCAGCGGGTGTCACAGCCACCGAGTTCCCAGTGAGCGAGGCAGAGGGCTGGGTAGGACACGGGAACCACATACAATTGGGACAAACGGGGACTGAGGCGCAGAAGAGCCCATAGCCCGTGTCTCTATCACTGGACACAGTGCGAACACAGGCTCTGGGCCCTTCTGTCTTTTCTGGCCTCACACACAGCAGGCAAGTCCTCTGCTGCTGGGCCACGTTCCCATTTTACTTTTTGAGATTTTTTTTTTTTTTAAAACATCTTTGGGTGTTTTGCCTGTGTACTGTGTGTGCCAAAACCAAAAGAGGGTGTGGGATCCCTTGGAACTGCAGCCACCAGCTGGGTACTAGGAATTGAACCCAAGTCTTCTGAGTACTCTTAACCCTTGAGCTTCTCTCCAGTTGCTGCCCCCTCCCCGCAAAAAAGAAAAGATCCAAAATGGGTTTCACTCAGCCAGCATGAACAACCAGCTTTTGGTAGCAGCAATGAAACCTTATACTGCACAGCCACGCCCCCTTCCCCCAGCAGACCTCAGACAGGGCCTCTGGATGGGCAGTGGACTTGTCTGCACAGCATGGCACCCAGCCCTGAGTCCTCATTGAATTACTGGAAACACTGACTACATGGATTCAGAAGACACCCAAGCAAGCCTGCTGCCCAGTGAGGAGGCCCCAGATCGGGGAGCAGATGAGAAGAGCAAGTTGCCCCCCCCCCCCCCGTGGGCTGTCAGTGTTTGATGTTCCGCATGAATGTTCAGAAGATGAGCAGCTGCCGTGTTCCTCACGGACGGGTGGTCATGGGGCATCCCTGACAAAGACGGGCTGAGTTCTCAGTGCTCAGAATGTTCAAAGCCCTGGCTCCCTTCCCAAGACTGAACCAATAAAGAGAAAAGGGGGTAACACACCAGCAGCACCCCTTCCTTCCCTGCATGTCAGTAATCAAGGCCTCTGGGAAAACATACCGAGGGTACCCTGACCCTGTCATGACAACCCACAGTAAGAGCACGTGCCCATGTGTGGAAGCCCCCTCCCCTCCCAGAGGCACCCACCTGCCAGCCCCACCCATAACACAGGAGTGATGGGGGCCAGAGTCACCCACATCTAGTTTCCCGTGAGTCATTGCAAAGGCTCTGGTGAAAGACAACACAGGCAACAGGGTCTGCTGTGCTGTCCGTTATATTTAGAAGTCTACAAATTGGATCTTTTAAGAAAGATTCACAAAATAATCATCTGAAATCACATTTTGGTTCATCAAATTTCAAATATATTTTACTGTGCTGAACAATATATTCTGGTGCTGTCTAAAACACAGCCAAACGACTATCGATTTACATTTATCCTGTAGCTTTTGGAACATCAAGGTCAAGATAAAAAATATTAACAAAATCACCCAATTATAATTACCATTCCCCGAATCTGAGCTGATCCTGAAGTCACATGGCCGCCTCGGGTGATTTCTAGGTGTACTGGGAGCCCTTAGTTGGCCCTGCAACACCTGTCACCACGTCACAATGAGCTCCCTTGGCACTGTGGAAGCTCGGGCTTGTTATAAAGAACTGATTGGGGATCGTTTTCAAGTGTAGAGAATGTACAAAATAATTTACAAAGTGACAGATGGCTTTAGGTGTTGTTTGAAATCTCCTCGCTGTGTGAGGGACACAGGAAGCGATCTGTCAGTGAGAGGCCGGGCACTTCTGGTCTGGTTTTTGTTGTCTGCGCCTTTGCAGAGGGAAGCATGTGCTGTGGCTTTATTTCTCTGGCCTATCCAGCACCAGCTAGCTCTGGCAGCCCTGAGCCCACAGTCCGTGGAGACTCTCAGGTGCTCCAGGGAAGGTTCCCAGTTCAGGGAGCAGTGGGAGGAGCCCGCAGCTCAGGCTCCCGGCTCTTAGAACTGAAGATTCCACAAAGATAAAGCAAGGATGTGCTCAACTGACACAAAGAGCTACGCTAAACCAGAAATGAAAGCAGAGCTCACTACATAGAAATGGGGGTGCCTCAAAGGAAAGACGCGCACTCCGAGTGTGCAGGCACCTCGCCAACCAGCAGGACTTGCCTGCACAGCAGCTGGGGCTTCGGTGCAGCCAGATGTGGTCCCAGGTCCGTCTGAAGTGGAGTTTTACCAGGTTAGGTACAGCCTGGCACCAGGATTAAGAGCCGTAGCGATCCTAGAGAGAACCAGACCAACATTTACTCCACTACACTGCATCTGTCTCCTCCTGTGCATGTACCCATGGCCGTTGTTGCGGGCACCCAGCTCCTGGCACAGAGAGCAGATGAGGGTTGGCAGCACGGCTTCAGCGTCTCTATGGCAGGAGGTGAGTGGGGTTTGGAGACCTGCCTGGATTACACCTTAAGTGAGCTGCCCAAGCAAAGTCTAGAGCTCCAGGCTGTACTAAGGATTGCAAGGCAGGGGCCAGCACTGAGGGACTGTCTCAAGTCTGAAACCTCGATTTTGGTCCCTGTGCATCTTACAGAGGTTTAGTCTTTGCTCTGTTTCATCACTTAAGTGCAGGACAGGAGTGGGAGTACTCTAAAAACAGGATGATCACCCACAAAGCAGGGACAGTGACGGCCAGGAGGACTGGGGCCAGGGGGAAGGAGAGCCCCAAGCCTCTGCAGCCTTAGGCTTGTTCCATGGAGGGCTTTCCTCACGTTTCCACCGAAGCCACAGCAGTGTCTGTCTGCAGACTAAGAGCCTCCATGGACACAGAAGGGGCAGCGTCGACCCGGTCTACTCCTCCGGGCCACACCTCACCCAACAGGATGCTTCCAAATGACTGCACTTCCCAAGCCATTCACAAGCTTAGAGAAGTCCTCCCTGTCCTAACAAACAGGCTCCGCCTTTTCCTTACTGTATATTAGGTGAATTAAGTCCAACACAGAAAGATAATATTTTCACAGATATATAAAAGTATGTATGTGTAAAGTAGAAGCAAAACTGTCCAGGGGACTAAGAGGACCGATTTGGGAGGGCACAAGCGAAGGGCAGAGGTATGGAGGAAATTCTATACATTATGAAAACGTCCTTAGGTAACCGGGAAGCAGAGTATAGAGTAATACAAATAAAACTCAAAAAGAGAGCGAACAGTGCAATGTCCAGTGTGTGGAACAAGCAAATTAGATAAGCATATTTTCACCCCACAGCTAGCGGCTTCTGGAGAATTTGTAGTTCCAGAGAGCCACGCAGAACATGCCACTGAGGAATGGAGAACACACAGTCACACGGCAATAGGACTCCTTCTTCATTTAGAAAGATACGCAGCCACAGGTAGTGGTGGCGCATGCCTCCAATCCCGGCACTTGGGAAGCAGAGGCAGGTGGATCTCTGTGAGTTAGAGGGCAGCCTGGGCTACAGAGTGAGTTCTAGGCCAGCCAGGACTTCATAGTCTAAAACTAAAACAAAACAGCAGAATCCCAGAACACGGAGACGGTGGATGGTTTTCAGCTTAGGAATCCTCTCTTCTGTGGGGCTGGGAGATGGCCCAGCAGTTTATAGTGAGTGTTGATCTTGCAGGAGATTGAGTTTAATTCTGGCACCCACATGGCAGCTCATAACCATCTGTAACTACAGTTCTGGGGACCTAATCCCTTCTGTATGGCCAGGCATGATACACAGTACATGCAGGTAAAACATGCAGACCTATAAAATAAAATAATCTAATTTTTAAAAAAAGAATTCTTCATTCTAAACTCACAACTGGGGAATTATATGAATCCCAGTAAGAACTTAGAAAATGCTGCCTGAGGCAGGGTCTCAGCCCAGGCAGGTCTGGAACTCGAGATCTTTCTGTCTCAGGGTAGTCTGCAGCACAGCTTCGCGCTCACAGCTACAGCCTAGTTCCCTGGGAGCCTTGCGGAGCGCCACTCACCTGAATGGATGTCATGACTCCATTGGCAAAGACAGAGAGTTTTCCAGCAACGGATCGCACGCCTTGCTTGAACTGCGCCATGTCTGGGGCGTTGGGCAGCACGTTCGAGAGGTTGTAGTTTCCTGCACACAGAGAGATGCCAGCTTGCCCCTCTTCTAAGGACATGTGTAGCTCTGTGAACCCACTCTGTCTCTGCTGTCACCTCCCGAGCTACGGCTGTGTCCACAACGATGACCACACAGTGGGGCAGGGCTCAGAGGGCAGTACTGGTTCCACCACGGCACTCTGTCCAGTGGCTCTCAAGGCTCCGATGGAATCAGACACATGCTAGCCAGCAGTGGCCATGGGGAACTGGAGGTGCTGGGGAGGCCTGTGGCTCCTGTGCTGGAGCAGGCACGCTCCAGGTGTGGAGGATATCGCATTCATTCATTCTCCAGATGTTCGATCATTCATTCAGCACACCTGTGACAAGGGCTTTGTCAAGTGCCAAGGGCACAGAAAAGAGCAGATGGGTCCTGCTGTAGTCAGGTCACCAGGTACCTCATTCCTGCTGTGGGTGAGTTACAAGCATGGGGAGGCCTGCACAGTCCCCACAGGCCCAGGACAGCTGGCCGGAGGGAGAACTGAGGAGGCAGGAGCCAGGCTGCAAGCTGGTGACTAGGTGTGAGTGCAGGGTACCAGCCCGCGAGCAAGGGCTCAGCAGTGTGCCGGCTGCTTTGGCAGAGAAGAGGCCAGTGGGCAGCAAGGATGAATGACAGACACAACACACGCAGAAAGGTCTGGGTCATGGGAGCAGCTCCAGACAGAAGAACATGGGGATACCCAGAACTCAGGGCTCTGCCCTCTCACCCTCCAGCGGAGTCATGGATCTTCTTTAATGAGCTATTTATGGACCAAATTCTCAGAATTGGAGACAAATCAAGAGAAAAGTCTAAGATTTTAAGAATAATGAATCTAACAAGGATCAAAACACTTGGCCAGCTACTTCTCTGAGGCAGGCACTGTAGACACTTTGCTGACACCAGAGGTCACTAAGTGGAAGTAGACTCTGGGTCTCAGGGCAGTGTTGCCTGATGGATGTGGGTAACAACTAAGCAGGCAAAGCCTGAGAGCCCACTGGGTCTGGGTTTGTAGGCCTGCATGCCTGTGTAGGCTGACTCAATGGGTGTGGAGCTTAGGAGTCACAGGCGACATTCCCCTGGAACCATCAGTCTGTTCTTGAAAGGGACACTGAGGGGGCTGGAGAGATGGCTCCATGGATACAGTATTCCTCAAGTGTGAGGACAGCGTTCAGACCCCCAGAACCCACACGAATGTGAGAGGTATGGCAGCCCACCAGCAATCCCAGTACTTGAAGGGTGGAGACAGGATTCCCCTGAGCAAGCTGCTGGTTAGACTAGTCCAATCTGTGAGCTCTGGCTTCGGTTAAGAAACCCTGACTCATAGAATAGAGCAGAGAGTGATGTGGGACTATTAGTCCCATCCTCCACAAACATGCATGCATGAGCAAGGACATGCGTATACACACACACACACACACACGTATACACACAGAGGCATGCACATATATACAGGTGTCTGTGTATAGATGCACACATGCATGCATGCTAAAAACACCAAGGAATAAGCTGTGCCCTGAGCTTTTTTCTAACATGGCTATCATATACCTCCCTCTACTCTGGCATCTGTGGTCCTAAGTGCCCCATCCCTTCTCAGATGGCCCAGTCCACATACTCACTGGCCCTGCTCATAGAAGTGGCCACAGGCCTTGATGTGACGGGATAGCTTTAATACCCACACATGCTTCTCACTCAACCCTTCCATCTTCTCTAGCAGGGATCAGCCCTGAGTACCACCCCATCAGGATCTATCGCACAGGAGGTGCATGGACCAGCAGCTCTAGATTGCTTTATCTGATACATGGGAGTGATCAGGATGAGCCAACAGGATCCCTTCTAACACTCGCCTAGGCTCTTTGCTGAAGCGCACGCCAAAGAATGAATCCTTGGTAAGGCTGTCCAGCCAGCTCAGGGCGGTGGCTGCAGGTGTCGTGAGGGGAGTGGTGGTGGGGTTTCAGATGGGCTCAGTAGCAGGGAGAGGAGCAAGCTCTGCTCAAAGCACACCACCAGCCTTAGTTAGGGGGTGGCCTGACATCCTAGGGAGCAATTCACAAAGGCCCTCCCCAAAGCTGCTGCTATGGCCCCACTGTCAGAGTTCAGGGGCCCTCTGTTTGGTGGTGGGGCAGGAGGCAAGCTTGAGCCGGCCATGCTCAATGTGAAGGGCGGAAGGGTGTGTTCGCTTCAAAGAGCTTTCTTCTCTTTTTCTCTTGTGTGTGTTTAAACAAACAATCATGTT
Organism: Alexandromys fortis; assembly: GCF_014885135.2. Lineage (NCBI taxonomy): Eukaryota > Metazoa > Chordata > Mammalia > Rodentia > Cricetidae > Alexandromys > Alexandromys fortis. Next base: position 14,657,977 of record NW_026067901.1, on the reverse strand, counting down.
CAGAGTAAATGTTCCAAGAAATTAAATTAAAAAAGCATGGGGCTATTTCAACAACCTGGGTCTTGGGGCTGGTTCCGAGATGACTAGCCAACACGAACAGAGTAGGGGTGCGGCCTTTGTGCTAGGGGTGTGTCACATCACAACAGGAAGCCCTGACAAAGGCCAGGATGTGAAGGTCAGACGTGAAAAGGCAGCAGACTGCTGGCTAAAGACTTGCTGGGCAGTGGCTGACCAACAACAGTCCCTGCCTGCAGTCAGGAAGGATGGGCACAGGCGCCATGGTCCAGCCTAGCCCCGTCAGGCAGCAGACCTACAAGGCTGGCCCACCAGGCTCTCTGCACACTGCTGCCTACCTGCCGGCCACTGCACCAGCACACTCCAGCCTAGAACGGCTCTCCTCACTTAAGCAGGCAAGCTGGCAGTGCCACTGTATCTGAGGCCATAATGACTACACATGCCCGAACCTCTACACAGAAGGTTCCAGGCAGTTGAGATGAACCCTACACCTTCTCTGTTGAAGCCGCATCCACTCCAATGTCTCAAAGGCAGTGTGGCTGCCAAGATGGTCACCCCACACAAACACCCGGGCCTTCTGTAGGCCAAAGCCAGTCTGGTTGTGAAATAAATGATGCAAACCAGCACGCAGAGACCTCAGCCTGCAGCACTGGCTGCAGAGACCCCTTCTTGGTTCTTCTCCTGAAATGACCTCAGAGGCTGCTGTCATTTCACTCTCCCCTGTGGCCTGGTGGAGGCTGTGTAGGTGCTCACGCAGGCAGGCCTTCTGGGACAGCGAGTGCACAGGTAAAAGTGGGAGGCATTTCTCTGGGTGGGCAGTGAAGGGCCTGCTCTGGGGCTCACATCTGGGCACATGGTTAGACTCCAGCCCTAGGATGACCAGACACCTCATGCAGGATGTAGAGGGGCAGCAGAGACAGGCTCTTCCTCCCCACCCACTCCTCAGTGCCTGTGTATCCTGAGGGCTGAGGGGCCTGAGGTGACTCCTGGGTGCAGTACCCCAAGTGGTTGGTACCTTACACAGTATCTCAGGTGCAACTCCTCCACAGGCAGGAGATGGAGGCTAACAATGACCCCAGCTAGTGAGTGGCGGGCACCTCGCAGGAGCCCCCCCTCCTGTATTCACAATGTTCTGGATACCAAACTGCCAGGTGACAAGGGTGCTATGGCATAAACTTCATGATGTGGTCTCCTCTCATGGGACCCTGGAAGGACAGCGTCAGCTCTCACTGCTCACACGGGGCAAAGGTGATGGGGCATGGGATCCTGGCAAGGGAAAGGCCCTATGGAATCGCACATGCTGGGATCCCCATGACCCCTCACCTGCTGGCTGTTTCCTCTGTTCATCAAAAAGATCTGCGGAGCTTATGGAGGAACTGGTAGAGAGCCTCTCCAGCCGTGCTCGGGTCTCAAACTAGACAGAAAAAGGCAGAGTAAGAGAACTGGAATGAGTCTGCTCCCCTTGGCTACCTCCTGTGTCACTCCCAGCCAGGCCCTGGAGGTGGAATAAAGGTGTGCTCTGCAGTGGAGTGGGTCACGGCAGCGCAGGGCAGCATTCCACATCACTGTCAGTGAGGTCAGGATGAGGGGCAGCCAGAGCTCAGTACTGCTCTCAGCCACCCTAGGAAACCCCTCAGTGCTGGGCACACCGCTTAGCCCATCAACTTCAAGTCCTTCAAATTTGTGTGTGTTCAAGCGTGCACGTGTGTGTGTGTGTGTGTGTGGTACCGGGGATAGAACCTAGGGCTTTGAGTATGCCAGGCAGGCATACTTGCAGGAGGGAGTGTACCCCAGCCCATTAACACATTTAAAGTAAACGAAGCAGAAGAGCTGGAGGCCCCTCTGGCAATGAGGCCTCTAAGAGACAAACCAGCATGCCCGAGTTCTAGCCCCACCAGCCCCTCTGCACTTGAGCACTAGAGGGAAGTGGGCTTGGCCCCAGCTTAGCCAGACTCCTGGATGACTGTGTTCATTTCTGAGGCAGGTGACAGCTGGCTAATGAAGCTGTCGCCCACAAACATTTCCAGGCTCCATTTAACTATGTTAAACTGATCAAAAGCAATTACTGCTACATAAAAACCTGAATTTACTCAAAAGCTACTGACTGATGGCCACTCTCCCCAGAGAGGCAGAAGAGCAATGAGACGGGGTTCCTGACTCCACAGCTGCCCAGGGTGCTCAGGCAGACCTGGGCTCTGGTCCTGGCTTCAGCATTATTGTCTGGGGGCCTCTTCTCCCTCAGCAGCCCACCCTCTCATGGTCCCCACAGCTTTTTTCCTGGTTCTCGGGGCTCCTGTGGGAGCTTTCTGCACCCTTACATCTGCCTGGGCTTGTCTTCCAAAGTACATGTCTGAGGAAATGGCCTTCACGTTGCCAAACTTCTTCTGGGCTTCATCTGTGTTGTCAACAGGCTCGTAGTCTGGCTTCCTGCGAGTGCTAGGCCTAGAGGGAGAAACAGCCAGGGTTGGTCACACCAAGGGCGGTGAAGCAAGCCCAGTTCACACTTCAACTTATGTGGAGTCTCCCATCTTAACTGTGTTAGCCGATGCCGCCCACACTGTGACTGCGCAGGACAACACTGGCCATCAACAGAGTGTAACGCATGGGGTAACAGGACATCCGATTACGGGGCAACCTTGAGCTACACGTGTAAGGTTCCTTGGTGTGGACAGTAAATGATGGGCTCCTGCTTCAACAGGAGAGCTGTGGAGGCGGAGGCCAGGCTACCTCAGTCAGGTGACCTCTCCAGTCAGGTTGACTGCCGAGTTCATAGATCAGGCAAGGCCAGTTTTACTGAATGACTAGTCCACGTGGGAAGATCCAAAAAGAGAATAGCAGGGGCCAGGGCTGAGGACAGAGCAAGGGACTTGGCAGCAGCAGAATGTCCTGGGCCTTGTTCTTAGTGGTCACTACATGACTGTGTGCTAGTCAAGACTATGAAAACATGGGGGAAGGTGACTCATTCACAAGCCAGGTCACCCTGACACATGGACTGAGACTCCCCCAAGGAACCGGCCCTCACACCTGCTTTCTAACAGCCACAGATGTTTCCGGCATGTGCCCCCAACACACAGCCGCTTCCTAAAGCAGCATAGGACACTCGTGGCACATATATCAGCCCCTGGTCCTATGAGAGAAGCCCCTGGCTGCCCAGCCTGCAGCTCCCACCTGTCTGAAGAACTGGCGCTTTGCACGGCAGGCTCGAGGTCTCTGCTGCTGTCCTTCTTCCAGTAGGAATCGGCACTGTCATCCCAGCTAGAAAAGGAGCTGCCTCTTATCTCCATGGAGTCATCAAAGTACCTGCTACAACAAGAGGAGAGTGTGACTAAGGAGTGCTTAAGGATGCTCACTCCTTTTGGGTCTCTTGCTTTTGGGTATGGGGAACTGACTTCCCTGCCCAGTCATGTGCTGAGATGAAGGGCAGACATGACACGAGAGGTGGCAATGAACACGAGCTGACTGAGTTGTCCATTTCCAAGGTCCTCCCAGCAGCTGCGCTCCTGCTGACCCCACTCTCGGAAGGCTTCAAGGAAGAGGGGTCCCTCTGTTGTAGCCTCAGGCTGCTGACACTGCCATTCCCTCGGACAGTTGTGATGCCATAGGGTCCAGAGGCTGGTTGACCCCTCAGAAGAACGTGGCGGGGTGGGGGGAGTGTCAGCACTAGATGGGGAGGGGCTGGGGCACTCAGGTTTTTCTCAACAATGGCACTCAGTGTTCTGGAGATGGCCACTCCGAGACACGAACATTCTTCATCTATGTGAGTGAAAACCTTATCTGGACTGGAGGGGCACTGGGTGCCTTTAAATTGCAAAACAAGATGTCACCTGCGTGGGTGCCCTGAGAAGTCCATACATTGGTCTTCCCAAGTCTTCACTCGTCCACGAGAACCTCTCTATGTGCTGGCACTCTGTAGGGGACACCTAGTCACTCACAGGCAACACTCTATGCCAGCCAGCCTGCACAGCCATCAGGCCCATGCCAGGACTCAGCAGCTCTCCCCATCGCTGACCTTCACCCAGCGTGGGCTTTGATTTCTGGGTCCATTTTTTTTTTCAGAAGCTTTTCCTTCATGCTGGTCCTCACACTGCACCTTCCTCCCCTCTGAACACATTGCTACAGGTCCCCAGGAAAAGCCTCTAGCAGCTAGCACGCTGTCTTGTCACCAGTCACGCCCCCCACCAAAGGCCATTTGGACTCCATGGGGCTCAGCAAAAAGTCCAGTTTCATTATTCTGAATGTGGTATTATAACAATGCATCATTTATAATCAGGAAATAATGGAATCCACTATAAAATATGTCCCCTTGCTTAACAGAAACAGCACTCTTCCATAATTCATAATATGCAAGTTCTAATGGCTGATGAATAATTTGGAAGCAGTAAAAGCACTCTGTGGCACTGCCATGCTGGCTTTCAGAGTGTGTTCACTTCATCTCTGGTGCCAAATCAGCCAATGCAATCCTGCTCTGTCCCTGTGACCATCAAGTGAACTAGAGCGATGCTTCTGTCCCTAAATAACCTGCAGGTCACCATCTGCATGGCACCCAAATCTCTCTGCTCTACATCCAAACACCTAGCTTTCAAACTGAAACTGGTCCCCGGCACAGCGGCCTTTGGGGCTGACCCTTCTAATTGAGAGAAGATGCTGGAGGCTCCAAGGCACACATAAGCCCCCCACGAGTTCTTCCATGACCTGAGGCTGTGGGGATGGGAAAGGTCCCACTCAGCAGGCGACCTTATCCAGAACCCTTTCTCTCACCAACACTGCTACCCAAGCTTGGAAGTGGGGCTCCATGAAAGTGAGTCTGTCTCTTCCTACCACCCTCCATGGGCATTATGACCCTCGCCCGGCCCTCCTTAAACCGTGTGTGAAATGGCCTGACATGTCCAGGTTTAGACACAATCCTGAATTTCTCTCGTGTCAGTTGTATTTCGGTTTTCTCAAATGCACAGTATGGGCAGACCTAAGCATGCTGCTGAAGTCAGAGGCAGGTAGGGAGCAGGCAGCCTCTGACAATGCCAGCAAGCTATGAAAACTCTCTCTAAAATACTGGGACTCAGATAACTCAGAGCTGTGCTTAGAAACAAAGAAAGAGCTATTTGCACGACTCCTTACCTGGGAGCTTGTATAGGAAAGTCAGTGATTTCATAGTTACTCTAGATAACAACCTACGTCTGTTCTACTACGACATCCATGTCTGCGGCCACGTGACACCAGGAAGCCTTTGTGACCATGGCAGCACCGTCACTGACAGATGTGTCCCTTCCCCACCAACTCCAGAAGTGAAAGGGTCCTTGGTGTGGTTAAAGCAGCTGCCCACCTGGCCACTCGCTGAGCCGCATGTCTCTGGACAAGTCCCGAGACTACAGTAGGCAAGCCACAGTGCCTCAGCGTTTCCTATGGATCCGCAAGGCAGGCACCACCAGGAGACTTCACACAAATGAGGAGGCTGTGGCAGGGAGCATCTTAATAACCCGGCCACTGCTATGCGATTCATATGCGGCACAGTCAGCCTTCAACCTAGGCTGCTCGGTTTCTGCACCTACGTGTCAAAGCCACCCCAAGTTCCTGTGAAGACAGCTTCTGGGCGGCCCTAACAAGGTGACATATTCCAGATGACACTTGTCCTCACCACATTCAGCCTTACGCCAGTCTCATGTTTTGCCTCAGCAGACAGTAGACACAAAAGGACAGAAGCAGGCTGTCCTAGTACCATCGGATCCCCTCAGAGAACAGCCATGGCTTTCCCGAATAAATCCATCTGCAAATGCTATCTCCTCCCAGACTCTGTGGGAGCTTTCAGAAGGCAGTGTTTCAACAGAAGCCACTGAAGGTTTGGGTATGCTCCAGCCCTTGCCTTTCTCCACTCCTCACAGTACAGAAACATCTCCTCCACCTCTGACTTTAATCTTCAGTTGCTGACTGTAGCAACAAACATTTTCCTGGTTGTAAGCACTGCCCCTCACTGCTTCCCTGCCCTCTGGTCCTATGCACAGACTCGCATCAGCCAGAGCTTTCAAACGGTGCCAGGCACTGATGTGTACTGGTTCCTAAGGACAACCCCTAATGCACCCTTGGCTGCGGCCAGGCTGAGACCCACCTGGGGCTGGAGGTGAAGTACGACTCGTCTGGGTCCTCCTGGTACTTCCTCCTTGGCTTTGCCAGTGTGGGCGACTCCTGCTCGATGGTCTGCATGTCTGAAGTCACGGAATGGGAGATGCCACTTGAGGAGACAAAATAAAATAGGAAGTATTACATCACTGGCTTCCTAAAGGCTTGTGTCTTACTGAACAAAAAAATGCTGTAAGCTGTACTCTGAACAAACATAAGCTCATCAGAAGGGCTGGGAAACCCAATGTGAGCTTTGGAAGCTAGAGGGCATTTGAAGGGCAGGACTGGGAAGAAGACAGCCACATGCATGGGGTGTGCCCAAGACATCCACTCCAGTGCACACTTCGTGGAAACTCGGGCCCATTTCCTTCTCTTCAAGAACCATGTGCGCCATCTGTCATCACATCCCCTCCCCGCCCCATCTCATAGCCTAGGTTAGTCTTGAACTTGCTATATAGCCGAGGCTGGCCTTGAAATTCCTGATCTTTCTGCCTCTACCTCCTAAGTGCTAGGACTGGAGGCGCACACCGCTATACTTAGCTTTACCCTAAAGCTAGTCTGTACTTGTTGTTTTGAGACAGACATGGACTCTTGTAGCTCAGAATGACCTTGAGTGAACCCCCAATCTTGGTTTCTATGGTGCTGGGGATCCAACCTAGGGTTTTGTGCACATACTACCCATGAAGCTCCAGCCAGAGCCATAATATACTAAATACCAAAGCAAAGCCACACAACCAGGAAAGGAAGAGCACCAGGGAAATGGTCTGAGGTTGAAATGAGCCCCTAGAGCCCTTTGCCGTGAGCAAACTGCATTGGGCTGACCTGGCCAAGCAGACCGTACCTCCTGCAGCTCCCAAAGCCCATGCCTAGCCTCTCGGCTTCCACCTTCTTCTGGCCTCTCAGGTTCGAGTTTTCATCTTTCTTCATGTGAATTTCGAGATCCTTGTAGGCCAAGCGTAGTGATGAGACCCTGTTGGGAAAGCACACGCTCGTGAGGTCAGCTTTCAACCACAACTAACATTAAAATCCCGGGCAGACTGCACACAAGAAAGCCCCCTTGAGCTTCAGCATCTCCGTCCTTCTCTAGTTAGCACACTTGCAGATGCTGTACCAGCTCAGGACTTTCTGGCTCTCCTTCCGCTTGTGGGGTAGCATGGTGAGTTCCTTGGTTACTTCCCACACAGGGTCCTCCCTTTGACTGACATATGATTACACTTCCCTGGGACACATCAGCACATGTGGTTGGTAAACTTGTCTGTGTCATTTAAGATGAAACTATGATCACTTTAGGTGATCTGACGCCCTCTTCTGACCTCTGCAGGCCCCTGCAAAAACATGCTAACTCCCACAAGCAAAGAGACATCATATATGCAATTAATTTAATTAAAAAGATGAAAATATATCTAGAATTGATTTCATAAATATATAAATCATTAGCTGTATTTCAAATAATTTCCTCTAGTGTCTCCTTATGTATCATTCTGAGAACATTTAAAATGGAGACCCAGTCACTATCTCTAGCTTTAAAACCATTTTATTGTTACTATATGCATACATGTTGTATGTGGGGTGGGGGACATGTATATGGTGTGTGTGTGAGGGAGGGGATACAATCTATGGAGTCAGTTCTCCCACCGTGGGTTCTGGAGATTGAACTCAGGTCACCTGCTGGGCCATCCCATGTGTCCCAGCCATACCCTGATTTCTATTAAAGAAGGCATCACTGGGCCTGGAAGGTGTGTGCACATTGCCCTTGCTCCCAGGCTTCCACAAGCTCAAGCTGGTCATACAGAAAGCTATGCCCCAGCAGCGGGAACGGGAGTTTGTATCAAAGAGTGACAGTGTCATGAGAAATGACATGCCTACCATCTGCTTCCCAACGCCCTGGACAGAGCCAGGGACCCCTCAGCAGCGAGCATCAGAACCCTGTGCAAAGTGACTCCTGTGCTGTGGCAAGGAATAAATACGCCAGGGAAACTCTACTCCTGTTCTTGTTCTTTCCTTCTTGAGACAAGACATGGGGATTTCTTGGGTCGGCCCTGATCTGACAGGTGTCTTTTTCTTTAGCTGTCTTATATTGTCTTCCTAAGCAAACATGGTAAAATGTCAGGTTTCTTTAGAGTCACTACCTGACAAACTGGGGCAGCAGGTCCCCTGGAGAAGAATGGAAAACTAGGAAGATCATAGGAGGGACTCTTAGTGACTGACAAGGGACTCTCCTTGCTCACAAGCATGTGCTCTCCACGGTGATGGCTGGGCTGTAGGATGCACAGAAGCCAACCGGGTAGCCAGCCAGGATGAGGCACTGCCGAGGCCATTAGCTTCACAGTGTGACAGGGTATGGCATGCTGACACCTCCACTGATCCCTGATCTGTAGGTATTCACACTCACTAGAAATGTCAGCGTCCAGGATCTCACCCTCACTCTCCCCTAGTGAACACAGAGCTCAGACAGGGGTGAAATCGGTTTGCATAGAAGGGACAGGTGGTCAGTCACATGAGGTCCTGGAGAAAGGCAACAAAGCTATCAAACTGGGTTCCCAAGAAAATCATTCTTTCCCTCCCCACCAGACACCTCTGCACAGAGGCTTTCTGCATGCCTGGGAAACGCTCTGCTCACACGCTGTGCGATATCTGCACACTGTGGAGACTTGTCGCTATGACTGGTGTAATAACTGATACTAAGTGTCTATGTTCTTATTTGTGGCTGCTGGCCATGATGGGAAAGTACTACTACACCCTCAAGCTGCAAGCTAAGCCCTCTTCAATGTGTTTTCAATGTATCCTAAAGTCAGACACATGGAAGGTGGGTATAGCCAGCATCCCATGTATCCCATGCTAGTCTCTCTGTGTCCTGCTTCTCCAGCTTCCTGATCACACAAAGGAGGGCGTGGGCGCATCCCGCAGCTCTTGTCTCACCAGGCTTTTGAGTTTACTTCAAGCCCTGGCAGCAAAGGCAGAGCCACTTCCCAACAGCTGCACTAACCTGCCTCTGCCCTGGTCAGAAAGCAATGAAAAGAGAATTCAAGTCTTCCACTTCACTCCTGTCATAGAGAAAGTCTGTCTACACAGGTCAGTGCTGCCCCTGGCATTCTGAGAGCTCAACAGGAAAAAAATCTCAAACCATCCACGCTTAGTCTCTGAGTTTCACTCAGCAAACCAACATCAGAACAAACAGAAACAAGTCACACTGCTAAGCACCTGCTGTGTGCCAGTGGCACTAACTGAACTCCTACTGTGCTCCAGGTACTCTTGTAAGGATTTCAATAAATGTCATCTAAACTGTACCTTGAAAGAACCTCACAAATCAGGGTCATTTGTTTTGCCCGTTATTCAGTGGACTACAATTCTAGCTAAAGCAGATAAAAAGATAAGAGATCCCACAGAAGATGGTCCACACAGAAACAAGCACCATAGAAGAGAGTCAAGACAGAAACAGGACATTACAAAAGATGGTCTGCACAGAAATAAGACATGACAGGAGACAGCCCACACAGAAACAATCATAGAAGACAGCCCATTCAGAAACAGAATACTACAGGAGACAATCCACAGAACACCACAGAAGACAGTCCACACAAAACCAGGACATCACAGGAGATAGTCCACACAGAAGCAAGCACCACAGAAGACAGCTCACACAGAAAAAAGACTCCACAGAATATACTCCACACAGAACAATCACCATCAAAGATAGTCCACGCAAAACCAGGACATCATAGGAGACAGTCCACACAGAAGCAAGCACCGCAGAAGACAGTCCACATAGACACAGGACATCACAGAAGACAGTCCACACAGAAACGATCACTGCAGAGGACAGTCCACACAAAACCAAGACTCCACAGGAAACAGTCCACACAGAAACAAGACTCCACAGAAGACAGTCCACACAGAAACAAAACATCACAGGAGACAGTCCACACAGAAACAAGCAGCACAGAAAATGGTCCACACAGAAACAAGATTCCAAAGAAGATACTTTTCACAGAAACAAGACATCACAGGAGACGGTCCACACAGAAACAAGTACCACAGAAGACAGTCCACACAGAAGCAAGCACCGCAGAAGACAGTCCACATAGAAACAGAACATCACAGAAGACAGTTCACACAGAAACAATCACTGCAGAGGACAGTCCACACAAAACCAAGACTCCACAGAAGACAGTCCACACAGAAACAGGACTCCATAGAAGACACTTCCCACAGAGACAAAACATCATAGAACACAGTCTGCACAGAAACAAAACATCACAGGAGACAATCCACAAAGAAACAACCACCAGAGAAGACAGTCCACACAAAAAGAAGATCTCAAAAGATACATTCCACACAGAAACAAGTACCACAGAGGACAGTCCACAGAGAAACAAGAGTCCACAGAAGAGAGTCCACACAAGAACAAGACTCTATAGAAGATACTCCACACAGAAACAATCACCACAGAAGATAGTCCACAGAGAAATAACCACCATAGAAGACAGTCCACACAAAAAGAGGATCTCACGAGAGACAGTCCACACAGAAACAAGTACCACAGAGGACAGTCCACAGAGAAACAAGACTCCAAAGAAGAGAGTCCACACAAGAACAAGACTCTACAGAAGACACACCATACAAAAACAATCACCACAGAAGATAGTCCACAGAGAAACAGAACACTACAGAAGACAGTCCACACAAAAACAGAACATTACAGAAGATACTTTACACAGAAACAAGACATCACAGGAAACAGTCCACACAGAAACAATTACCACAGAAGACAGTCCACACAGAAACAGAACATCACAGGAGTCAGTTTACACAGAAACAAGATTCCACAGGAGACAGTTCATACAGAAACAAGCTCCACAGAAGACAGTCTACTCAAGAACGAGACTCCCCAGAAAACAATCCACACAAAAACGAGACTCCACAGAAGACAGTTCACAGAGAAACAAGACTCTTCAGAAGACAGTCTACACAGAAAAAAGACTCCCTAGAAGGCAGTCCAGACAAAAACATGGCTCTATAGGAGATACTCCATACAGAAACAAGTACAACAGAAGACAGTCCACACAGAAACAAGACTCCCTGGAAGATAGCTCATATAAATGAGACAAATGAGACTCCATGGAAGACAGTCCACACAGATACAAGCACCACAGAAGATGGTTCGCACCAAAAAAAAAAAAAAAAAAAAACCCAGACTCCACAGAGGACGACAATCCACACAGAAACAAGACTCTTTGGAAGACAGTCTGTATATAAACGAGACTTCGCAGAAGAAGGTCCACACAAAAACAGGACTCCACAGAAAGAAGACTCTTTGGAAGACAGTTTACATATAAATGAGACTTCACAGGAGATGGTCCATACAGCTCCCCAGCCAGGGGGGGAAGACTCACCTGGTGTGACAACTTAAGTTGATCCCTGAGCTCCCTATTCCTGCCATGTTGTTCTCTGACCTCCACACATGTAGTGACTGTGTATATGTGCGCGCGCACACACACAAACATACATTAAAAAACAAAACTAAGCTAAAACCCAGGGCCCTGCTGTCTTTTCCTCTGCACTGATAGTACCTGCTCTCCCTTCTTGGCCTCTAACTCTGATCTGCTTGTTAGACATCTCCTATGGGGAGAATCACTCTGTGTAGTTTTGTGTGTGCTTTCTTTCTTTGGGTAAACTTTCAATGTGCATCCAGGTATTCATTCTTTTCCTAGCTATCAGATCACACTGTGAGGACACACATCCCTTATTCAGGAGACACATCAGTTTCCTTCTACTCTGCTGTGGGGGCGCATGCTCTGTGAATGCTCTCGTATACTCCAGGCAAGTGCTCTTCAACTGAGCTACAGCCCGAGCCTCAGTTGCTTTCCCATTGCTACCAACAGCCTTACAATGCTTGTGTCCTACCAGCATTCCCGACAGTCTGTCTGTCCTGGGGACAGACTACAGACCCTCACGCATGCTAAGTGGGTACTGGGCCACTAGCCCAGTAGTTTTCAACTGTCTTAATGCTGCAACCCTTTAATATAGTTTCTCATGTTGTAGTGACCCCCAACCATACAACTATTTTCATTGCTACTTCACAACTATAATTTGGCTACTATTGTGAGTTATATGTAAATATCTTATTTCCCAATGGTCTTGGGTGAGTCCTGTGAATGGGTTGTTTGACCCCAAAGGGTTCGTGCCCCACAGGCTGAGAACCTCTGCTCTAGCCTGTCTTTCTGTTGTAGTTGCCTTCCTGGATAACAACTGGCATCTTCCTGATACTGTGCCCCATCTACCATTCCTGCACATGGCTCCCCCAGGGTCCACTGCTGCTTCCCAGAGCCATCAGTCCTGAACCTTCCAACACACATGCCAACACAAACTTTCATGAAACTATACCCTGAATAGCACACTCACCAAAAATACAGGGTATCTGGAAAACAAACCAAGTTAAAAGTCAAAGCATAGACGGCAGAAGCAAAGGAAGCTCACATGGACTCCTCTTTCGGTGCACTCCTGGCCAGGCCTTCCTGCTCCCTCCTCTTATCCACGGCCTGTGCTTGCTTCTCAATCTCAGTGAAGGATGCGTTCGTCAGTTTCTGGGCTCCCAAGCTTCCTTTTTTGGCTCCAAGCTGCAATATACGTAAGATTTTATTCTACCTAGAGTTAAAACCTATAGCTGCAGCAATACACTCTGAGGCCTGTGACCTGCCAGGACTGTGACAAGCATTTCCTTCTCCTGCTTAGTCTCCTCAGTGAGGCTGGCAGTCTCCTTACCCCACACAGATGATGACACTGAATGAAATACATGGGATCCATGGGAATCAACGCAGTATCCAGGACTGCCGAGCGAGATGGAGCTAGCATGGGTATAGGAGAAGAGGGGGAGTATGGGTGCTCCCACCCCAACCCTTGCCTGCAAGAATGACTCCCTTACTGCAGGCATCGCTGTAAGGGAGAATTCTTCACAAAGCCACCCTCTGGTCCTCACAGGCGGCTCTACTTGGCCACAGACAGGCGACAAGGTTAAACATGTATTCTAGAAAATACTAAGTATAATACTCACTGAACAAAACCACCACATTTATTGTGTTATGGCTCAAAATAAGTGAGGGTACTGCTCTGCTCAGGGCAAGATGAATCCCAATATTGATGTGACATGTCCTTCTGCATGTGTGCTGCTTTTACTGATCGATGAATAAAGCTGTTTGGGCCAATGGCTTAGCACAGTAAAGCCAGGTGAAAAAATCTGAACAGAGATAATTATATAGAGAGTAGGCAGGGTCAAGGAGACACCATGTAGCTGCCGAAGGAGAAAGATTCCTCATGGGGATACATAAAATTAATAGAAGTGGGTTAATTTGAGATGTAAGAGCTAGCTAGGAATATTCCTGAACCACTGGCCAAACAGTGTTGTAATTAATATAGTTTGTGTGTGATTATTCAGGTCTGGATGGCGGGGAAACAAAAGCACAATCTGTGCCTACAAACAGGCCCCAAACATTTGGCAAGACTCTCCACATAAAGCTTGAGAAAGTTTAAAAAAATAAAAAGATTCTTTTTTTCTCTCCCTCTTTTCTTAAAGATATATTTATTTTATGTATAGGGATGCTTTGTTGGCATGTACCTCCACACACCAGAAGAGGGTATCAGATCACATAAGACTACAGTTATAGAAGGTTGTGAGCTTCCATGTGGGTGCTAGTAATTGAACTCAGGACCTCTGGAAGAGCACCCAGTGTTCTTAACTGTTGAGCCATCTGGCCAGCCCAATAAAAAAAAGGATTCTTGACAGACAAGAAAAGAGTCAAGTGCAACTTCTTGGTAGGTGTCTTTTCTCTGGTAGGTTCTGTTTGCTGGCAGCAAGCAGAAGTGCAGCTCCTTTAAGGGATGCTTCCTGGCTCAGCATTAGTGGCTAAAATCTTGCAGCTCTTTGAAGAGGCTCTGCCATTAAACACTTAGATGGTGTTTAATCAGGCTTCTTGGTGGTGGACATGGACCTAGAAACTCCACAGAATTGTGACAATAAATGTGGCTCCCACCAGTACCTCTGCCATGAAGCTAGATTCTCAAAAAGGTAAGGAATGGGGTGGAGTCGGCTGCCAAGGCCGCAGTTTAAATCCTAGCCATACTGTTTAGCAAATGTGGTCAGAAAAAGAGATATACAGTAAAGATAGATTCAGATGAAAAAAAAAACCCTCTAAGTAGTTTACAGTGTGCTTAAAATTATACATAGGCTTGGGAGAGAAAAGAAAAAAGGATAGAGAAAGTCCTGAAAAAAAAAAAAAGGAAATAGAGTAGTTGGGCACCCCCTTTAATCCCAGCACTTGGGAGGCAGAGGCAGGCAGATCTCTGTGAGTTCTAGTACAGCCAAAGATAAACAAAGAAACCCTGTCTCAAAAAAAAAATTAAAAAATAAAAATACACAGAGAGTCTAGATTATGTATATTATTGTGTTTTCTTTGAATTCTTTGACTGTGAATGAGATAAGTACAGAAATACATTTCATTGTACAGGCTGCTAAGCTAAACCAACATATATATTTTAAAGGTATCTTGACTTCAAAATTTAAGTCTAAGGACAGGTTACTTTGGAAGAGAGGTTCTGTGTTTGTTTCCACAGAGTATAGAAAGCTGTGGATTCCTTATCAGCTAATATGGTTTGACCAAACAAGACCCCTGACAGCTGAAATGAACCAACCACACAGGATACCCCATGAAAGACCTGATTACCAGCATCCCCAATCAGCAGGAAGTAGTCTTAAAAACTACACTCACATTCCCAAATATTGTTTATAAACATTTGTTTTCATCTAAAGTGGGTTGATAATAAGGGTTTAATGATGACAGTCAAGGTCTTCCTAAAGACCTTGGTATAGACTTTGGTTTACTGATAAAAATTTAAGGTCAATTTTGTTATATGTATATTTCTACTTTTGTTTAAGGTATTATGTTTATACAGTTCATTTAAAAATGTAATAATTAAAAATTATGGATTAATAAATAGTTATCTATAACAGTCAAACTTGTAGTCATATTAGATTTTCTAAATGTACAGAGATATATTTTAGATAGATATGCATCTTTCAAAGACCTACAGAATACGGCATTTAAAGTGTTTTAAGAAATTAAGACTTTTCTCAACAGTGAGACACGTCTGCTTCTGGCAGCACCAATCACTTCAGAGAGGGCATCAGAGAACTCGTTATGGAATTTGCCTTCAATGTGACAAGGTTAGCCATTTGGACAAGAAACTGTTCTTTCCTGGACTGCTTGATAGTATGCTGTATGAACTGGACATGCAAGACCCACAGAAAAGTAACTTCTAAACCTTCCAAAAGAAAGAATGATCCTTTAAGGGCTCCTGCTTCACCAAAGAAACTGACAGACATTCTGCAGGACACAGAAGAAAGTGATGTGGGATGTCTTTCTGTATATGTGATGCTTTTATTGGTTAATGAATAAAGCTGTTTTGGCCAATGACTTAGCAGATTAAATCTAGGCTGGAAAACCAAACAGAGATATATAGAGAGAGCAGGCAGAGTCAGAAAGTAGCTACTGAAGCAGGAAGATGCCAGATCACTTTACCAGTAGGCCACAGCTCATGGCGGTACACAGATTAATAGAAATGGGTTAATTTAAGATATAAGAGTTAGCCAGGAATATGCCTAAGTTATTTGCCAAGCAGTGCCATAATTAATATAATTTCTGTATGATTATTTGGCTCTGAGCAGCCAGGAGACAAACAAGCAGTCTCTGTTTACAAAATGGTGCTCAACGTGAGCCAACTACATCCACATAAAACCTGAGAGAGCTTAGGAAGGAATTCTAGACACAAAAGAACAGAGTTAAGTACAGCTTCTTGGTAGCAGCATTTTCTCATGTGGGCTCTGTTTGCTAGTGGTAAGCAGAGGCACGGCTCCTTTATGAAAAGGTTTTCTGACTTAGCATTAGTGGCAAAACTGCACAGCTTCTTTAAGATTTGGCTTCCCGGTTTGTGCTGGCAGAACAAACAACTCTGGTTCTTTCAGGAGGTTCTGCTACAGAGCACTTAAATGGGGTCTGTGAGCAATGTGTTACAAATTGTTTAATGGTAACATATACCCGCTGTGTCTCTGGAGCTGGGGCCATGAGCATGGCTTGCAGAGGCTTTGAACATGCCTCCACCATGTTGGACTGGGTGGAGCAAACAGACAGGGCCACGAAGTTGGTCTTAGCTACATCCACTTAACATTAAAAAAAAAGAGCTCCTACTCAGAAAATGATTACAGATATGCAATAAAGACAGATTCAGATGAAGAACACCTCTGAATGGGTCATAGTGTTGGATAAATGTACGTACACTTGTGAGAGAGAAGAAAAAGAGTATACACAGTTATAAAAATAAATAGTTTTAAAAAAATCAAAGTCTTTAAAGAGATAGTAAAAGTAATATAAAAGAGCACAGACAGTCATAGATTAAAGGAGTAAAGAAACTTAAACCACATAAAGATGGAAAATACACAGAGAGTCTGGATTATGTATATTATTACGGTTTCTTTGAGTTTTTTGACTGCAGAGAGACATTTGATTCTGGGGGCTGCTAAGCTAAAAAAACATATATACTTTAAAAGTACCTTGACTTCAAATTTTGAGTCTAAGAATGTGATACTTTGTAAAAGAGGTTCTGCTTTTGTTTTCACAGGAGATGAGAACCTGTAGATTCCTTCCAGGATAATGTGGTTTGATGCAATAAGGCCCCCCAAAAGGTCTTGGTGGTATATAGATGAATAGAAATGGGTTAATTTAAGATGTAAAAGAGCTAGCTAGAAATACACTTGAGTCATTGGCCAAACAGTGTTGTAATGAAGATAGTTTCTGAGTGGCTGGAAAAGGAGAGAACAGTCTCTATCTACACAATATAGTTTTTTTCCCCCCTTCCTTTTTTCTTTTTAAAGACAGGTCTCACTGTGTAGCTGTGGCTGACCAGGAACAAACTCTGTAGACCAGGCTGGCCTCCAACTCACAGAGATCCACCTGCCTCTATCTCCTCAGTGATGGGGGATTAAAGACATGTACCATCATAGTGATTTATGAAAACCAGTATCATGTGCAGTGAGTATATGCCAGTTTAAAAAAAAAAAAACTCGTAAGAGAAAATGGATCTCTAGTCTTAAGAGCCAAACTCCTGTATTTTTTTTTACACAATGTAATACTTACTCCTTTTTTTGCTTGATTTGGTTTCTTTTTTATAAGAGATGAAACTTCTGCCAAAGGGGGGAAAAAAAGAAGTCAGACAGATAGAATTTTATGCATTACTTTTCTATTCTAGTGTGTCTTATAAATAAGATGACTTGCTTGTGTAAATTGTCAGGCATGTTCTCAGGTTCCCAGGGCTTCAGCACAGAGTCAGGGTATGACCATATACCACTGCAGCTCAGAGCGAACACCTGCTCTGAGTACACACTAGAGAAACAGTCTGTGCTTATCCCAGGACCTGCTCTCCACAAGCATTAAAAACACTCTTCTGTGAGACGGTTTAGTGAGTACAGGCACTTGTTGCCAAGCCTGATAACCTGAGTTTGATCCCAGGACCCATGTGGTGGGATCCTGCGAGCTGTCCTCTGACTTCCATACACATGCCATAGCATGTACTCCACTCCACAGATAACTAAAGTGTAATAAAAATAATTTTAAGAGGAGCTAACTCTCCTATTGAATTATATGCATCAAGAATTTCTAAAGTACAGCTATCACCCAGGTGAGACAAGGCCTGGACTTGGGGTTCTTTCTCTGTGTGATACAGCCTGATGTCAACCCTTAAACATTTATTGTCCTGATCCCCCATATATGCAAGGACCCTGGACCCCTTTCTTGGGAAGACCATTTTTAATCAAATTTTCTTATCAGACCTAAAGAGTTGTGACTCTCAAAGACTATATGGTTATGTTATGTTCTAAAGCACCTAAGAATTCAAAAGTCCTTCTCTCATATAGGTAAGAACATGTGACCCATGATGACTGACACAGAAATCCAACATTCTTAAATAAACAGTCTTCACATGCCTGTTTTGAGAGGTGCTGAGACTCGAGTGCCTCACTGGGATGCTCCATCACCCCGGCCTGACCACAGCTGCACAGCCCTGCACACTTGCAGCTGGCACTGGCCAAAGTACCTTTGCTCTGAGGCTCTCCCCCAGGGCTACCACCTTGCCTTCTCATTTACTCACTCTCCAGGAAGCAGCTGAGAGCTCCTTTATCAGCAGAGGAGCCGGCCTGCTCCTGGGGTTCTTGCTTTTATTTGTGTGTGGGTGTTTGCCTGCACGTTTACCTGTGTTCCATCTGTGTGTCTGGGGTTTTCGGGGGCCAGAAGAAGGCATCAGATTGCCTGAGATTAGGGTTACAGACTGGAAACTGAACCTGGGTCTTCTGCAAGCGTAGCCAGTGATCTTCACCACCAGGCCCTCTCTCTAGCCCCCGTTCCTGTGGTTTCTTTGGATGCCTTCTCTGCTGCTTGTGGCCTCTTTGCTGTCTATTGCTACCTTGAGCCTTGTTTGCTATCCGTGGCCCTTGGAAGCACTGCCCCACCCCATGCCATCTAAGCTCTGTCCAGCCTTGGGCTCCAGCCACATTCTGTGATGGGGTTTTGGCATCCTCTGTCATTTGCTCCCAGGGGATGACAGAGCCTAGCAGCCCTCCAACTTCAATCTTCAGAGCACTCCTACGTGATGAAAAACCGCAGCTCTGTGGCTCCAACTTCAGAAGATTTTGCTCATTCCATGCAGCCTTATCAGGTTGATGAGATGACTGTACTGTCTGGGGCAGGGGAGCTCCCAGAGTTGGGCCAGGTCATAAGCCCCACTCCCATCAAGATCTTTTCTTCTACTCCAGAGCCCTGACAATCAAGTAATGATTGTATCCCTGTCTTTGTTTTCTCTTTTAAAAAAGTTTTGATGCTGGGGATTGAACCAGGGCCTCAGGAATACTAAGCAAGCACCATGGTGCTGAGCTACACCCCAGCCCTCATTTTTTTTGTGTTGTTGTTATCCCACTTATGGTTTTATTGCTAGGCAAGCGAATCTCTGTGAGTTTGAGGTCAGTCTGGTCAGTTTGAGGTCAGTTATAGGATGGCCAGGGCTACAGAGAAATTTTGGTAGACAAAAGTCATGTTCAACTAATTCCCACCTGCCAAAAGGAGTCATTTCCCTTCCTACTGGTAGAACTGACATACGCTCCACTGGCATAAACCTGTGCTTGCATACCAAAGCTCATGCTGGCCTCTAGGCTTCCTCAGTCCCTCAAAGCCCCTGCCCCGCCCCACCTCAGATTACTGCTGTCTTTATTATACTTCAACCCAGCCTCTATATACTAACTCTATCCTTTGTTATCTATCCTCTTACTCTCTCCCTACACAGCATTCTCCTTTCTCTAGTAGACAGTCCTGGCTATGTCTGATCTGTTTCTTCTCTCTGCTCTGGACTCTTCCAGATGCCTCTGGATGTTCTCTTGCTCTTATTCACAATAAAAAGTGAGCAGTCATATTGGCATTTTCTTTACTGCACCCCCTCACACATGGTAATCACCATCACCATCATCAACATTCTCACTACCACCATTACCATCATCACCACCGTTACCACTGCTCGGTGCTGCTGGCAATCAAACCTAGTAGGCAAGTGCTCCACCACTGAGGTAGCCTCAGCTCCTTAAGAACAGGAAACTGGGGCTGGACAGATGGCTCAATGGTGAGAGCATTGACTGCTCTTCCAGAGGTCCTGAGTTCAGTTCCCAGCAACCACATGGTGGCTCACAACCACCTCTAATAAGATCTGGTGCCAACTTCTGTTTGCAGGGACACATGCAGGCAGGACATTGTATACATAATAAATAAATAATAAATCTTTAAAAAAAAAACCCAGAAAATTGAGTCAGATGGTGGTAGTTGACACCTCTAATCCCAGCATTCTGTGAGGCAGAGGCAGGCAGATCTCCGTGAGTTTGAGGCCAAGCTGGTCTACACAGAGAGTTCTAGGATGGGTTCCAAAGGCACACAGAGAAGCCGTGTCTTAAAAAACGAAAAGCCAAACCAAACCAAAAACAAACAAACAAAAAAACAAAACAAGAAAAAACCCAAAAGCAAAACCAAAAAAAAAAAAAAGAAAAAAAAAAACTCCAGGAAACTGGAGGCTGGAGAGACGGCTCAGAGGTTAATAGCAATGGCTGCTCTTACAAAGGACCTGGGTTTGAATCCCATCACCCACGTGGTAGCTCACATCCACCTGTTATTCTAATTCCAGAAGATCTGACCCTTCTTCTGATCTCTGTAGGCTTTTGCATGCATGTAGTGCACAGACATACAAGCAGGCCAAATACCTATTACAAAATGAAATACATAAATATTTAAAAAAATTAAAACAGGAAATGGCCTAGCACTATGCTCTAACTAAAGCCTAGGCTGGGGTTTTCCTACTGATTTACACACAGATCTTAGCATCCCACCACTGACTGAAACATGAGAAGCAGCCTGTCATGTAGTAATGTAGTAGCTGCCTTTCACTGCTTTTTGGCCTTTCTACTAAGGTCTTAGTATTAGCATTTTCTAAATTTCACAAAAATACACGCTTTATAGTTTCTTTAAAATATCACTTTCTGAATCATTTTCTTTTCTTTTTTCTTTTTCTTTTTGGTTTTGTTTTTTGTTTTTTTGAGACAGAGTTTCTCTGTGTAGACCTGGCTATTCTGGAATTCACTCTGTAGACCAGGCTGGCCTCAAACTCACAGGAATCCGCCTGCCCCTGCCTCCCAAGTGCTGGGATTAAAGGAGTGTGCCACCACCGCCCAGCTTTTCTGTATAATTTTTAATACACAGATATATATTCTGGTTTTAGAATTACGCTCTGGTGGCATAGGAAGAATAAAGCCTGGGGCTGAGGGTACAGCTCAGTGGTAGAGCCCTTGCCTAACATGCATGAAGCCCCATCCCATTCCAAGACACACACGCACGAATGCATGCATGCATCCTTATGGTGGGAAGGGGAGCATGTAAATCCCCTGCTGTAGCAGACTGCAATCTTCAGCTCTAAGAAGAGACTAGTGCTAGACTTCAAGTGTGAAAAGGACTCCACGAGGACTCACTTTTCCACTGCTCTGCTTTAGACCCCTATTGCACATGCCTCATAACCTGCTCCTGACTGAGAAGTCTGACAGATGGTGAAAATAACCAGAGGTTTAGTTATTTTTCATCGGTGTGGCTACTTTCCAATACATGAAAATTAATACACATCAATATCAGATTATAACTCCTTAAAAATGGAACACTGGCTTTGAAGTTTAGAACGCGGAGAAAATGCCGAGTGTCTGATGAACGGTGGTGTGGGGCTCTGAGCTCATACAGTGGGCACGTCTGTGAACCAGCCCCTGCAAGGTGCATAGCCACGGTGGCTACATAGAATAGCAGCTTTGCCTGATAATACTCGGGAATGGGTTCAGTCACAATGCTGAACACTGTGAGAACTGAGACGGGCAGAATTCAAAGACGACCCCGGACCCTCGGCATATTACCTGCTGTAGCCTTCCCTGGAGCGTTCAGACCTTCCACACTTGGCCCTTGTTCTGGTCCACCTGAAAATGTAAAGCACTGACGTTAATGCAGAAAACGTTGCTCAGTCCTATGTTTCTCATCTGGGAACATCAATCACCTTGCTTTTCAGGTCCATTATCTATTTCGTCATTATATTTTTTGATGCTGCACATGGCCAAGATGGTGCTTTACCACTGAGCTACATCCCCACCTTTTTCATTATCATTTAAAGACAGGGTTTCACTATGTAAAGCAGTCTGGCCTCGAACTCACAGAGATCCTGCCTGCCTCTGCCTCCTGAGTGCTGGCATTAAATGTGTGGGCCACCATGCGGACCCTCACTTTTTTAAATATATTTTTCTTTGCAGTTGACATATAATAATCCTATGTATTTATGAGGCACGCTGCGGTATTTTGACAATGCCCACAGTTTGTCATGGTCATGTATCATACCAAACATTAGCACCTCTCTGTGTCAGACACATCTGAAACCTTTCTACTGTTGGGCAGCGTTAACAGATGCGGGTTATCCTAAGGTGCTGTGAAGCATGGCTGTCATTCCCCTATCAAACCAGACCCCTGGCTCCATTACCACCCCACACAACCTGCTCCCTGCCATAAGCAATCTGACTTAAAATTGCTGTAATAGCTGGGCATGTTGGTGTCCTCCTGTAATCCCAGCACTCAGGAGGTAGAGGCAGGACAATCAGAAGTTCAAAGTCATCCTCAGCTATATGTAGCCCAGTGTGAGGCCACCTGGGCTACATGGGACCATGTCTTTAAAAAAAAAAAAAAGACAGAATTCTGCCCATTAGAATGTCAATGCATGTTTAAAACAATGGTTTTATAGAATGAAAAAAATTCTAAAAGTCTTTTCAACTGCTACCATTTAGAATTCCACTTTGTAATTGCTTTGGACAGGGTTTTATATAGCTCAGGCTGGCCTTCAACTCCCTAGGTAGCCAAGGATGACACTGAACCCTGACTTTCCTGACATTGCCCCTCAGTGCTAAGACTGTAGGTATGCGCCCCCACCGTGGTCTCAGAACTCTCCCTCATCATGTGTGGTTTACAGTAAGGCATTCAGTTACCACACTGCACATGGCACATCCCCCATACGCTCTGTCATGGGACATGTGTCACATGCAACCCAAGGGACACAGCAATCTCCAGAGCAGGGCATAGTGTACAGAAGGGACACAAAGTGCAGAAGGCAGGTGTGTTGGGGGTGGCCACTGGCTGCATCTGGAGCTGCAGGCCCAGAAGAGAAGGGGGAGGATGCCAGGCTGGACTCCTGTGTTTCTCCAAGGCATCTCAACCACAGGATACAAAAAAAGAAATCCACATAGCCAGACAGGGGTGGCACATGTCTTTAATTCCAGCACTTGGGAGGCAGAGGCAGGTGGATCTCTGAGTTCAAGGCTAGCCTGGTTTACAGAATGAGTTCCAGGACAGCCAGGGATACACAGAGAAACCCTGTCTTAAAAAATCAAAAAGGATAAAGAAAGCAATGGTTGTAAACCATAGGTGAAAAGCATCCATGCTGGGGTTACCTTAGAGGTGATTCATGGCTTCTGAAGCTGCTCTCCTACCACCCTTCTCGTGGCAGACAGCACCAACTTTAATCCTTGCAGCAGAGTCCATTTCTCAAACTGTCTTGCTGCACCCCAACCCAAAGGCTGCCACTGAGCCTCCCTCCACAAGCCAGCATGTCTTTCCTGGGTCCCACATCCCAAGCTCGCTGCTTGGCTGTCAAAGGTACATTTATTGTTAATATACTGTAACATTTGGGCTGATGAAAGAAAGATGCTCAGTTTTAGACACAACGGGCACCTAGGTCATTTCTAATGCGTACATTAGATCACACAATGACTGGCAGCATATTTACAGTACACGTACAGTTGGGTGTGGGGAAACATGCCTGTGAGCCCAGCACTCTTCAGTTATCTCAGCGACCTAGTGAATTTTCAGACAGCCTGTGAAACATGAGACTCTGCCTCAAAAAACCATTAAATCAATAAAGCTCTGCAATACAATTAGCAGGTAAGTATGACTTACTTACTTTGAAATAGTTATTAAACAATTTAAAAATGGAAAACTTAGCCAGGCATGGTGGCACATGCTTTTAATCATAGCACTCCAGAGGCAGAGGCAGAGGCAGGTGGATCTCTGCCAATTCGAGGTCAGCCTGGTCTACACAGAGAGTTTCAGGATAGCCAGGACTACACGGAGAAACCTTGCCTTAAAAGTTTTAAAACTAAATTTAAAAAAGAACTCTGAAATCTTGTCCTCTAATTATAGAAGTCCACACTTCAATACTGCATCACAGCAGACACTGACGACCCAGTTATCCTATTCTCTAGCTGACGTCTTGCTGGGACCCTTCTAGAATGTCTTTAGAATCCATGGGCTAACACAAAGGTTTTCTATTTTAACTTCAACAGTTTCAGCTTGGCTACTAGACCAAAGAACAGTGTTCTGTGTTGACTTCATGGGCCCCACCTTCATTTTTTTCTGGAGTGGTTTCCACGGTCCTCGGTGTTAAAGGAGCTGGTTCTGGCTGTGTTGATGCCCGCATGGTACCACTGACCTGAGGTGAGATGAGAGAAGCCATTAGCAGGAAAGCAAGGATCACTAACAGCAAACCAGCATCAGGGTAGCAGGGCAGGAGCCCCTTCTGAGCATGTGCTAGTGGCAAGACTCCCAAAGACATCTGTCCACGGCCCTGCCTAAATGTTCAAATGTCTCACTTTGCCCACCATTTTTGTTTGTTTGTTTTTTGAGACAGAGTATCATGAATTCCAGACTGGCCTAGAACTTGGTATTGTGGCAGAAGACAACCCTGAACTTTTGACTTTTCTCCTTTCACTTTCCAGTGTTGGTATTACAGATGCAAGACAGCCCCAGCTTATGATGTCTGGGAATAGAACCCAGGGCCTTGTGTCCTCTCTAGCAAGCGCTCTACCAACTCAGCTATATTCCCAGCCTCTTCCCTTCTGAGGTGTAAACTTTGGAATTTTTGTTTTTGTGAGACAGGTTTCAGTATGTAGCTTTGGCTAGCCTGAAACTCAGAGATCTGCCTGCCTCTGCTTCCTCAGTGCTGGGATTAAAGGTATGCACCACCACACCCAGCTGGAATAATTTCCGATTTATGCAGAAGTGATTCAGATCACACAGAACATTTCTATGTACCCAGGCTCCTCTGCACATGTGTCGATACAGGAAATGGTCATGGATGCAGCACCTGGGCACTGCAGGCTCTGTAGGCTGCTGTATCCAGTCATTTCCTCCCTCTTGGAGCCACTCGGGGACCCAACCATGAGCTCTGGTGACTTGTCATCATTTTTCATGGCCTTGAAGCTTTTAAAGGACGTTGTCCAGTGCTTTACAGCAGAGTGGTTCTCTTCTTGCCTGTGTCAACATGACTCAAAACTGGAGACAGTCCCCTGACCCTTGGTGAGGGGATGCGGCATCCTTTCCAGTCTTGGCAGGTGTCTCCCAGCCTGACCTGCACCTGAGGAATGGCCAGCTGAGCTCCACGTCCTCAAGACTCCACTCACAGCTCAGGGTCCAAGAGGAAGACGTGTCCCTCCCCCATTCATGTTGTACTCAGTGAAATCACATAGACTCCTGGTGACAGATGCTCTTTGGTTGATAACAACACTGATTTTGTAGTTCAGACTGCCCTAGTTTTGACCACGGGGGAGGGATGGGTCTTTCAGGCTGCCTATGAGTCCTTTGGATGAAGCCCTGTCCACTCTCCCCAGGTCACCTCACTTTCCAGCTTGAGCCCTAACTCTACAAGACGGTCTGCATACTTGGCTCAGAAACCTCAGCGGTCATTTCCGACAGGTAGCCTGGCTCCACTGCTGGAACATGGCAATTAGAAAGCAGGAGGGCTGAAGGTCTGGAGAGACAGCTCAGTGGTTAGCAGCACTGGCTGTTCTTGTAGAGGACTCAGGTTCAGTTCCCAGCACCCACATCAGGCTGCTTACAACTACCTAGAACTCCAGCTGCAGGGACATGGTGTCCTCTTCTGACTTCTGTAGGCACCAGGCACACATATGTTGCACACATATACATGCAGACACACATATACACATAAATAAGTCTTTAGAAACCAAGGCCAGATGCTGAGGGTGTTTGCTAAGCCAGAATGTCACTGTCTCTAGGCATTCTTGATTTTTTGTTGTTTTTGTTTTTTGAGACAGGGTTTCTCTGTAGCTTTGGAGCCTGCCCTGGAACTTGCTCTGTAGACCAGGCTGGCCTCGAACTCACAGAGATCCACCTGCTTCTGCCTCCCGTGTGCTAAGATTAAAGGTATTTGCCACTGCTGCCCGTCTTTAGGCATTCTTGGCGTGGGGTGGGAAAGCTGGACGACACGTGTGCACATTTATCTAGTCTCCATCTGCACATGCGCAGACACGCACTACAGAGATGACAGATACACGAGTTCCTCTTCAACTCTCCAACCCAAGACCACACCATGCTGCTCCTGGCTCTCTTCCCGGCCCATCTTTTTACTGCTGCCATTTCTCAGCTACTAAGCACGGCTATTCAGTCTATTCTGTATCTAGTGCTGTGTTAAACAATAGCAACATCCCACCTAGGCTGGCCTCAACTCAGGATCCTCAACCTTAGCCTCCTGAGTGCTGGGTTGCATATCTGTGTCCCCATCCTCAGCTTCTGGTAACTCCTTATTATGTCATCAATGACAACATAGATATTCAAGTTATAATAGCAAAAAAGAAATAAATCAAGATTTATCGCGCGCGCGCGCGCGTGCGCGCGCGTGTGTGTGTGTGTGTGTGTGTGTGTGTGTGTGTGTGTGTGTATGGTATCGTGGGCATACATGTTCACAGGTGTGTGGGTGCAGGTGTGTGCAGAGGTCAGAGGTTGACACTAGATATCTTCCTTGATCCCTCTCCCTTTATTTACTGGGGCAGGGTTTCTTGCTGAGCCTGGAGCTTGCTGACTCAGCTAGTCTAGACAGACAGTTTGCGTCAGGGATGCCATCTCTCTCTCCTGAGCCCTGGGATTACAGGAAGGCTGCTACCTGTTCGGCTTACACGGTTCCTGTATCCAAACTCCAGTCCTCATGCATGGCAAGTATTTTATCTACTGAGCTATTTCCCCAGGGGGTTTTTGTGTTTTAAATTTGATTTTTCAAGTCAGAGCCTCACACTATGGCCCAGGCTGTTCTGGAATTCACTCTATAGCCAAAGTGGACCTCTAACTTGCAGCAGTGGTGTGTCTCAGCCTCGGCAGCATAGGACCATGATGGATCGTGCTTGCTTAAGCCCTCCAGAAGCGTACGCATCACTCACTTGGTCTCCAGCCTGCACAGGGGAGGTTCTAAAGGGAGGTCTCAGGGTCCTTGAAGGGAAAAAAGGGACCCTAGTTCCTCTGGCCATGAGGTGAGCAATCTTGCTTCTCTGTATGCTCCCCACCAGTGTCCTAATGTTGAACAGGCCCAGGAGCTACAAGACGAACCATCCCCGACTGCTATGGAACAGTCTGTGCACTGGAAGCACGCATTACTCTCACTGGTTAATACAGAGCTCATTGGCCTAGAGCGGGGCAGGCAGAGATTGGGTGGGAGAGACAGACGAGGAGGACACTGGGAAGAAGGGCAGAGTTGAGGAGTCACCAGGAGATGCCAGGAGGTGCAAAGCATGCAGAATGGGCAGTATATAGATGAGGTAAATGAGCCTTGGGGCAGCACAGAGATGAATAGAAATGGGTTCATTTAAGTGGTGGGAGCTAGCTAAAATCATGTCTAAACTATCAGCTGATCATCTGTAAATATTAAGCCTCGGTGTGGGTATTTGGGGAGCAGCTGGTGGGACAGAGCTGATCGGTGGTCTAGATGGAAGACTTTGCCTACACCAGGCTGTAACCTCCAAACCTGCATCATTGTAAATCTCTCTTCTTGGGTATGTGCCACCATGACAGGTATGAACGTGTAATTTCATTTTAAAACTGAGCAAGTAGCAGCCCCTCCTCAATGGGACAGTAAGAATCAGGGAGAATCCAGACTACGGGGCTCTAAGCCAGAAGTCTGCAAGTGTTGCTTCCCAGGACCTGTTAGTGTTTTGGGTCTTGCAAGCTCTACCTTCCCTTAGCAAAGTGACTTGAGAAGAAGCCAGTAGTGCCACCTCCTGGACACTACTGCACTGGCTTCTCTGTATTCTACTCGTGTCCTTTAATTCTCACAGTAAGTCTTGAAATCAGGGCACTGAGATTTGCCCCCATGATATCAGGGAACGGAGATTTACCCCATGACATCAGGGAACAGAGATTTACCCCCATGACGACAGGGCACTGAGATTTACCCCATGACATCAGGACACTGAGATTTACCCCATGACATCAGGGCACTGAGATTTACCCCATGATGACAGGGCATGGAGATTTACCCCCATGACATCAGGGCACTGAGATTTACCCCATGACAACTGTCTTTATTCTTCAGTCACCAAGCTCTGAGTTGGCTAAGAAAGCACCCCAGAGCTAGGTACAGAGGTGACCACATTCCAGTCAGCAAGACAGGGCCCGTGCTTTCCCGGACAGGTATACTTCGTCTATGAACTGTGAAAGGGAATACTTCTGGGCCCCAGGTTAGACCCCAGGTCAGAAGTCATGAATGGAGAACAGCACAAGAAACTCGCCAGGCAGCCTGTATCTTACTGCATCGCAAATGCATGCTTGTTAGGGCTTCAGAATAAGCACATTTTAAAATTATGTGAAGCATGGCCAGAGAGATTGCTCAGGGGTTAAGAGCTTGCAGTGCTCTTGCAGAAGACCCAAGTTCAGTTCCCAGTACCCATGTAGGGAGGTTCACAACTATCTGTAACTCCAGCTCCAAGAGTCTGATGCCTTCTTCTGGACTCCATGGGCACTGCACTCACATGTACAAACCCCCATATACATACACATGATCTAAAACAAACCTTGAGAACAAAGCAGCAAACTTACCTCCTGAGAGGCATGGGCAGCAAAAAAATCCTCCTCCTTTGGGGGAGGGGACACAGGTGGAGCTGCACAGCTGTCAAGCCACAGCTGGAAGGAAAATAAAACGGAGCTTAGCAGTTTACCTCAGCTCTCCCCTCCACTCCCCTCTGGAGCTTGCAGCTTACGCTGCCTAGTACCTCACACACAACACCAGAGTGTCCATACAGGGCCCTGAGCACACTGTAGAAAAAGCTGTTACTCCAAAGTCCACACCCTCAGGAGGTCAAGGACCCCAGTTCCTGAAACCCTCTTAGATATTAATGTAGGTTCTAAACCACAGTGACCAGGCCCAGTCCAAACCCAGAATTTCCATCCTCACTGAAGTTGCTTATGACTTCGACATAACACCCCTGATGCTTTCAATCCATCTCCAGACACTAGCAAAGATGAGCTGTGGGAAAAACATGTTCCTGGCTGAGGCTGAGGCAGGCACACTGCCCTGTGCTTCAGTCCTCAGACTAACAAATGAGTGGCCTTCCTGTGCCCCCTCAGGGCATGCCTGCCTTCTTCACTGCCAAGCTTTTTATTCTAATGGTTTCCAGAGTAAACACAGCCCTAAGGGCAGAGCAGTGTCTAGGGCTCCCAGGCTTGCAAAGGCTGTGATGTGGCTTCAAGAAGACCCAATCAGCCCTGAGCTAAGGCCCCTGTGTGGTCAATGCTCACGTGTCACCAACATATATCAAACAAAGCTGGCAATTAATTAATTATTTAATTCTTTGGCAGCATGAAGTGGAAGCCCAGGGCCGTTCACAGGCAGCAACATTCTGTCACAGAGCTTACGCCCATGAAATGAGGCTATCCTTTTATTTATGATTGACTGATCTTCATTTTCAAGACCCTGACTGGCCTAGAACTCACTGTGTAGATCAAAGAGATCTCATAATTGAGGTGATCCTCCTACCTCTTCCTTCCAAGTACTAGAATCCTAGGTTTGAGACACCCTGTTCGCTTATTTTTGTTTCTGAGATGGGGTCTCATAGCCCAGACTGGGCTTGGACTTGGATTCCTCCTGCTTCTGCCTCCTAAGTGCTGGAATCCCAGTGTGAACCAGTGCACCTAGCACTAAAATGACAAATCTTTAACTGGAAGCACACATTAAGCAGTTATGTATTGATTAGTTAATGGAAACATGACCTGTGTGACCCACGGCCGGAAGGAACCTAAGGTCTCCAGCAGTGATCCTCAGTGTCCATGTGTACTGAGAGCTGGGCTGACCTGGAGAAGGAATGTGTTTCCTTGTCTAAGACCTGGATTACCTGGCAAAGCCAGTAGTAATAGCCTGGGGCCAGGGTCTTGGGGGAACTGTGACTTAAACCTGAGAACTCAACTCTTGCCCCTTAAAGGGCTGTGGTTATCAGGCCCAAGGCCGTTCTGTGCTCTGTCTGAGACACACTTGGAACCCTGTGTTCCCTTTGTACGACACTGCTTGATTAGCTTCCTGCTGACTTTGTCCCATTGGGCAATAGCTTTCTGTTGATCCTTGCAAACTGTATATAAGACGCTGTACTTCTTAATAAACTCGTTTGCACACACCACCAACTTGGACAAGACCTCCGAGCCCAGCTTTCCTACTTCCTTTATCCTCGCATCTCCTGGCCCTCCCCTTTGGGCCCTGTCACTGAAGAATGACCTGCTGGTCCAGGTCACACGTGAATTGACAGGGCAGAGTCCTTCTAATAATGAGGGTCTTCCATGCCCTGGCTCCTCACAGAAGACTTCAGAGAGTTTTACTGCTTGGGATTAAACGAACGCTTTTTACTGAATGAACTTTATCTACAGGGACTCACGTCAGTGCCGTGCTTCCGGGTGGCCTGGGTGGCCAGAGACTTGACTTTCTCCCGGTAGAGCTGAGCCGCACGGCTGTTGTACTTGGCGTTGGTGTCACTGGTGGTACACCCGTGCTGGTGGAAGAAGGAAGACTACAGAGAAAAGCAGGCGAATTAGCGGAAATATACAAGACTTCTGACCTCAGGCTCAAAATGTTACTGAATGAGGGACTTAGAAAGTTCAAGGGAAAATGAAAACAATTGGACACCATGAAAGCTCTAAAGTAAATTTCCCTTACTTTACAGAAGGGAATCCTTGGGGCCGACCAGACGGCTCAGCAGGGAAAGGCTTAGGCTGCAAAGGTGACAAACTGCGTTCAAACCCCAAGACCTATGTGGTGGGAAAGGAGGCTCACCGCCTACAAGCTGTCCTTTGACCTCTACACGGGCACCATGGCATGTGCACAAGCATGTGCACACACATACAAAGACATGAATGGAATAAAAAATTTAAAAAGAAAATCCCTTCAAATATAGTGACAATATTTTTATTTTTAACACTTATTGGTTGATGGATGGGTTGTTGGGGGTGCATGTGTGCCCATATGACATCTTGGGGGACTCTGTTATCCTTTTCCAGAAAATGAGTTTCAGGTATAGAAGTCATGTCACCTGTCCTGACAGCAGGACTAGACCCAAGACTAGATAGAGAATGGGTTAACTGGCCTTTGGATCTGCACCAACCACTTGTGCTGACTTGAAGGCTACTCTGAGGAGGGTTTCCTTGTGAGAGGCAGGGGCTCGCTATGGATCTCTGTGAGTTCAGGCCAGCCTGATCTACACAGCAAATTCCAGGACAGCCAGGGCTGTGTAACCTCAAAAGAGAAACCAGGCAGGACAAAGGTCTTAGAGAATAAACAACAACTCTTCATTACAGGGTCTCACTATTTAGTCTTGGCTGGTTTTGAACTCACGGAGTTCCTTCTGCCCCTGCCTGCTGGGTGCCAGGTTTACAGACATGGCCACCACATGTGACAACATAAGACTTCTTACACCTGGCTGAACAGCACCTCTGAAAGTGTTTCAGTCACCAGTCAGTACCATTTGGAAAAGGGAGTGTGTCTCAAAAGACCTTTTGGGCTAGCATCTTTTCTCTTCTTTTGACAACTTCATGTATGCATGTAATGTGTTCTGGTCATTTTTACCTTCTATTAGGCTCTCTCATCACTGCTATTCCCAACAAGGCCCCTTCTTCTTTCATGCCTACTGGAGGGCTTGCTTTTTTGTGTGACCCACTGAGTACAGTCAAGTATAGCTATTTATTGGAGCCTGTACAACTACTCCATGGCTACACCACTGAAGAAAATGACTCCCTCTCCCGCCACACACACTAGCTTCTTTGAACCGGTTTCCGGTCTACCACTGGATAGACCTGATTCTCTCTAGTTAATGTAAATACACACATTCCAGTGTAAGCACATAGGTTTTCCTTCAAGGGTTAAAACCTCCTTTTTATTTTAAAGATTTGGTTATGCATGTATATGAGCGCTGTATTTGCATGTGTGCCTGCATGACAGAAGAGGGCATCAGATCTCATTACAGATGTGGTTGCTGGGAATTGAACTCAGGACCTCTGGAAGGGCAGCCAGTGCTCTTAACCTCTGAGCCATGGCTCCAGCCCCTCCTTCTGTTTTAAGCACACCAGGTCTTCTAAATCCTCACTTGCTTTCAGATTCCTTAAAGCACTTAGACTCCTTCATTTTCTTGTGAGTTTACTTCTTCAGTTGTGCTCTGACTCTACCACCAGAGGGGTTGGTTTGTCACCAGACACCCAGTATCCAGCCCAACAGGTACTCACTCAATGGGTTTCTGAATAAAAAAACGCCTTTGATGCTTCTGGCTGTTGAGCCTGCTTTTTGCCATCTGCCCCCACCACCCCCATCCCCACCCCGAGCAACCCAAACACATAGGAATTAAACTTCAGTAAAGAGGAGGAAAGGGCAAGTCTGGGGACTTACAGCATTCGAGTTCCCTCCAACTTGCATGCATCGAAGCTGAAACCAAGACCAGTTCGAATCCAGCTCTGTGGATCTGGAAAGAAACAAGACGCCACAGTGTGAAAACGTCCCTTCTCTGGCATCGAACTGCTAACGAACCTTTCATAACATTTCCTAGAGCACTGGGATGTGGGGCCTCTGTGCAGCCAATCACAGTGGTGTGTGCCAAAGTTCCATGTGAACCTATTTCAAAAACCACAAAGGGTGGGACTGGTGGCTGCTATTGTAGGTGCTTTACCTGCATGTGTGTCTGTACAGCTTGTGTGTGCCTGGTCCTTCAGAGGCCTGAAGATGGAGTCTGATCCCCTAATGTTATACACAGTTATGAGCCTCCACATGGGTGCTGGGGAACCAAACCTGGGTCCTCTGGAAGAGCAACAAGGGCTCTTAGCCACTGAGCCATCTCTCCAACCCCTTTAAGCGGGGGTATTTAACTAAGTTAACAAATTCCCTCAGAACCCTGGATTTCCACAACAAAAGGTTCTGATGGTGAAGGCCTGAGCATGCCCCATAGGAGCTTTGGGCAGTGCCCACTCCAATAGGAAGAACTGCTGCCCAGCAGAGAGTCCTGTGAAAGCTGAGTGCTGAGAAAAAAGTGCTCTTGCTAACCAATGGAGTAACGGGAAGGTGGCCTATGAGGTAAGGAGACAGTGGCTTCCCTCGCGCTTCACTAGTGGCTACCCAACACAGCACTTCTGTAAGTAGAGTGTTTAAGTAGATTTTGGCGGAATGAATGCTGACTTCCCATAGTCAGCAGTGCAGAGGGAAGAAAGTATGTGGCGAACGGTGTGGACTATGGTAGGCCATTTGTTTCCAATGTGTGAGGTCCTTCCTTCAAGGCCACGTGTCCCCTTCCATGCTGGGTTGAGCTAAGGCTCTTTGCTTGAGTCCCTTGAGAGGCACCCAGCTGAGTCTGAGCTGAGGATGTGAACAGCACGGCCCTGGATGCAGGGCAGGGCCAGGGCAATTCCAGCCACTGCTGAACTCTGGGCCCCAGGTATCATCGAGTCTGGTGTTTACACTGGTGTTTAACAAGGTACACTCCCACCTTGTTTCGCTGGATGCCCACCAAAGACAGGTTAGAAATTACTGGTCCTCGTAAAAAAATCACTACCTTGAAATTTAATCTAAAATCACAAACTCCACTTGGTTAAATATGCCAACCATGACACACTGAAAGCTCCGACTGCTGGCATGTGCTGGTGCTCATCTGTGTGCATGTGTGTGGCTGGCAGGGCGAGAAGGAGGGGGGAGACCCAGAACAGGGGCTTCCATGCCTCACTTACATATGTGGGTGCTGCTTAGACCTTTTCCACTGAGCATTTGAATGTTTTCTTTTGAGTGGAGACATGAGGTTGCTTAGGATGGTCTTTGACTTAGGAACTCAAGTGATGCCCTCAGCCTCCCCAGGGCTGGGTTCCTGGCATGTGCCACTCTGCCAGGCTTGTGACATCTTGTATGTTTGCTTGTTTGACAGGGTCTTTTTATGTAGTCCTGGCAGGCCTGGACTTCACTATGTAGACCAGGTTGGCCTTACACTTGGCAGTGATTGTCCTGGGTAACGTGTGCCCTGGATTTTCTCCTGTCCACAGACTAGGCAGTTGTCCGTTGGCTCGGTACTTTTTAGTTGTTGTTTTTTGAGTCATCCATTAGTGTGTGACTCATGCAGTTACATTTATCTGACTTTGAAAAGGAACATGGTTGGACCCGCACAGGCCAAGCAGATCTAGCTGCCCAGGTTCCAGGCTCCAGGCCAGTCCTCCTCCTACCTGATTTCCTGTAACTATGTACGTGGGCCTGTGCCTTAGAGGTGAGCAAGAGGACAGGCCAGATGATAAGGAAGGGACCTGGGAAGGAGAAAAGGACAGAATAGCCCCAAGCAGGAGTGTGCTTCCTCTGCTCTGGACAGGGTGTGGCATTGTATCTGAACAGCTAATGACAAATCTGGGAAAAACATTTTCAAACATAAATCAGTAAGCTGGGAGAGGGGTGGTGGTGTTGGTGTCTGTAATCCTAGTGCTTCAGGAGGCTGAGGAAGTTCAAGGCCAACCTAGGCTGTGCACAGAGTAAGTTCAAAGTCAGCCTGGAAAAGTATAAAAGCCTGTCCCAAAAAGTGCAAAGAGGCTGAGGATCCAGCTCAGTGGAAGAACAGCTGCCTAGCATTCACTGGTTCTGTCCAAAGGGGGCTCAAACACTGACAAAAACACATGCACGAACTTATACACTTAGCTATTTTCACAAACAAAAATTAACTCATGCCTCTAATCCCAGCACTCAGGAGTTTGAGGTCAGTCTGGTCTACAGAGATAATTATAGGAATAGCCAGGGCTAGATAGTGAGACCTTGTCTAAAAAAACAAAAAGAAAACTCAAAAGTGTCAGAAATGTAAGACTTGAAACTATAAAACTATGGGGAACTATAAAACTAAACTATAAGACTAAAACTATGGGGAAAAAACAGGAGCTCACGGCTGTGGGCTCGGTTCTTGTTCTTTGAAGAGGATTTGAAAGGCACACACTATCTGGACGTCAGGAAAGTTTCCAACAGGTGTATCAGAAAACAGAGTAGAGTCATCATCCATCAAATGGGAGTAAATTCTCAAATCATTTCTGTTATAGGGGTCAATATATAGCAAACAAAAAGAAGTCTGAAAACTCAACACAACAAACAACTCAATCCAAACCAGGCAAGAACTTGAACAGTCTTCTAAGATGATACATAGATGGGCTTAGTGCACAAGAAGACCGAGCACTATCACTGGGGAGTTTACATCACACCCGACGGCTGCTAATAGAAATAAAGAAGGAAGGAGGGAGGGAGAGAGAAAGGGAGGGAGAGAGGGAAAGAGGAAGGGAGGGAGGGAGGGAGGGAGGAAGGAAGGGAGAGGGAAGAAAAAAGGAGGGCTGGCCTGGAGTCTAGCTCAGCAGCAGAACACCTGTGCAGCATGCATGAGGCCCCAGTTTAGTCCCTGGCACCACAGAAAAGACAAAAGGGCAGGATCAGGAGGGTGAGGACCAGGAAGAAGAATAGAGACAGGATGGGTTGGAGAGATGGCTCAGAGGTTAAGAGCACTGACTGCTCTTCCAGAGGTCATGAGTTCAATTCCCAGTAACCACATGATGACTCACAACCATCTGTAATGAGATCTGGTGCCTTCTTCTGGTGTGTGTGAAGCAGAATGTTGTACACATAATAAACAAATAAATTAAAAAAAAATAGAGACAGGAGATAAGATGGAAAAGAAGAGGATGAGGAGGAAGAAGAGAGGAGGAGGAGGAAGAGGAAAAAGTCAAGTGACAGATGTTGGTGAAGATGAGCAGAGACTGGAAGCCTAGTGTATTGCTGTGGGGGATGTAAGAAGGCCCTGGTATTCTGTAACAGGGAGGGCTTCCTCAAAACAGGAGAGATGTAATCACCACCTGAGTCATCAACAGCACTTCCGGGTACCGGCCCAAAAGGACTCAACAGTTCCCAAGGTGATGTGCGTGCACCTGTGCTCAAGGCAGCTTTACTCAATAGCTACAACATGGGAGCAACCCGTGTCCATCACGGCTGGACAGAGAAGCAAATCAGTGTCTACAGATGGCTGGGCTAATGTTCAGCCTCGTCAAAGGACGGGAACACCGATTATGAAACAATGGAAGAGCCTTGATAAGAGTGAGCCAAGCAAACGGAGCCAGTGCCCAACAAACACCCCAGCTCTATTCACATAATGTGTGAGGTTTGAGTCAGCATCCCCAACAGGCTCTTGTGTTAAAGCTTGTAGTCCCAGCTGGTGGTGCTGTCTGAGGAGGTTCTGAGGTTATGGCAGCCTTAGGAGGTGGAGCCTTGCTGGAGGAGATCACTTGGGGTGGGCTTTGAGTTCTTACAACCTCACCCCACTTCCTGACCTCTCTCTGATCCCTGATGGTCAGGCTGGCCCAGTTTCCTTCCAGTATGTTTTTTTTTTTCACCATTATGGACTCTCTCTCTGGAACCTTCAGCCAAAATTAACTTTTTTTTTTAATTTTTTAAGGTTTATTTATTTATTATCTATACAGTGTTCTTCCTGAATGTATGCCTGCAGGCCAGAAGAGGACACCAGATATTATTACAGATGGCTGTGAGCCACCATGTCGTTGCTGTGAATTGAACTCAGGATCTTTGGAAGAGCAGCTAGTACTCTTAACTGCTGAGCCATCTCTCCAGCCCCAAAATTAACTTTCTTAAGTTGCTCTTGGAGATGGTGTTTCAGCACAGGAACACATTAGAAACTAGCACAGGAAGTATTAAAGTAGGCAAATCATAGAGTTTAAAGACAGCAGGGGAAAACATTGATAAAATGCACCACAGGCTTGCTTACAGGCCAATTTGGTGGAGGCATTTTCTGAATCAAAGTTCCTTCTTCCAAAATGATGCTGGTTTGTGTCAGGCTGACATAAAACCAGTCAGCACAGCTAGGCATCAGTGGCGCACGCCTTTAATTTCAGCACTTAGGAGGCAGAGGCAGACGGATCTCTGTGAGTTTGAGGTCAGCCTGACTTATAAAGTAAGTTCCAGGAGCTGGGGGAGAGTGTGCTGGAGAGAAGGCTCAGTGGTTTAAGAGCATTGATTGCTCCTGCAGAGGACCAGAGGACCTGGGTTTGATTCCCAGAACTCACACGGCACCTCACCTTCTACAACTCCAGTTCCAAGGGAATCTGGTACCTTCTGGCTTCCAAAGGCCAGACACATACAGAATGAACACACACATACACACACACTACACACACACATATGCAAAATACCCATACACATACAAATAAATACATAAAAATTTTGAATGTTAAAGTAATGGGTGGAGGGCTGGGGCTGCAGTTCAGTGGTAAAGTATTTCCCTTGCAAGCGTGGGGTTCCAGGTTCAATGTCACTAATAAAAAAGCAAAAACAGCAAAGGAGATAGGTATGACAGTCACAAGTGAAGACATTTAAGAACCCTGAGCTGTACATGAAGAAAGGCAAACTATATATCTGTATTATTTGTGTCTTATATCACAATAAGAAAAAGTGTAATAGATAAAAAAAAATTTGACTGGTCATTAAATCCTTCAACATTTAAAGAAGAAATAGGAGCCAGGCGTGGTGACACCTTTGATCCCAGTGCTTGGAAAGTAGAGGCAGATGGACCTCTGTCGGTTGTAAGGTAAGCCTGGTCTACATAGAGAGACCCTGTTTCAAAAACGAAAAATGAACTAAGTAAATAAAAAAAAATAAAAAGAATCTGGGAAGTGGTGATGCACACCTTTAATCCTAGCATTTAGGAGGCAGAGACAGGTGGATCTCTGAGTTCCAGGACAGCCAGGACTACAAAGAGAAACCTTGTCTCAAAAAAACTAGTAGTAGTAGTAGTAATAGTAGTAATTCTAATAATAGTAATAATAACAATAATAAAATAAAAAGAGACAAAGTCATTCTAGCACATTCCAAACATTCTGGAACCAGAGCCTCAGACAAAAGATGACTGACATTTTCTCCTTTACATTCTTCCTGCCAGGCATTGTCTCCAGCAGAGAGACAAGTACTGTTTGCGCCCACGGAACAGTGCAGTTTCTCCAGCCCGCGAGGGAAAGAAAGTCCACTTACCGGATAAAACTCAAGTGAACACCAAGTGACCGGTGTGACCCTGAGCAGTCAATGCAAAGAAACACTCCGAAGGTTATGCTTGCCCAGCTGGGGTTTTTGGCACCGCAGTCAAAACATACCTGAAAGAAAAAGACATTAAATGTGGTCGGCAACTAACTGACATCAGTCGGTGAGTCATTCAGGAGGCTGGAGGGGGAGACTCACACTTTACACCCAGAGGCTAGGGAAACTCAGCCCAGAGACCTGGCCTTGCAGGCATGAGGATCTGCATGTTGTCCACCCCTAGAGCCCACGGTGGGGGCGGGGACCAGCTGGCTGTGCTTACCTGTTGCTAGGGAGGCACAGACTGACAGATCACCTACTTGGCAAGTTGCAGGCCAGTGAGAGACCCTGCCTCAAAGAAACAAAGTGGGTGGCATCTGAGGAATGACTGCTGACCGTCGAGGTTGTCGTCTGGCCTCTACACACACATGAATACATGTGTGCCCACACATTCACATGGACATACACACACAGGAAGAGAAAGGATGTCACCTAGGTTTTCCAAACGTTCACATTTCTTTTATAATGATGATGACGGTAATAATACAAAGCTACATTAATTAAATACAGTAAAAATATAGTTATATCTCAAACACTGCTTCTCTCAGAACTGTCAGTAGGGATCCTTAGCACATAAATGCATGTTGCTGAGGAACAGGACTCTGTCGGGACATTCTGTCCCATCCCATCAAGGGGGCAGCGGTTGTCACCCACATAGCAGGCTTCTGGGTGTGAGTCTCTCTCTCTGCCCGAGAAGGAGGGGGCACTAGCCAGATGCTCAATCATCCCCCACCTCTTAATAATCATATCCTTGTGCAATCTCCGCCTCACTTTACCAAGGTGCCTTGGAGAATGAGGTGGGAGGACAATCTACCCCTTCTGCGATTGGCCTCATCACCGCTGTCACCACTGGGTCACTACCTCTGGGAGAAACCAGATACAGTTTCTCAAGGACACTCAAGAGAGCCCTGGGGACAGGCTCAAGTGGCAAGGAGCTGGGTGAGGCCCTTGCTGAACAGCTGTGGAGAGTGGAGGCCTGCCCACATCAGCAGATGGAGTGATGCTCAGATGACAGACATGAGCGGCATCACAGACACGACCCACTAGCCGGCCGGGTCACTCTGCTCCTGACCTCAGAACCCATGTGGGGAACATGTCTGTGGATGGAAGATGCTAAGTCTGGGAGTTACTCCAGTGTTCCGCTCTGAAACACGGCTATCCCAACCGCCAATCCAGGGTGCTTTGAGAACTGCTAGACACATGGGTCAGACAACAGAATGTGTCCTCCACTCTATGGGCACAGAAAGTCCCTACGGGGCTGGGCCTTCCCTGTTACCTGTTTTCTCTATAAGCACAGGTGT
This sequence comes from Alexandromys fortis, assembly GCF_014885135.2. Classification (NCBI taxonomy): domain Eukaryota; kingdom Metazoa; phylum Chordata; class Mammalia; order Rodentia; family Cricetidae; genus Alexandromys; species Alexandromys fortis. The sequence continues at coordinate 14,618,468 of NW_026067901.1, read as the reverse complement.
TTAGTGCTGGCTCAACGGTTCTGGATATTTACCTCCCACGGACTCTTATCAATTAGTCTTTTCTCATAGGCACTCAGCAAATGTTTGCTAACCAAGTAAACAGCACACCAACTTATTGCCAGCTCATAAACTGCCACCTGACCCCTCCATGATGATGAGAGAAAACACTCTTTATCTGATAACACGTGCACAGAGCTATTTAAAGATACACAGTGCTGGGCACCCGGAGGGCTCAGTGGGTAAAGGTACTTGCTGCCAAGCTTGATGATGACCTAAGTTCAATTTCCAGATCTTCATGGTGGGGGGAAAGAAATGAATCCCTCAAGCTGTCCTCTGAGCTACACAAGCAGGTCATGAAAAGCATACCATGGTACTCATGTGACCCCACTACCACCCAAAATAAATAATCACACAGTGTCTTCCATGGAATTTAATATTTATAGTCAATTCAAATTGGAATAGCAATTACATTTTTTCACAAACAGGAAATTAGCTTTAATATTTTTCAGCCTCCCCCCCGACATACTTTAGACACATTTTATAAAGTGAACACTCCCTCAGCTGCTTGCAGCCTTGGGAAGCAAGAGAAACTACAAGCTGCTGAATAGCTGTCGCCATGCTGGACTCAGGCTGACCAGCGACAGCAGGTGTGGAGTGACAGCAGGCTTGGAGAGTGGACAAGACTCACTGGGCTACGTGTCAGACACTGTAACAGAAGCCAAGGTACACAGGAGTGGACGGCATCGTAAGTCCACCAGCGCACACCGAGACCTAGTCCCTGACGGCCAAGTGCTGTCCTGTGAGGTGCTGGTCATGAGGGGAGAGATAGGCACAGACATGAAACAGCGCTGGGGAAGCAGCTGTGCACTTCCTATCCTGTGCTGTCCCTGCCCCCATGGTCTAGTGGGTGAGACAACTCGTTATCTGATCCTATGGCTTTAGGTGAAGGGATGCACGGCCTCAGCCACCCCACTGCCTGGGACCCCTGGGAAATATCCTCCTGCCTTAGCAGGCCTGGGGCAGGCTGAATGTTCTGCAGTTCCGTGTTGAAATTCTCGAGGCTTTTCAAACAAGGGCATAACCTCTCTATTTTCAGCATTTTACAAATTAATAGCTGGCCTTCACCGTCATTTTAGGGAGAATAAGGAAACAATCAGACATCAGAGCTGAGATACAGGAACCAGGGCAGGAATAGTGGGACATGCCTGGCAAGTAGAGGCAGGGGGATTAGAAATTCAAAGCTGATTTCAGCTACACTGGACCTTAAGTGATTTGTGTTCTTGGCACCTACCCCTAGCATTTCACCAGTGTCTCCCATATCAGACAGCACAACAAATGAAGCCCTTCATCTACTTTAAACACTACTTCATTTTATGAATGGTCTATGTCTGTCCGTGTACCACATGTGTGTCTGGTGTCAGCAGAGGCCAAAGAGGACATTGGTGCCCCTGGAGCTGTAGTTATGAATGGTTGTGAGCCACCATGTGGATGCCAGAACCAAACCCAGGTCCTCTGTAAGAGCATTATTAAGAGCTCTTAACCACTGAGCAATCTTTCTAGCCCCCTTTACTTTTTAAAAGAGTTATTCTAAATTGTGTGTGTGTGTGTGTGTGTGTGTGTGTGTAGGCGTGAGTACAGCTACCCCTGGAGGTCAGAGGCACTGAATCCCTTGGGACTGGAGTGGCTGTGAGCACCTGGCACGGGTGCTGGGAACCTGACTCAGGCTCTCTGCAAGAGCAGCACTCAGTCTTCACTGCTGAGCCATTTCCCCAGCCCCACATCTTCTATTTTCACCCCACTGCAGGCGTCTCGAAGGCACGTGTCATGTCTATACCTTCAGCGTAAATGTCCTCAGTGCTTTACACGGCAATGCACACGGTGGGTGCTGAACAAACACCGGGAAGCAGCCTGTGTGCCGAGGCCATTCACCCAAGCAGCCTGCCTTCACAACCAAGGCAATGCGGATGGCGAATTCCAATACAGCCAATCTAGCTGCTTTCTTTTTGCCTTTTCTGACTTATGCATTTTAGGGTTCCTTTTTTATTACCCCTTCTTTTCTAGACAGGGTCTTCTGTAACTCATTTGTTCTGTAGCTGTAGATGACTTTCAACTCCTGGTCCTCCTGCCTCTCCCTCCAGGTTCTGGAATTAAGAGTGTAATAGGCCTACAGCCCTATTACAGCACAGTTTACTTTCAGGGAAGGCCCTTATAAGCTCAGATGAGTCTTTATACATTGGTACTTATTTAATTTTTAAATTTTCATTTGTGAAAGGACCTTGCTATGTGGTCTAGCCTTGAATTTGCCAATCCGTCTGCCTCAACCTAAGTGTTTTAAAAAATGTTGTTAAGCCAGGCATAATGACATATTCTTGTAATTTCATCATTCAGAAGGCTGTGGCAGGGGGATTGCAAAATTCAAGACCAGCCCGGAGTTACATAGTGAGTTTAAAGCTAGCTACACAGAAAGAACCTGTCTCAGAAACAAAACAAAAAAAGGAAGAGAGAGAGAGAGAAATGTGAGTGGGAGAGCTACAGCTCAATGGCAAAGTGTTTGTCTAGAATACACAAGGCCCTAGGTTCAAACCCCAGTACTACAGAAAAAGGGAGGGGCTTGTTGTTAACCAGTCCTTCTAGCAATTAAAACAAGTTTTTACTGTTCTTCATGGCTTCAAGCCATTTCATCATCAACAGTTTCAAGCTAAGACCATAAAGCAGAGCCAAGTGCCACGAGACATGACCAGAAGCTACTCTGGCATCTTGCGTTAGAAATCTTATCACAAGCTAGGCAGTGGTGGTGCACGCCTTTAAACCCAGCACTCGGAAGGCAGAGTCACGCAGATCTCTGTGAGTTTGAGGCTAGCCTGGCCTACAGAGCTAGTTCCAGGACAGCCAGGGCTACACAGAGAAACCCTGTCTCAAAAAAACAAACAAATCATATTACAGAACATAATATATCCACAGGTGTGCTCTTAGAATAAAATGGAAACAATGGCTTCATTCATGTAGACTAAAGTCACAACAGGGTTTTCTTGGATCATCTAATCTAATCTAATCTTTACAACCACCCTTTCAGTTAGATCCAGTTCAAAATCACATTCTCAGACAATGAAAATAAAGTGCAAAGTGGACAAGGGATGTGCTTCAGCATGGTAAAGCTAGAACACAGCAGCACTCCCCCCATATATATATATATAGTGTGTGTGTGTGTGTGTGTGTGTGTGTGTGTGTGTGTACGTACATTTTAGGGCAGGTCTCACTTTGTAACCAGACTAACCAGAAATCCACTACGTAGCTTAAGCTGTTCTTTAACTATTGGAAAAACAACTGCCTCAGACTCCCAAGGGCTGGAATTGTAAGTATGTACCATCATGCCCATGGACAATAATTTTAATTTTTTTGAGAGAGAGTCTCATGTAGCCCAGGCACACTAGAACTTGCTATGGAGCTGAGGCTGCCCCTGAACTCCTGATCTTTCTCGCTTCACCTCCCAAGTGGTGGGATTACAGCATATGCCACCATGACCAACGACATTTTAATACGCAAGCAAGGCCACATGGGTTCCTTAAACGTGTCTCTTGATATCATGACACCGACTTTTTATTTAAAGGGAACACCTTCCCTTTTTGTTGCTGTTTCTTGCTTTTTATCTTTCTTATTTTGCAGCGTCTTTCTGAGGACTTCAAAGAGAATACATACTGGTGTGACGGGGAGAGAAAGCACTAGCAAATGTATTTTCCTCCCTGCCAGCTGCACATCCAATCGTGTGTGGTAACAAGCAAGTCCCTGCTACACACAGATCAATCTTCATTTGAAGAAAAATCAAGGAAATAGTAAAGCAACAGACACTGGAGAGTGCCTGGAAGCTGTCTCCTCGTCCCTGCACTCACCAGACATTATCACCCCAATTAACCATTTCCCTCACTAGAAGCCTATAAAAACCCGGACTCCCACCATCAAGACCTAAAATGCCTGGGTTTTATAAAACGTTGGAGCTTTCTAGGCCACCAGTTCAGGACTCATGGCTGTGCTCGGTTACCAGATGTTTCCTTGGAGGTGGAGGTAGAGACCAGACTGAACTCCAAGAGGGTGGGGAGAGTCCACGGTGACACGACAGCCCTTTGTACTCTCCAGGTTCCACCCTGCTCCGTCATCCCAGGGAAGTGGTCACTTTAACCCTGTGTATCATAACAACACTGCCTGCCACGTGCTGAACGTTATGAGGTACAGTGGGGGTGGGGTGGGGACGCTTACAGGGAAAAAAAAATTGGAGGGGTGGACCTCAACCTCTGAAGGGATGAGGGTGAACTTTGGTGGACTTCCTTAGAAACACAGAAAGCTGGCATCCAGGGCAGAGAACCTTAGCTTTACTGGATTTGGAAACGGGATGCCACCAAAGGACAATGGGATCAGTATCCAGCAGGTCATGAGTCCTGAGAAACACTAAAGACAAGGTCCATGGTGGGGATAATTCCTTCTTTCCCAGAGCCCAGAATGTTCTGACCCCTAGACATGCTTCCCCCCTGGTCTAGGTGGCTGTAGTGTTCCCCCTCAGCTCACGGGAGGCAGAGTGTATGCCTCTCGAGCTTTCTCAGAGATCAGCTATCCAATGGACAGGCGAACTTCCACTCCCTGCTCTCCCCACCCCACCTTGTCTGTGCTTCTGGGTCAAGGTGCTCTGGTCTCCAGACCTAGGCACCCCCAGATGCCATGAACCGGTTCTCTCTCTCCGAGTCCCCAGGTACTGGCCTCTGATCCTGGCCATCCCGAGAGGCCCATACCCCACTTCTCTCTCTGCCCTAGACATCTCCAGATGCCCATGCCGCCATCCTCTGTCTACGCCCAGGTGCTCTGTCCTCCGGTGCGGGATACCCCAGACGTCCATGCCCCGGCCCTCTCTGTGCTCCCAGGTGTTCTGCTCTGTGCTTCTGTACATCCTCTAGATGCCCATGTCTCAAGTCCTCCCTAGGCCCCTAGGGCCTCTAGCCAGGCTCTCACTGGACCCCGTACTCCGTTGCCAAGCCCCTGGTGTGTGCCCCCCCTTCCGCCCCTCGCTGGCGAAGGTTGGGGAGCGGCAGCTGCCAGGCCCACAGTGCGACGTGTCACAGGCCGGGCGGCTCCTCCCATGGCCGTGGCCACACCGGGGTCCAGCGAGCCGTGGGGTCCCGAGCCCGCCTGGGGCCGTTACCTTGTTAGTGGGCACCGAACGTAGGCGCTTGAAGATGGCCAGGATGTCCTGCTTGCTGGGGTCCCCCATGGTCACCGAGAACCGAGGTGAGGCAATCCCCGACAACCGGGAAGAGACAAGGAGAAGCGGTTGCCGCCTCCCGGAGACCGAGGGGCGGGGCTGCGCGTGACGAAGGCCACGCCCCCTCCGCACATAGACTCCGCCCACAAAGCGGGCGCACGCGCCGTTCTCCCTCGCTCTGACGCTCCAGCGGCGCGTCAGGACCCTCCGGGTTCTCACCTAGAGGCCCGGGGCGGCCGGCGCATGCGCGGACGTAGCGTCTCCTTTCTGCAGTCCTTCAGCTCTCAGTTAGTCTGCTGTGTAGAACAGAAGCGCCAGGCTTTGCGCAGGGGGCAGCGCGCTTACCCACCGTACCCGCCAGCATCTCGCTGCCGGCTCCTCCCACGGTCACACGTTCTTCCTACTGGGTGGCAGAGCCAGCGGGTCCCATCCATCCTCACGGCCTGGAGAGAAGCAGTGGAGGAACGTTTGTTTGTACTGTCGTTCTCCGCTGAAGCTAAGCCGTGAATGAAAGTCTGTGCAGTCTCATTTTCTCCTCTCTCCGGTGAAGCTAGGTTAGCCTAGAACCTACTGTGTAGTCCCCAGGCTGCACTTGACCTGGAGATCTTCCAGTATCAGCTTCCTGCGTGCTGGGATTACAGGTCTGCGCTGTGCCATACCGGTTCGGTAATCTTGTAACTATAAATTGTTCTGTCAGTGGAGAGAGTGCCCGCTTCTAGGCCACAGGCTCTGACAGGATCAGAACTGAGAAGTCTAGAAAGACCAGAAACATGACTATATAGTGCTTGGGGCGCCATCTAAACCTCGAATAACATTAGTAGCTAGAAGGCTTGAGCTCGGGAGCAGGTGCCTCTTTTACAAGGGTCAGCATGGAGCAGCTGACAAACATGGCCTCAGGTAGGGCACAATAGAAGAAAAACAGGTTTTGGTGTTGAGTGCAGTGCCCAGCTTCTTCCCGGTTGGGCTGGCTGCTTCTCAACCAGACGGCTTTAGTCATTTCCTAGCTTGTACGGAGGAGGTGGGGTTGAAACATGCCGACCGGAGTGGCACAGCAGCTTCAGGGATATTCGGGAAGGGGACTTGGTGTGAAGTTGGGAATACTTTCCGGGACATCTGCACATCCTCAGGGAAATTGGCACCTCACAAAAGCTGTGCACTCACCAACCCAGAGCTGGATCCAAAACAACCAAAAAACCCACAAGGATCAAAGGGTAGCAGTAAGGAGACAGCTGAAAGAAGGCCCAGACAGGGTGGGAACAGTTGTGTGTTTGGCCTCTTTGTTCAGGATTGAACTCAAGGCTTTGCATATGCTAAGCAAGCGCACACTGCCCACTGAACCACATTCCTGTTCCAGAAGGGTCTGCTTAGCCATATCCTCCCATCTCTCTAACTTCCTTTGTCTTTCCCATGTAATGTTCCTTGCCATCTCTCTTCTCTCTGGCCCTGTGCTGCATGCTGTCAGTGTTAGGAAACGGCTCGAGGTGGACCTTGGCAGGCGGGTGTTAATAATACATCTCTTTTTCCGACTTCTCCAAAAACGACAAAAGCCTCTTCTGTAGATTTCACTTCTTTTTCTGTACATCTTGCTGTAATACCCGGCATCCATATTTGGGAGCCCCCTCCCCTTGGGCCGGACTCCACCTCCGGGAATGCCCACCAAGTGCTGACCACACTCCCACAGGCTATTTAGGCTGCTTGTCATGCTGGGGTGGGAGGGGGGAGCTGCTGCATTAAACGTGGGCATCATTTATTCAGTCTGATTTGGTCTGATTGGAATTATTTGTGTCAGTGGAGAGGCTCATCTTAAGAAAAATACCTAGCACCTGCAATATACATATTGCTCGCAGTATTTTAGATTGTGGGAGGCTGGGCTTTATGGGATTAAACTGCACCTCTCGCAATGGATCATATATGTAATTATTATAGATTTCAATGTAAGAGAATAATACACTATAGATGTTGTCTTCATCAGCTTCTGCCTTGCAGAATTCTTGTACATTTATCATATCTACACATTTTGGATCTGCTTGTTGCTCCCTAAAGGGCATCCCTGAGATGGGCGTGGCTTTTCTTCTCTGCTGATCTAATAGGGCGTCAATGTCACACTATATTTCCATGCTCTTCCTTTCCTTAGATTTAAAAACAGAACATTTGGCTCAAAATGACCCTATGCTGGTCTGGAGAGATGGCTCAGCGGTTAAGAGCACTGACTGCTCTTCCAGAGGTCCTGAGTTCAATTCCCAGCAACCACATGGTGGCTCACAGCCATCTATAATGAGATCTGATGCCCTCTTCTGGCGGGCAAGCATACATGGAAGGAATGTTGTATACATAATAAATAAATAAATCTTTAAGAAAAAAATCATATTTGAACAACGAGGAAGCAGGCCTCATACCCCAGAGAACCTACCGTTGTGTGAGTTTTTCCACTTCCGGTCACACCATACGTAAACAAAAGACCATTATTGCCATGAATGAGGTCATCTGCCAATGGACTAGCCACAACATCGAAGTTTCCTCCGAGGGGTATGAGTGCCAAATTCCGGCTTAAGTGAATACTGAGTCTCCTGATAGTCTCCCTTTCTGCTGAGTCAATGACGCTTAGGAGTGTGGGGCTGCACAGTCGTATTACTGAGGATTTCTACATATAGCATTCCTGGTCAGGAAAGCTCAGTGGGCACACCCTACGGCACACCCCAACTGGATCTTTAAGGTCTGAGAGTTCATTCTCTGCCTTGTCTCCCACCTTCTACTCACAACCTTGTCTTTCCTTCTCACACCGACTCGGTGCGGGTGTGTTTGCTTCGTGGCATGCCTTGGCAGGGCCTGCCAGAGGCACCCACTTCAAGCAGAAACCCTTCCCCGCCTGCTCAGCCTGAAATAGACCTGCCCTTTCCCACTTAAAACAAACCTGCTTTCTCATTCACTGGTGGCTCTACCTTTCATCTTATGTCTTTGCCAAATGTCAACACCAAGCTTCTAGAGAATCTAAATAAGTGGCAACTTGTTTGATAAATAAGATATCTAATCTGTAATAAAATGACTGGTCCCCAGAGAGGGTCCTTTTCCCAGAGTTGGGCATTTGGGTCAAGGCCCCCATGGCTTATCAAAGGCAGTACTCATCTCTGTGATTCCTCAATCCCTGCTCATGGGCCACACCCCAATTTACAAGCCCCCTTTTCTCCTGTCCCCGTTTGGCCCTGGGATCTTCCCCTTATTGCTTTTTCTTGCCTTCTCAGGAAACAGTCTCAGTTTGGTACAAACTGGTTCAGTTTTACCCACAGAATGGCTATCTTGATTTCTTTACCGAACTCATCATCTACAAGTAAAATGTTTTATTTTGATCCTAGAAGAACTTCAATTCAAAATGATTACTTTTAAGACTAAATCTGGCAGGAATGTAATGTGAACTCTTAGTCTTATGGAAGCTGCTAGCCTACTGTAGACTATTGAAGACCACAAGTTAAGAGTCATCTTATACATGAGCAAGCTCTTTAATTGTGGTCACGCTGGGTACTGATGTAATTAATTATAGAGGTAAGCCCTATGCAGTCCTCTATATGTTTTCAGACATAAGGAAACAAGTAGCTGAAGACAAAGTTTGCCTACTCAGATATGATATACCCAAGAGACAGACAGTCCTCAAATGCTCAGAGATCTGCAGAATATGGCATTTAAAATGTTTAATTTAAAAGGCTTTTCATAATAGAGAGACAAGCCAGCTCCTGGCAGCATCCCTATTTCCTCCAAAGATGATGAATTGGAACAGAAGAACCTCCACCCGGAACTTGCTTCGTAAGTGGCGACACTGACCACTGAGCAAAACCGCCTTTCACCTCCACTGCTGCTAAGATCCTCTTCAGACCGTGGACAACAGGACACCAGGGAATTGACTGCCTCGAGTTGCCCAGACAAAGGTAGGCTGGTCCTCCCATGAGTCCTTACTCCACAGAAGCCTGTGGGATCTTCTGGGACCTTACAGGCCTACCTCTGCCAGCCAAACACGAATGTTGCCCTGAGACCTTTGCCCTCAGTGACCATGGAGGACCCTGCGGTGACTTGTCTAGGTAGTCAAACGAGTCATTTTTAATTGCTAATCCAGGTAAAATTTTATTCCTCTCAGAACTCTGATGCTGTTTGATGACTGGTAGCGTTTTAACAGCAGCAACCAAGGCTTCAAATGCCTTCGCAGTTCTCTTCCCTGTGTAAAGTTCAGGTTACAGGCCTTGCTCTCCTAGAGCTGATGCTAAGTCCAGATACAATCTACCTCGTTACTGGACTCAGAAAAGAGATAAACTCACAAAACAAATTTCAATGTAACTTAGTATTCCTTTGTTTAAAGAAACTTACTTTGCAATGACTGCCCTCAGCGATCAACCACCAGAGTCTCCTGAGTGTTAAGGTGATGCCATGACAAAGGAAAGGAACAGGTGCTTCCGGTTTATTTACATAACGATAGGAAAACTGGAGGTGTGAAAATCTAAGAATGTTTTAGGGTCTAAGAAGGTTTTTTTAAGGTGTGCAAATAAAGTTATTAAGGTGCTCACATGTAAGTTATTAAGGTGTACATGTGCAAGTTATTAAGGTCTGAGGATAAAGAGAAATAAAACATGTTCCAGATTTCCCTCTCTCATTATGCAACTGTTATATTAAGACTCCAAAAGTTCATAGTCTTCACATTAATCAACAGAATTCTGATAAGCTATGAATCGGGCTCTGGCAGAGTACTACCACTATCATCATAGCCACAAGCTCAAGATTTCAAACTTCCTTTGGCTGTTTCCTAACTATAGACTTAAAAGGTGCTTTTCATTGTGCTAATAATATCTGTCACAATTTTCTGGATAGAATAAAGAATGTTAATGCTTTCAACCAAAATCATTTTTCTGCCATGAGTATACAGCAGTTTCTACAATGCAGATTTCAGTAGAGAATATGGACAGTGGGGATGCTAATGTGCTTTTAAAACTTAACTTTTCACAAACCCAAAAAATTCTTGTAAGCTCCAGGAAGTCGACTTGGATTCTCCTCAAACAGCTCAGACACACTTCAGATAAGTACTGCCTAAGCCTCCTGCCTTTCCCTGTTCTTGACAGCCCCTCCTTCAGCTACCATGACCTAAGAAAAACAATTTTTCCTTAAGCTTAACCTTGTCCTTGCTCTGTCAGCACCACGCCAGGTCTAAGAGGCCCCAGACAGTTCCACAGAGCCTGGACAGAAGCGAGGCAATCAGCTACTCCAGGACAAGGCCAGCTCCTCAGTTTTCTCAGGTCCCTCAAGATTTCGACACCCACAATCAGCAGGAAGCAGTGTCAAGAACCGGGCACCCTCACTTCCCTATTCTTTCTGCCTGACTCCTCATCTTTTTTAATAAATAAAAAAGGGAGAAATGTTAGCATCCAGGCACATCCGGTCCCACCCCTTGGGGACCTGGCAGACAAGCAGTAGACTGGTCTGCTGTGTGTCTCTGTGCCCCCATCCCTTTAAATGGTGGAACTTGGCCTATTCCTTCCTCTTCTTTCTCTTCCTCTCTCCCACCTGTCTCTGTTTGTCTTTCTGCCTCTCTTTGTATCTCTCTCTCCCCACTCCCTTCCCTTCTCAATAAAACTCCCCATGTAAGCTCTGCCTGAATGGCATGTTTGTCTCTTACCACTGTGGTTTGGATCCATCCACCAAGGTCCATTTCAGTCAGTTCCACATCCCCTCTCCATATAGTCAGTCATCTAATGCACACCTCCCACTCGCTCTTCTCCCACTCCTCTAACGCACACCTCCCACTCACTCTTCTCCCACTCCTCTAACGCACACCTCCCACTCGCTCTTCTCCCACTCCTCTAACGCACACCTCCCACTCGCTCTTCTCCCACTCCTCTAACGCACACCTCCCACTCGCTCTTCTCCCACTCCTCTAATGCAATCCCTGCCACTTGCTCTTCTTCCAGCTGCTGCCTGTGAATTATGCTATTGAAACACTGATGCCTTTTAAATTAATGTGATTCCCCTCTGTATGCTGTGATTAAAGAAACTGGCTTGGCCTGATAGGGTAGAGTAGAGCTAGGTGGGAAAAAAACTAAACTGAATGCTGGGAGAAAGAAGGCTGAGTCAGAGAAGCCATGGAGCTGCCGCTGGAGACAGACATGCTGAAACCTTGCTGGTAGGCCATGTGCCTCATGGTAAAATATAACGGAAATGGGTTGATTCTAGATGTAAGAGCTAACTAACAATATGCTTAAGCTATTGGCCAAACAAAACTGTAAATAATATAGTTTCTGTGTGATTATTTCAGGAGTCTGGACAGCCGGGAACAAATAAGCGCACTCCTACTCCAACAATTTGGAAAGTGTATGTGCATGCACTCATGTGCCAGAGTGCTTGTAGATGTCAGAGGACAAGTTCTGGGGCTTGTTCTTTCATCCTACCACATGGCTTCCAGGGATTGAAATCATGTCTTCAGGCTTAATGGCAAGGGTTTTTATCTACTGAGACATCTCTCAGCCAGTAGTGTGCATTCCCTACATAACTGACCTACTGTCTATCACATTCAGAGGTATTTTCTTTTCTTTCTGTGGCACCAGGGACTGAACGTAGGGCCTCATACTAGACAAATGCTCTAGCTCTGATCTACATCCCCAGGCCAGTCACATTTTCTTTTTTTTTTTTTAAATATTTATTATGTATACAATATTCTGTCTGTGTGTATGTCTGCAGGCCAGAAGAGGGCACCAGACCCCATCACAGATGGTTGTGAGCCACCATGTGGTTGCTGGGAATTGAACTCAGGACCTTTGGAAGAACAGGCAATGCCCTTAACCTCTGAGCCATCTCTCCAGCCCCGCCAGTCACATTTTCATCACTCAACAGTCCTTATTTTTGACCCAGTAACACAGCACTTTATAGAACTCCACATTTAAGACTCGTCACTTTCCAGATGTCCTTCTCACTCTTCCAAGTAGCTCTCAGGAAGCACCTGTCTCTGACAGTCCTGCTGAGCTCTTGTCTCTTCATATCCAAGTCCTCTCACACACTGGCTTCTTCCTGGCCCTTGTACTCATCTTCATCCTCAACCTTACTCTTTCTTCCCCAATTTCTCACCCATATGAGCTCTCTGTCCATGCTGTTCCAAGTCCTTGTGCCAATACTTTCTCCATGGCTGGCTAGCCAGCTGCTCTTTGGCCAGAGCTACTCTGGCAGGCCTGGTCTCTGCAAGTTCAGATACTACCAGTGTGGCCAGACTGCTGGAACTAGCCTTCTCTTCCTGAACATAGTAGCCAAATGTGTCTTCTCCAGAGTTAACCCCATAGCAAATGGTATAACTCTCAGAGCCTCTTTTCAGAGTCAGTCTTGATTTCCTCTCCCTTGTATTATTAAAGGCTTATCCTTTCTTTAGGGGTATTTTATCTCTTCAAAATTTCTTCCATGGGTGAAAAGGCTTTAAATTGAGATGACAGATTAAAAGCAGTAATCAGAGAAGATGACCAAGTCTTTTTGTTGTTGTTTTTACCTTCCAAAAGACCTAAACGGCAATCCTTGCCCACCATGGAGGTTCATGGGAATGGCAGGTGGCTCTGTTTACATCTCTTTCTCTATTTCCCACCTTTAGGATAACACTCCTTCAGTTCTTTCTCTGGCTCCACTACTCTCAACTGCCGTCACTGTCTTCCAAAGAGTTCATTCTAAAAATCTCTGTTGCTACTTGCCTTTGGGCACTTTTTTTTTTTTTTTTTGGTTTTTCGAGACAGGGTTTCTCTGTGGCTTTGGAGCCTGTCCTGGAACTAGCTCTGTAGGCCAGTCTCGAACTCACAGAGATCCGCCTGCCTCTGCCTCCCGAGTGCTGGGATTAAAGGCGTGCGCCACCATCGTCCAGCTCTTTGGGCACTTTCTATCCAGTTTTATGCACCTAATTTCAGGATTATTTTGCCCAAACACCATCAGGATATTAAGTCCTAACCACAACCCTGAATCTGAGACTTTTGATGTTTTCTTTCTTTCTTTCTTTCTTTCTTTCTTTCTTTCTTTCTTTCTTTCTTTCTTCCTTCCTTCCTTCCTTTCTTTCTTTCTTTCTTTCCTTTCTTTCTTTTTTTGTTGCTGCTGTTGTTGTTTTTCGAGACAGGGTTTCTCTGTAGCTTTGGAGCCTGTCGTGGAACTAGCTCTTGTAGACCAGGCTGGCCTCGAACTCACAGAGATCCGCCTGCCTCTGCCTCCCCAGTGCTCAGATTAAAGGGGTGCGCCACCACTGCCTGGTGACTTTTGATGTTTTCTAAGTAATCTTCATGGTGGAGTTCTCCTTAGACCCCCCACCATACCAACTGCTCAGTATCTGTGCTTCCCTAGCCATCTCTCATCTACTGGCTGTGAGTCCACCTACCTCTGCCTATTTGGTTTTGCCTTAAACCTGCTTTTAATTTTAGCCTTTCTCCCAAAGAATCTACACTCCAGTTCTCTGTCACCCCTCTGTGAACCACCATTACCCTCTTGACTTCTAGCTGTCCTTCACAACACTTCAGTGACAATGTCAGCATCACTGGACATGTTCATTCAGTGGTATTCAGTTTTTCCACCCACACAGCTCAAGTTAACTCCGGTTCTCCCATTTGCCAGTGATTGTCTCTCTATAATCCATGTGTTGATAACCAGAGGTCTACACAATTTCCATCTGCAATGCTTACCATTTTAAAACAAGTTTTTATATTTATTATTGTATATGATTACTTTGCCTGCATGTACGTGTATCATGTCTGTTGCCCTAAGAGATCAGAAGGTATCAGATGCCCCCTGCTCTGAAACTGGAGCCACAGCTGGCTGTGAGTCACCATGTGAGTACTGGGAACTGAACCACTGAGCCAGCCATCTCTCCAACCCCTTAAAGATGCATAACTTTGTCTGTTGGGTGGTTTTGTACATGAGGATAGTATCTGTAGAGGCCAGAAGGCATGGAATTCCCTCTCCTGGAGTTATAGGCATTTGGAAGCTGCCTAATGTGGGTGCTGGGTACCAAACACAGTATATGCTCTGAACTGGTGGGCTACATTCCAAACCCACAAAATCCCTTGTTATTCATAAATAAATACTCTCTCCCTTTCAGCGTTCTCATAAAAATAGATTCTTATGGAGCTGGAGCAATGGCTCAGTAGTTAGGAGCACTGGATGCTCTTCCAGAAGACCTGGGTTTGATTCCCAGCAACTACCTGGCAGCTCACAACCATTTGTAAATATAATCTCAAGGGAATCCAACACCCTCTTTTGGCCTCCATGGGTATTGCACACACATGGTATACTGACATACATGCATGCAAAACACCTATATGCATACAAATTTTTAAACAGATTATCATACCTGTAAATTTCTCCATATTGCTCTTGCCTACTCAACAATTTCATGTTTTTTCTTTTCTTTTTTTTAATATTTATTTATTTGTTATATGTACAATATTCTATCTGTGTATATGCCTGCAGGCCAGAAGAGGGCACCAGACCTTATTACAGATGGTTGTGAGCCACCATGTGGTTGCTGGGAATTGAACTCAGGACCTTTGGAAGAGCAGGCAATGCTCTTAACCTCTGAGCCATCTCTCCAGCCCCAACAATTTCATTTTTTCCTCAGTATTATAGATCGAACTATATACTCAGATGTATAATTGTATACATGCCAGAGTCTCACACACCCACAGCAGCACTTTACCACTGAGCCACACCCTAAACACACAACCTATCCTTATTTCTGAGGCATTAGTGCTGCCTTGTTTCTTTACACAAGAGCTTTACTGTTGGGGACTGCAGACCACAAGACTCTGCATTTCCTGTACAACTATTTTTCTTCTGCTCTGTGCAGCCTGCAGCTGTTCTGAGCACAAGACCCTCAGGAGTTCCTGATGGCAGGGGAATAGTTTCTGGTGGGCTGCAGCTGAAAGATCCCAAGAGCTGGGGCATGGCCAGAGCACTATATAAGTTGCCCTTGAGCACAATAAAGGGGACATTCTTATTTCAAGGATGACCTGTGTCTCTGTGTGTGTATATGTATGTTTAAATCTCCAGGCCCTTGCCCTACTCGCGAACAGGCCCATAATGCAGGCGCCACACTACAGGCATAGTACCGTATTACATGTAGTAGCACGGACTCGCCACTTTACATGTTAAAATACATACTTGAGTACTTGGTTCATCAAGAGACACATCAGAGACATGTCAATATTAAAGCAGTCTTCTCCTAAACTTTTCCAAGTTATACAAAACTTGCAAAACATTTGGGATTGTTATCTAATAGGCACCAGACTTGGCACAACTGATGCCATGTTAGAGGCACCAATCTGACCTTAAAGTCTAGCAGATAGGGCCCAACATCTTCCAAAATGGGAACAAAGACCTAACCCATTCAAGAACTAGTACATAGTTTCAAGAAAATTTCTACACTCATTAACCTTGCATTTTAGCTTCTGTAGTTCTTGCTAACTGAAATATGATAACCATAATGAGATATTTTTTTGTATGCATAGAAGACTAAAATTTAGGCAAGTTCCCTAGGCAGCAACCAGCTAGCAATAAAGACCTTCTTTTTGGCTTTAGGAGTGTCTGAGTGATCTTGGTGGTGGTGGTGCACGCCTTTAATCCCAGCACTTGAGAAGCAGGTGGATCTGAGTTAGAGGCTAGCCTGGCCTACAGAGTGAGTTCCTTCCAGGACAGCCAGGGTTACACAGAGAAACCCTGTCTTGAAAAGAACAAGAGTGTCTAAGTGGTAGTCTCTGGTGAGCTTATCTCACAACAGTTTCTCTGATAAACAAGTGTTTATTTCTAATTCAATTTAGTACAATGTACACAATACAATATGCAAACATACAGTATACATGTAGATGTATATACCCTTACATACATATAGACAGAAAAAAGTACCTCTGAGCCATCTCTCCAGCCCCAACAATTTCATTTTTTAGCATCTACTGTTGTGTCAAAATGCTGGATACAACTGAAATGAGTAAAGACGTAAAACTTATTTTGGCTCATAGCTTCAGTCCATGGTTCTTTGGGCTCATCACTGTATGAGGCAAAACTAAACATCATAGAAACACTTGGCAGAGTGTTTTCCTTATGATAGAATACTGGGTTAGGAACAAGATACTCTTTCCAGGGCACTCCTCCAGTTTCCCACTTTCTGCAAAGAGGTCCCAAGGTCTGTCCATTCAAATACCAAATAATGAACAGATTAGTTCATTGATGTCAACAACCTTAGGATCCAATCATTCCTCAACAGTACCACACTAGCTGAGGAGCTTTCCACCTATCAGTGCTTGGGGTGACATTTTAAACCCAAACACTAATACCACAATGTATGGGATAACAGTAACAATTGGACACAAGTGTCATAGAATGTCCCACTGATAATGACATTGAAGTTCATGGGCTTCCTTAACCCAAGGGCTAAACATGGCTGCACTTGGGTGGGGGCTACTGCCTGGCCAGCCCTTTACAAAGCAGCCATTTCCTAGTACCCTTCGTTTTGGCTAAATAGGCATTGGCTCTCAGTCAGGTGCCTTGGTTCTTGTTAGATTTATTTGGGGGCATATTTTTGAATTTAGAATTACCCTGAGGTGGTTGCCACAAGGTACTGACTTTTATCTATTCCCCCTCTGACCAGGGTCTGAGGTCCTTCCTAAAACTTTTCTATCTTCCCGTCTAGATCACAGGGTCTGTAGATGTAGGAGCTTAGTTAGGAGTCTCTCAGATGAGGGTCCTGGTATAACTCTGTAAAAGATTAGATAAAGGAGTCTTCTTCCTTCAAGAGCAGACTAATCCAACATCCAGCCAATTGGTCTTTTAACCTCATTAAAACTGTTGTCAGGCATTGCGAAGTGTTTTTTTCTTGAACCATGGGGTGATTCCTAGGCCTATTCTTTAGTTGCTTTTCATGGCACTCCTGGAAATGGTAATGGTACTAGGCACTGGCCCTGTAGACAGGGTGTGAGAACTGGAATTAAAGGTGCTCACAAAACAAGCCCCGAGGCTTCAGACAGGGACAAGGCACAGAGCAGTGTGAGTGGCAGCCCTACCTAAAATCTCTTCCTTCCCTTTTTCTTATTTTTGGAGACAGGGTATCACTTTGTAGCCCAAGCTGGTCTGGAACTCACTATGTAGCTCAGGTTGGCTACATCCAACTCCTGAGTGCTAGGATTGTAGGCATGAATCACCAGACTAGCTCAAACAAAGTTTCAGAAGCCAGAGTCTACTGGAATAGAGTAACAAGTCAGCAGAACAAAGACAAAGCCTACAGACCCTTACAGTGCTCGGCCAGTCTGCAGTCCAAAGGGGAGATTAAACTGGGGCCACGAGAAGGTGACAGAAAGAATACAGGACAAGCAGAGAAGGTTATATTATGGTGGGTAGAGGTACACATTGTAGACAGCCAAGTGTCTATTGACTAAAATTGAAGCCAAGGTTCAGGCAGTCACAAGGCAAATTTGCACCATCATCAGAACTGGTTGTCTTCTTTAGGCCCTCTAAGAATCCCTTTGTGGTCATCAAAACTATCAGCAACTGATTGAGGTAACTTTTGCTCAATGCAGATGAAAATCAAAAATGTCAACGTGTAGCTTTCCTCTTGTCAGCAGCTCTGAACTGCTGCCACAGATGAAGAACAATGCAGAGAGACGTACTGGATGGCCAGCCAGGCAAACAGAATAAAAAGGTGTTGGCTAATACTGTGAAGATCATGGGAGGAAAAAGATGAGAACAGATCCTTTTTTATCCTGGGGGACCTTCAGTGTTAATGCCAGTACCCTATAAAGACCACAGCTCAAAGGATGAAACATTTTGAGTATTTTTATTTTCACCCTAAATTAACCATTGGCATTTTCATTTTTTACAAATTCCTAACTTAAATGTGTGTGTGTGGGGGGGGGGGGGGAGTCAGTCAATACTCAATATGCTCTTGACAAAGCAGGTAATAATCAAGTTTTGCTCTTGAGACTGTCTCTACCAGGAACTGTACAAATGGCTATTTTCAGCTCCAGTCCAGCTACTGAGCTGCGGGTCTCCGGCAGATATAGTGACTGCCCTAAGCTTCAGTTTCCTCATCTGTGAAATGGGGACAGCTATTCCAACTTGCTTGGGAATAGGCAATATTCAGAGGCTGAACCATAAACATGGTGCCTAGCATAACAAAGGTGCTCAGGAAGTGAGAATAACTAGAAAGTAGTAATCGTCTTTTATGACATGAAAGCAGAAGGCTTTAAAGTTCAGTGTCAACAACTATGGGAAGCTGTCCCTTCCCCTAGATCAACATGAGATGTCAGGCACTCTTAGCTCTGCATTTTGCTAGCTGGCATCACTCTCTAATCTACCAGCTGGTCTCTCAGTACCTGGCCTGGAGTTGGATGCAGATAATCTCAGTCTGCTGACTTGTCTCTCTTGGTAACAAAAGCAGAAGCTTGCTGTCTGGAATGCAGCACAAGCATGTTGTAAAGCAACAAGGGGCAGGTTACCCACTCCCAGAGTGTCTGGCAGGTGGACAATTACTTGCCAAGTACCCGTGGAGTGAAGTCCTTTGCTTTTTAAGGAGCAAGGAAACTATTCAAAAGCAGTATTATCGTATAAATCAAAAAGAAATTAGCAGTCAAGAGTGACCAAGTGAGGTCCTTTTCTGATGACCCCTTGTAGTGATAGTTTACCTAGTGTATACCTGTTCCTCATCTTGACAGTACACACACACACACACACAGACACACAAGACAGCAATGACAACTTTTAACACAGCCATGGGGAGGTTTCAAGGAAATGAAGAGGCACAGAGCCTTCAGAAAGTCTAGAGTCCTCAGAAAAGAATCTGAGAACGGAGTCTTCCACATGAAGGCCACTTTGAGCAATGTGGCCATTAGCTCTCCTTCTACTTGTAGGTAGCAGAGTGCACCACAGAGTATAAAACAGGAAAAGCCTGTTTTTCCTTTGGCTCCAGGGAAGCCGAAGAAGAGTGACTCTACTGGACCTCCACCTGAGAGGCTACAGATGGAACACTGAGGTGGCCATATGCTTATAGTAATGGACACCGAGGGTTAATCACAGGCTGGTGAGGTGTGCTGAGCATCGGCATAGTACCTGCTTTAGGAAGAACACCATGTACTTCTCTCATGCAACCTTGGACACCTTTCAGTTGTTAGAGACACATATGGAAAGCTCTTCAATAAATAGGTATTCCCAGAACCCAGCTTCCCCTCACTCCCAGGAAGCTCCTATCACCAAACAAACTGTCTGAAGCCACAAAAGCAACAGATTAGCATGGTATGGAGAGTACACAAGCCTGGGCGAGTGTGGTCTCCAAGCCTGAGCACACTTGTCAGGCTTCCACTTTCACCACATCCTAGGGATTAACACATTCTGTCCAGAGACTTGCTTAAGCTGGACCATATTGCTCTTAATCTATCCTTTTAACTAAATGGCCTTCCTCCAGAAATCCTTGAAAAAGAAGCTGAATGGACAGACTTTAGAAATGTCTAATCCATGTACCTTTGTACTAGTCATTTAAGTCTCAAAATACTGATACAGATAGTATTCTCATTTTCTAGTAATGAAAGTGAGACCGAGGACCACTTGGCATTTAAGACAATGACCTTGTCTCTAAGGTGCCTCACATACCACAGCTGCTGGGGCCAGACCTAGGCGAGAGCATTGGACAGCACAGCGCTCTCCACTGACAAACTGGAAACAAGCATGTCATGAACAAAGGCAGCAGCTATGCTCACAACTGTGCCACCAACATAGAAGTATGCTTGGAACCCAGGACACTGAGTGTTGGTGTGACCGTCTCCTGTCTATATCTACCTGTTTGGGCTTTGCTCCAGTAAGAGGCAGAGCAGGTAGAGAGAGAGCAACTTGCCATGGAGAAGCACAGGGATTGGATCTGGAATCTGGGGAGGCCTGCGAAGCATCGGGGCACATGGGGTAAACAGAGGTGGGATGGAAGCAAACCTCTGTGTCAGTTTCAACATAGACCAAGGACAAGTATGAAAAGGCCCTGAAGGAGCTTAATCAGACCACATCAAGTACACAGAGAACATGAAGCAGGTGTTCAAGCAGTGCCAGCAGTTTGAAGCACTTGCACTTCTTCTGAGAGGGCTTTACACACCACATCACAGATGCCCAGAGGGCCTGTTTGCAGAGCCAGCATACAGCATAGCCTTGATAGGCTTAAAACAGGGAAGGCATGGGGGACTTGATGCTGCCAGCTCAAAATGGGTCTGGGCAGCAAGGGAAACTGTTCCGGTACCACAGCCAGGACCAGCATTCTGAAAATCCACTAGGGCTGGTACAGCATTGGCCAGGCCTCAAGTCTTCTGCCCCCAGGACAGTCCCTTGTAGACGTTTTCTCATCCCTGCTGCCAGCTGGACCATTGACATCCTTGGTGACTGTAGGTCCTGGGGAGGCCAGAATGGAAAGACACTCCAGTTTGACTTATGACATGGTGTGCCTGCATCAAGAGAACCCAGAAAGCAGGACAGATGATGGGATAGAAATCTACTTCCTTCATCCATCTGGCAGAATCATTGAGAAATGAATGTCAAGTTAAAGCTTGTTGTCAGCAGAAAGTGACATCCCCTTTGTCTCTTTTAAAAAGATGGTGAAGTCATGGCCGCTCTGCTGTTATTTCGTCTCTGTGACATCCTAGAAAGTAGGCAGAACTGAGCTGATGAGAAAACTGAGCTGCTACACAGTTTTTAGGGGACAGGAAAAGAGACAGGGCTGGGACTGTATCCTGCTCTTCTGTGTGTGAGGTACCTTCCACTGTGTTTGTATTTGGCTGTGGCAAAGGCCTGAATCAGCACAGCCTGTCTCTCTATTCCAGGCCACTGGGAGAGGGATGATACACGATGTAGTCACTCCTAGGGCTGCTGTAACAGAATCTGGGCTGCATGGCAGATAACAAGGGAAGCTCGCCACTCAGTTCTAGAAGACACAAGTGAAAAACCAAGGTGTGGCCACACTCCCCCTGAAGGCTAGAAGTGCCTCTTCTAGCTTGTGGGGTCTGCCACAGTCCTCAGCTTTCCAGACAGCTGCCCACTTCTCTCCAGTCCTCTGGCCATCTTCCCCTGAATATGCAGTATAGATTTCTCCTCCTTTATAAGGGCTGCTGTCCTTATAAAGGGGCCGCTTTACTGAACCTGTTTAAGTTGTTCACCTCTAAAAGACCCTGTTTTCAGCAAAGGTCACCCCCCAAGGTTAAGACTTCAGTCATTGTTTTTGGAGAATGCAATTCAATCCCTAGATATTCAGCACTGAAGGAAATTGAGGCTCAGAAAAAGTAAAGACCTGCCTATGTAGATAGTAAGTGACCTATCAGGTACAGCCAAGACCTTGTTTTTGTTTCAGGAGGCTGGACTTGGCCTTGTAGTTCTGCCCTCCTCCCATACTACCTTTCACTTGGGGAGGGAACCTCCAGCTCTCCTGAGAGCAATGGAGGAGGGGACATTCTGACATTCTCCTCTAATGGCTTCTATCTCAACATGACCTGAGCCAGTGGGACTGCACAGTTGCTACCCACATAGCACTCCCAGGATCCGACGCAGGGCAAGTCTCAGTGTGCCACCTGGTTTGGTGTGAAACTTATTTGTTGGTGGGTCCCAGGTTCTGGAGGATGGTGTCTGCATCTGTACATGTGACGGCCCGGGAATGGCATTCCTGTGTCTGGGAAACAGATTTGTGTAGACTGCAGAGACCATCATGCAGGCTACAGGGCCTGCTGTGGCTGTGAGAATGATGGCTGGGCCCTGCCTTTTGTAGAGCTGCCTTTCTGTCTCTGATTTAGCTACAAAACCGTTTATCAAAAGCTGGGAAGAGCATCAAAGCAGCTGATGGCTCCTGCTGACCCCTGCTTGGCTGCAGCCTAGGCAGCAAAAGATGTGCTATGCTGGCCCACTAATATCCTGGCTCCAACTGCCTCTCTGCACACTGATGGCCTTCTGCCAGCCACTCTGGGTGTGAAGTGAGTGCTGGAAAGCAGGGTACAGAAGCCACTTCAGCCTGCAGTTCTGGCTTCCTGGTCCTGCAGCTCACATCTGTCTGCAGAGCCTGTGCTTTTCACAGTAGTCTAGGTGTCTTGCCTGCTGTCCTTCTTCCAGTAGGAATCGGCACTGTCATCCCAGCTACAAAAGGAACTGCCTCTTGTCTTCATGGGGTCATCAACACACCTGCAGGAATAGAAGGAAAATGATGATGGGGTGTTTATTTTAGGTCCTAATCTGGGTCTTGTTTCTGGGTGTGGGGCACATGTCTCCTCTGCCCAGTCATGCACTGAGATAAATAACATCCACATGATGTGGCCAATAAACAGGAACAGACATGAGGTGTCACCTCCAAGGTCTTTGAAGTGACTATTAAACCCAACCTATTTTTGTCTTTGGGGGCTGTAGGAAAGGGAGTACTATATCATAAGAGTTGCAGTGCTACACAGAAGACGGGAACTTTAGACCAGTGGTTCTCAACCTTCCTAATGCTGCAACCCTTTAATACAGTTTCTCATGATGTGGTGAACCCAACCATAAAATTATTTCATTGTTTATTCACAACTGTAATTTTGCTACTATTATGAATCATAATGTAAATATCTGATATGCTGGATATCTGATGTATGACCCCTGTACAGGTTGCAACAGTCACATGCACCCAAAGCTAACTTGCTAGACACAGGGGAAAACAGCTTTATGCTGAGCCCCTGAGACTTCGGAATGCTTATCAGAACATGACCTGGCTTATATGCACAACACAGGTCCCCCTCAAGTCACAGACTTCATTTTCTTCTAGCACTGTAACGGATGCTCCTAGGATCTTCTAGCTGCCAATCTCTTCCCTGGTCACTGTGTTCAATATGAATCACGTAAATGCCACTCACTGACTTTCTGGAGTTGATACAAAGCTACAGACCATGGATGACTGGACCCTTCTCCAGAACTCTTGCAGTGTGGTCCAAAAGTACCCTTGAAGAGATGCTGGGCCTCTGGGTTGGTTTTCTCCTTGTGAGCTGAGCATCATTAAAGGAAAGTATCACTTAGAGAATTGCACTCAATGCCAGCACTCCATCCTGTGTGATAAGGGAAAAAGATTCCCCAAGAAGTTGTAGCACTGTTAGCCAGGATAGGATGGAGGCAAGAGAGATGTTCATGAATGGTGATGGTGGTACCATGACAGTCTGTGATGGAAAAAGAGCCCAGGGGGATGGATGTGTCTCCAGAAGAAGATGGATTTCACAGGGATCTGAGGAGAAAGACAGAGCCCACAGCTGAGGGTTTAGGCAAGGAAGGGCGATAGGAAAGAATGCAACTGAAAAGACTGGAAGTTCACAGGAAGCACCAAGCTCCATGTTATAAAGGGTCACAAGAAGATGGATGTGCAAGATCAGAAGGGCAGAGAGCCAAAGACAGACAAGAACCATACCAAACCTGGAAGAACTAGGTCAGGAACCAGATGGGCCAGGATCATGGTAGAGGTGCTAAGAACAAAGACATTCTTTTCCTGGCTAAAAAAAAAAAAAAAAAAAAAAAAATCAATAAATAGAGGCAGATAAGCCCAATGTCTGTAGCAAATAGGGGATTTCACAAGAAGCATGGAGAGAAAACAGAACAGCTAAATGTGGCCACGTCTTCTGTGGCAAGAAGGACATTAAGAACATGTCTGTTACATTATTCCCATCCACCCAAGTAAGAAGATGTGGTATTTGAAGTATCTCTGGCTTTTAGCTAGAAACCCACCAAATACTCCTTTGCAGTTGAATGGATCAGCACCTAGGCTCTGGATCTAACTGAAGAACAGAGACAAGAATTATTGTTCAAAGAACAGAACAACCCGAGGAAATAGAAGTAAAATCAGAGAAGGGTTCCAAAGGACCGAGTAGTTGCTGACTTCCACATGTATCAGGGCTTTTCTTTAAGGGCCCAGGAAAGGACTAAGACCAATTCACTGGCAATTATACAAGTTACTCAGTAAGTGTGTTCTAGGGGTCAGAACTAAGATAGGGGGTAACAGGGCATAGCTCCTGTCCCTGTTTATGAGGCTTACAAACTGGTACACAGAAGTTGTTTTGGGTTCAGGACCCCATAGACCTTCTCAGCGAGAGGCAAAAGTCTGAGAAGCTGGTAGGCCCCTGAAGGGCACAGAGGAGGTACCAACACTAATAGGGGGTGGAGTAGGGGGGCTGGAACCTCCGGGGTCTTTAAGACTGTTCTCACACCGAAGTGTGTAAATTTAGCATCCACTCCAAGGAACAAACATTCTTCACTTGTATGAGTTAAGAGCTTATCCTGGAATGTAGGGAGCATTAGGATCCTTTCAACTACCCTAGAGAGAATACCACATTGTATAGGTGCCCTGAGTAGTCCACACATGAGTCTTCCCAACTCTTCACTCATCCACAAGAGCCTTTGTATGCTCTGGCACCCTGTAGGAGATAAGAGGCAGTTCCTTTTGTACCTGGGATGACAGTGCCAATTCCTACTGGAAGAAGGACAGCAGGCAAGACACCTAGACTACTGTGAAAAGCACAGGCTCTGCAGACAGATGTGAGCTGCAGGACCAGGAAGCAAGAACTGCAGGCTGAAGTGACTCCTGTACCCTGCTTTCCAGCACTCACTTCACACCCAGAGTGGCTGGCAGATGGTCATCAGTGTGCAGAGAGGCAGGTGGGGCCAGGATATTAGTGGGCCAGCATAGGGGATACCTAGTCACTCACAGGCAGCGTGCGCAGCCATCAGGCCCATGCCAGGACTCAGCAGCTCTCCCCATCGCTGACCTTCACCCAGCGTGGGCTTTGATTTCTGGGTCCATTTTTTTCAGGAGCTTTTCCTTCACACTGGTCCTCACACTGCACCTTCCTCCCCTCTGAACACATTGCTACAGGTCCCCAGGAACAGCCTCTAGCAGCTAGCACGCTATCTTGTCACCAGTCACGCCCCCCACCAAAGGCCATTTGGACTCCATGGGGCTCAGCGAACAGTCCAGTTTCATTATTCTGAATGTGGTATTATAACAATGCATCATTTATAATCAGGAAATAATGGAATCCACTATAAAATATGTCCCCTTGCTTAACAGAAACAGCACTCTTTCATAATTCATAATATGCAAGTTCTAATGGCTGATGAATAATTTGGAAGCAGTAAAAGCACTCTGTGGCACTGCCATGCTGGCTTTCAGAGTGTGTCCACTTCATCTCTGGTGCCAAATCAGCCAATGCAATCCTGCTCTGTCCCTGTGGCCATCAAGTGAACTAGAGCGATGCTTCTGTCCCTAAATAACCTGCAGGTCACCATCTACATGGCACCCAAATTTCTCTGCTCTACATCCAAACACCCAGGTTTCAAACAGAAACTGGTCCCTGGCACAGCGGCCTTTGGGGCTGACCCTTCTGATTGAGCCAAGAAGAGAAAGGTTCCTGAAAGCTCCAAGGCAAATACAAAGATTGACCCTGACTGTGGACAGTACTATGTTATGGGACAATGCACATAAAGTTAGGCCAGTGCCCATTCCCTTTATGTCCCCTCTGTCAAAAAGGGTTAAAAAAAAGCTTCTATCACACTCTCCTTGCCACTATGATAGTACTGCCCAAGTAGATCAAGTGACTATTGATAAAATACACTGAAACTGTGACCCAAACAGCACTGACAAAAACAAGCAGACATTCCTATCTAGCAACTCCACTCTTGCCTATCTCATCACATTAGATATCTGTGCAACTATTTTCAAAGCAATATTACTAAATCATGGAAACAACCAAATTGCCAATTCCTGGATGAAAGGATAAAGAAAGGAGATGATACGTGCAGTGGGACTTTACTCAGCCTTCAGATGAAGGGAATTTTGGCCTCTTTCACATAAGCATGAAGCATGAGAACAAATACTTGAAAGAGAATTAAGCTGTTAAACCATGTGTTATAAACATTTATCACAAAAAGAAAAAAACTGGGACAAATAAACTTGCACCAGCAACCAAATCTACCAAATTTTAAAAAAAAGACAAGAAGCCAGACAGTTGTGGTGCACACCTTTAATCCCAGCACTCAGGAGGCAGAGGGATCTCTTTGAGTTCAAGGCCAGGAATGAGCTAGTTCCAGGACAGACACCAAAGCTACAGAGAAACCCTGTCTGGGAAAACCAAAATAAATAAATAAATAAAAAGAGACAAGAACATGACCATGCACTCCAAAATCCTTAGACCACAGTCTCAGACAAAACAGGATGACTGATAATCTTAAATGAGTAAGAATATACAAAATTGCTACCCTTTCTTAATAACAACCTATTTAGTTATATGGCTATTTATCCTACCACATATTTACAGTCTTTTGTTTGGTTTTGTTTTGTTTTGTTTTTCGAGACAGGGTTTCTCTGTGGTTTTGGAGCCTGTCCTGGAACTAGTTCTTGTAGACCAGGCTGGCCTCGAACTCACAGAGATCCACCTGCCTCTGCCTCCCGAGTGCTGGGATTAAAGGCGTGCGTCACCACCGCCTGGCCATGTCTGAGCTCTTTTACACTGTACTGCTAAACTGTAAGAGGAAGCTTTTTGTTTGAAATAATGTCTAACTCTGTAACTCAGGCCAACCTGAAACTCATTTAGCCCACCCAAACTAGCCTTGAACTTGTGACAGTCCTCCTGCCTTAGCCTCCCAAGTGCTGAGACGATAGGTATGACTCACCACGGCATGCTCAGAAAAAGACTTCCAAAGGTTTGCGAAGCCTTCAAAGGCATGTGGTCCAACTTCTATGGCACGGGCAGGGCTGAAGAAAGTCACCTAGGTAGGTCCTCTCAACAGAACCAGAACCAGGTATATGGGAAAGCGCTCCACTATTAAGTATCACAGATGAGAAAGTCCAGTCTTGGTCCTGGTCAGATGTTTGGGAAGGAATCTTGTAAGGGAGCTAACTGTGACCATGTTTCATCATTGGCACCTCATTTCATTACTGGGAGAGTAATGGTATCATGGTGGTCTTCCATCACGAAGACCTAAGAGTCCAGTCACTTGTAGGATGTATTATGTTGTATTTACTTAAAACCAAGAAACCTTGTCTTTCTTTGTAATAAGTACCATTTCTTCTTGTACATCTACTTGTACAGCTAAATAGTATGTTCAGTCATATCCCATGCCAGGAATTGTACTGCAAAACAATATAAAAAGAAGAAAAGGGTCATCTAGGGTTTCAGATATCTAAATTTTTATTTTGTGTGTATAAGTGTTTACCTGCATGTATATCTGGGCACCCTATGTGTGCCTGGTGCCCATGGAAGCCAGAAGAAGTTTGGGGTTTCCTATAATTGGAATTACTAAGGATTGTGAACTGCCATGTTGGGTGCTGGGAACTGGAGCAGCTACTACTCTTAACCATTGAGGCATCTCTCCAGCTCATTTTTTTTTTTTTTAGAACTTTAAACATTTGTAATAATATTGGGGCGGAAGAAGATGGCTCAGCTGTTAATAACACTGGCTGCTATCAGAAGACCTAGGTTTGGTTCTCAGTAGCCACATGGTGGGTCACAAACATCAAATTCCAGAGAATAGGATGCCCTTTTCTGGCCTCCATAGACACCAGGCACACAGACATACATGCAGGAAAGCACCCATACATTTAAAATAAATTTTTAAAAAACTAATATTGTAGCTATAAATTGGTTAGCATGTTTGATACATTGGCTTTGCACTCATGGCCCCTGGTTGAGTTATCAACACAATTACTGTACTGTATTAACAATACACTATTGCGTATGTAGTATGCACAGCAAAGACAGCTTGGGTCTGTAAGCCACACCCTACACTACTCACCTCTTAACATCCAGCTAGGAACCTAGCACGGAAATGAGGGCAGAGCAGGAGCGTAGTCCCTCTGGGACACTGTCTCTTACCATCCATCGGGCAGTGGCTCTATCTCTTGTGCAATTTCTGCCTCACTTTTTACCAAGGTGCTCGGCGTGACCAGTAAAATGTGGCAAAAGCGTCAGGATACAACTTTCAAGATGGTAAACAGCGTACCGAAAGTCCCAGCACTCGGGAGGCAGAGGCAGGAAGATTTAGTTCAAGGTCAGGTGGGTCTAAGTAGAGAGGCGTTACCTTGAAAAAAAAAAATACTGGCACCGACTTCTCTCTTCAGCGGGTCACTACTACATAACCATGAATTGAAGACACTCGGACAGCCCTGTGAGAAGCTCAAGTGACCAGGAACTGGATCGCGACCAGCTCGCGCCTCTCAAGTGAGGTGCCTGTAGCTCTTCCTGGGGAGACGCCACCAAACTCGGCTAGAGCAGTGAGCGGACCGGACGTCTACCGGAGCACGACCGAGGGTTGCTCACAGGCGTGGGCGAGCGAAGTCACTTCGATCCCCGCGCGGGCGAACTCGGCCGTTTAACAACTGGCCGGCTCCGCCTCCCACGCCCGCTGCGCGGTCCCGAGCTCGCAAGGCGGCCGCTACCTGGCTAATAAGCACCGAGCGGAGGCGGTTGAAGATGGCCAAGATGTCCTGATTGTCAAGGTCCCCCATGGCCACCCGAGGATCGACAGGAAGGGGGCCCTGAGAAGACCTGAGAGAAACTGTCGACGCCTCTGGGAGACCAACTGCTGACGGGCAGCGCGTGGCAACAAGCTCCGCCCGCGCCCCGCCCACACTCGGAGCTCCAGCCACTCTCTCTCCGCCCCTCACGCAGGCTGCGTCTCTGGCTCCGCCCCCGGCATTACCCGCGAACTCCTCGTCTGCTCCTTGCCTCGTGGCTGCCAGCTTGGCACGCGTAAGGTGCTCTGGTGCGCGTGCGCCAGGCGCCTTGGCGACCCCGGGAGAGGTGTCTCGGGGAGGTTGTGAGGTAGCTGACTTAGGTCGCTCCCCTCACATTGGATTGTCACTATTTTATTCTCAACTAAAGCTAAACCCTGGGGCTGGAGACATGGCTCAGTGGTTAAGAGCATTGCCTGCTCTTCCAAAGATCCTGAGTTCAATTCTCGGCAACGACATGGTGGCTCACAACCATCTGTAAAGAGGTCTGGTGCCCTCTTCCGGCCTGCAGACATGCACACAGACAGAAGATTGTATACATAATAAATAAATAAATA